>NC_081412.1:722622322-722992322 GCF_030272615.1 Cryptomeria japonica
TACCGACATCTTTATACTCATCAAATCATACTTCTCAAGATATGGCAACATCATACTGAATTAGAAAATCAATTTCTTGACATCAATGACAAAATAATAATATTAAGACAGTAAACATTCTTAATCAGTTTTATCCATAATCATCAACAACCTTCTCAATATCCTTATTGAAATGCCAACAATCTCTCCTTGTCTATTATAATGCCAAATGCCAACACAATGACCCAGCAAAGACACAAGGCTTGCGAGCACAATGGCCCAGCAGGGGTTTGAACCTTGGTGGTCGCTTCACCAATGAAGTGTTTTAACTATGACACTACATGTCCGAAGACTATATTACATATATTTATTTATATAATATAAATATAAATATATGTTAGAATAAGATAATATTATTATATATTTAAAAATATATTTATTTTTATTTATTTTTATATTTAATATCATATTATAATTATAACATATATAAATAATAAATATAATTTATAAATAGTTAAATATATTGATAAATTCTAAATATTATTTTAGTTTTCAAAATTTTAATAAATTTTATATTATGATATATAATAAATATAATATATAAATTTTAAATTATATATATGTGTGTGTGTGTATATATATATATATATATATATATATATATATATATATATATATATATATATATATATATATATATATATATATATATATATATATATATAAGTGTAATTATAATATTTATTATATTTTACTATGTATATAAGATTATACGTTTTATATAATATATATTATTAAATATAAATATAATTTATTATAATTAATTACGCCGAAGGCGTCTCTTATTTGAGATGTCCAACCTGATCTTTAAAATCAATGGTTCACATCTTACAACAACCCGTGCAAGGCGATTGAAACTAATTTGTCCATTGATATTTTCTGCATTATTGTTTCTCGCCAGTTGTACGTGCAATACACAGTCAACTTGAATTTTTTTTAGGATGCAACCGATCTGATGACCATGCCCATGTAACGAGGTCTCTGAAAGTTTAGATGGGTGGTTGCACAACTCCCATTGAACCTTCTTTGGATGTTATCATTGCCCTATCTGTTCCATTCATTTATCGTTTCAAATAATTTTATAATGTTTATAATGTCGTAAATGGTAGCAAATAATGAAATTCAAGTTTCATTCCGTTCACGACCGTTCGTGAACTGAATTTCATTATTTGCCACCATTTACGACATTATAAACATTAAAAAATTATTTGAAACAATAAATGAACGGAACAAATAGGGCAATGATAACATCCTTGAAGAAGGTTCAATGGGAGTTGTGCAACCGCCCATCTAAACTGTCAGAGACCTCATTACATGGGCATGGTCATCAGATCAGTTGCATCCTAAAAAAGAAAAGATCAATAAAGCAGAAAATATCAATGGATAGATTAGTTTCAATCGTCTTGCACAGGTTTTTCTAAGATGTGAACCATTGATTTCAAAGATCAGGTTGAACATCTCAAATAAGAGACGCCTTCGGCGTAAAAATCAAATTTGATAATTTTTTAATTATTTATTATTGATTATTAATCATTTAAAATTACCAATAAAAATAATTTAAAATTAATTAATTTATAAAATAGCATTTTCTTCATATTCAAAATAATTCATGATTTTAGATTTTGAAAAAATGATTTATAATTTTATTAGAAATCGATCATTTTGACAAATACTATAAATTAATGATATCACATTTCCACAATCCATAGCTTTTCTTATGCAAAAAACTAATACAAGATCTAATCCAGAAAGTGTAAGAACAAATACTATAAAGTTGTAAAATAAAGTTAAAATTATGAATTACCAAAAAATGTTGTGACCTAAGAAAAACTCAATTACTTAGATTTCTAATGAGCAATTTGAGAGAGACTTTAGTAGTATACAATCTCTATTTTGACATAAGATAAACTAATTTATTATCCCAAGAATGTGGTGTTATCATTGAATATACATTTTTTATATATGAAAGTTTAATTTGTATACATAAAAAATAACATGAATATTTTTCTTAATTAAATATTATGTTACATAGATGAATGAAATGTTGATGGATCTATCATCCTAATCCTACAAATGTTTGAGATAAACAATCACTAAGATTAACATTTTATCTTATTGTATAGAAGATTTACATGTTATTATAAATTTACTATTAATGTCATATTTCATAGGAATCTAACATATTGGTAAAAATTATTAAATTCCCACCTAATACCATCATAAAATATCCTCCATCAATGTATTTCTACCTATGTAGAAATTAAAGAATTGGGATTATTAGTTATTTCCACATATCCATTTTCATAGAGTTGTAAATTTGTTTCATGTTACTTATACCCACAATAATATATGGAAATCAATATATAGCGGAAATAACTAATTGTGAACTACATTTATTTTACAAATAGATTAATTCAACAAGGCATGCTCTTCAATTGCAAAATAGATCTTTTGCATGCTTCATAAAAGAGGAGTTTTAGGAGCATAGGCAATTTATAACAAAAGAGTGGCCCTCTATTGGATCATGACATTTCTTAGTAACTTACGATTTTTTACATATTTTATTATGTTTTCATTTGTCAATGTTAATTCTTTTAAATATTTTTATTTTAAACTTTGTATATAGATATAGTAATTTAATTTTGCTAAGTAATTTTTTTAATAAATCTGAATACATAATTAAGAATTTATCAAAAAATTTATCTCTTAATAAAATACTTAAATGCTATATTTGTATTAAAAATATTTTTATATATAATAAAATATCATTTAGAAAGATATTTTTCTTATTATTAATATTTTCAAGAACATATAATTAGACAATAATACAAGTATTAAAAGGTAACATATAAACTTAAATAGTACTTAGTATACATTCTAAGTAAAATTAAAATTAAAAAAATGAGAAAATTTAAAAGTAAAACAAGTTTATTATGAAAATCAAATTATTATGAAAATTAATATTTATATATAATCTATGATAAATAAAATAAAAAATTATAATCTCTCTCTGCAAATTACAAACATACCATGAGTTTGTGGGTAGTGGAGCCTGATTATCTTTTTGATTTAGAAGTTTTGTTTCATTCATATTCCAATCCTTTTAATTGAATGCATAGTTGATTTTAAGCTATCACTTCTCCACTGATGGTTTCTCATAGTCAATTTAGTTGTTAAGTTGAAAATTTGTTTCAAACATTTACATAATGTAATGCCCAAAGATTTCACACGAGACATTAATTGAACCAACATTGAATGAACAATTATTTTGCATTGTAAGTGACATTCAAATGTTGCATCACACAACAATGTGCACACAAGGTATCATTATAAGAACAACACAAAAAGACATCACCAATGCATCAAGCATGGAGACACAAAGTGAAAGACTCCCTCCGTCCACACTTTTTCGGCGTATTCATTGCACACTAAGGTGTAATTGCTAGTATATATCTTTTTTATATATAATGCTAATTAAAATGTGTGTGTATTTTTATAATTATTATTAAAAAGTGGATTTAATTTATTAGAAAAAACTATTTAAAATGTATTTATTATTACATGTTATATAAAATTATATATTATTAAATATAAATATTATATAAATCATATATTTCATAGATAATATTAATTAAATATAAGAAAAATCTATAGTTTTTTTTATCGGAAGAAAAATCTATAGCTAGTATATATAATATTTAATACAATATAAATATAACTATAATATTATTTTGGAAATGAATTTAGTAATTTATACTTTATAAAAGATGACATATAATAATAATAATATAATTTATTTAAAATTCGTACATGTAGTAGATATATTGCAGAGTGCATCTTGATTAGAGTTTCTCAAATCTAACATAACTCTATTTTTCCTTTAATTTTAAATTTCTTATGATCTTATTATAAATTTACATATTCATTTTAAATTAGGGTAGGATTACAACATGATCTATCTTTTTTCTATCCTTCCACCCTAAGATATCTCATCATTATGGTACATGTTAGAGCTTGTTTCTTAACTAATATGTGCACTTTTATATTCAATTATGTTATGTTTCTATCATTCATTTTTCCTAACATATCTATCTCTAATACATGTAATTTTTATATCTTATTGATATGAGTGTCTTCTTTCTAGAGATTATATCTTACCATGTATTATTTTTCTCATCCTTCATTGAGATGATTAATGTATACCTTCATAGACATGTCTATGAATGTTATCTATACCTTTCATGATGTTCTTATAATTTATAAAAATGACGAGAACACCTTAAGCAAGGATCTATCATGTGATTCATTTTATGACATTACTATATTTTAGAGTGATGCATCATTTATATGTCATCATAATCCTATCTTCACATATTCATTTAATTTGAATGCATTTCATTTATCTCTACATGATGATGAGCGTAGTAGTAATCATTCCTTCACATCTCATGTTCAATCTATGGTTAATTATTCTTCCCATAACTCTTCCCTACATGATTATTAATTACACATTGATGATCAATTATGAGCTTCTCATACTCATTCAATATTGTTTTATTAACTTATTCTACATGTTGAACATTGACATTATAAATCTTAACATAGAACACTTACACAATGATTATGATGGGATTATAAATGCATCATTACATGCAAAACCATCATTAATTTCTAATCATCAACACAAAGATCATAACATCTTATAGTTGAATGCGTTTATATCATACCAAGATATTAGATCTTTACAGTAGTTTTATTTATCTCACTTTTTCTACACCTTTACAAATATAGCCAATAATTTTTTCACAGTCTTATATCCCTAACTCACATAAGGTTAGTACAAGCTTAGAAATGACCTCTCGTGATTCATCATTTGATCCAAGTTTTCCTATTAATATGGATTTATGTGTGTTACCTCTACTTGTGTCCACCTCCAAAGGCTTGTAAGTCCAAGGCCCTAACACCATATGGTTTAAGGTCAGAATCGTGTCTTGGTGACTTCAACAGAATGGACACCCTTAATCCTTGGTTCTTAATGAAAGAATTTTGAGCTTAAGTATTGTCCTCACATATTAAATAACCAAGCAATATCGTGAATGATGTAAAGTTCTCTATTAAAAAAATATGATTGTTTGATTATTAAACTAAGAACAAGAACATCCTCATTACAAATAAATGTTATTTAAATTTTATTGATACAGTATTATTTTCAAAAAAAATAGTTACAATAAATATTTTTATGAACAAAAATAAGAACTTAATGTTTTATAAATTTTAATAATTATCATATATATATATATATATATATATATATATATATATTTCTCAAACTTTATTAATAATATTATATTACCAATGATTAGAATTTGTACAATAATAAAGACTAAACGATACTAATTTGTATAATAATAAAGACTAATACATACTTTAAAAGTATAATTTAAAACAACTCTTAGTGAAAAGTATGAAGAAATTATTATGAAAAAAACACTTAGCTCAATTAGTAATGCTTTTTTAATGGGAACTAAAAATTGGCTTTGGTTATTAGCTATCGGGGACACTTCACAAATTTAAGACTCCAACCCCTTAAATCAAATGTTGACATGACAGTAACAAAAAAATGAGCTACGAAAGGGTGCATATTCCTAACAAAATTCATTAATGAAATATGACTGGTAGAAATATAACATATAAATTGTAGGAAGGGTGTATATTCTGATGTTACAACAATTTTTTATTCATGCAAGTGTTTAACAGAGATGTATGAAACCCTATAGCGAGAAGGGGGAAATCGGGACCAAAAAAAAGGAAAGAAATGACAAAAATAGTGAAGAATAAAAAATGATCATCGGGAAACAAAATATAATTGAACGGTAAAAAACATTTGAATCGTCTTGCACATCTATTGGAAAGTGTGGATGTGAGTTTTTGCCAAGATCAAGAGCTCAATGAAAAGTACAAATTAGAGAGACAAAATATAGGACAAGAATAATTTGTATTCTCATCAATAGATAAAGATCAATAGTTGTTACATACAAAGAATATGAGCCTACATATATAGGCAAGGCTATATGGATATGTGAGCACACAAACATGACATGTGGATCAGTAAGAAACACGGGTAGGTAGGAAATAGGTGTGGTAGGTAGGAGAAACAATAAAATATTCCACATGAGGTAGATCACCCACTGAAGGTGGAATTTAACAACAAGACCACAAAAGGTGGAAATTCTCCTACACACACTATCCCAATGTGGCACAAACACCCAAGTGTCCCATACCAAAACTACTATGAAATGCATTATCCTAAGTAAACTTAAGTAAGGTGTAATAATATCCAACATGAATAAATAATTACACCAACAACCCCCCTTAAGTGCAACTTAGGGGAATGCACTTAAGTCTACAATGCAACTAAGCAATGCAAGATGGGTCCCGGCTACTAGACCATGTTAGGTACCCATGTACAAATGCAAATGCATGCAAGCCAATGTATTGAGATCTCTCACAAAGCGGGGAAAGAGAGAAAAACCCAATGGGAAAAAACCCTCCCCCAAAAGAGAGATGAAAACTATATAAGATAATTCTCATAGAAGTGTGTGAGGAACAAAACCCCATGTGAGGAAAATGTCCCCACCATATGAGAGAAGAAGAGAAGCTAGGTAGCCCCCCCTCAATGTAGAATCTGCACCAATGATAGAAGCTTGAGAATGAATGAAGAACTACTCCATGAATGTCGAACAACATTCCTCCCCTTAGGAAGAAACAAAACCAAAGGTGTATCCATGAAGTCTCCCCAATCATGAAGGGAAGATGTATGAAAAAAACTCATGATGAATGAAGTCTCTAAAACTGCTCAAGTGTCCCCATGTCGATGATGAAAGATACCCCTCCAAAGGTGGTAAACTACTCTACATTGCTGAAAAAGGCACTCAAGATCTAGTGGAGATGAATGTAGAACAAGTCCCAAAGACTCACATGTCTCCTCTAAGGATAAAGAGACCTCCTCCAACTGTTGTACATAAGAATCCACAATAATGTCAACCTCGAAAGAATGATCATGTACATAATGAACAAGAGGGTCAGAGTGTTCCCTTTGCAATGTAGGATTCCACAAACAAACCTACAATGTTTGTCAAGTAATCATCCCAAGAATCTAAAGCTAGAAGACAAGGTATATCGTGTTGCACTGAATCACAAGAAGGAAAAACTATCACACTATCCACATCATCAAGTGCAATAGGTGATGTGATATCAATCGGAGGAGATGAAATACAAGGCTCAAGAACGGGGTCACGTGTGAGAATCCCCAAGCTCAAGTACCCAAAGCTCTCCTCAAAATCCAAATCATCACAAGAAGTGTGATCATCGTGTGTAGAATCATCATATGTGAAATCATCCTCATCAACAAAATTTGAAAAAGAATATAACCAAGATGCATGATCAACCATCCCAGTCACAATGATAGCTCCAATCTCCAAGTCTCTAATGAAAACTGACTCAGGTGTGAACTCCACAAATCTCCTAGTTGCACCATGTGTGATTTGATGGATGGAAAGGAGATTGTTTGTCAAATGGGGTACACACAACACATCATTGAAGGAGTTATCCCTAATGGCAATAAACCATTTCTCGATCACATCCATGTATGTATGATTACCCATCAAAATCTATGGCATAGTGCAAGGCTCAAATGTAGAGAACATAGACTACGAAGATGCTATATGCTGAGAAGTCCTTGAATCTAGAAGCCATCTCCCTGAATCATGACTTGTAGTAGCACAAAGAGATTTTCCTTTTCTTGTCCTAAAAGAGCGAGTCTTCCCACTTGTAGAAGCCATGAATGCTTTCCATGTCCCCTTTGAATGTGAGGAAGTCGAAGGTGATGAATCCTTCTTCTTGTAGGCATTAGGCAAATCAATGTTGTGCTTTTTGAGGATGTGTGTGAGCTCATCAATCTTCTTAGAATGGCAATGACACTCCTCATGACCAACCTTTTTACAATAGGCACAAGTAGGTCTCTCCCTCTTTGGTGAATTGTCCCTCTTGGAAGAGGCTTGTTGTGTAGAAGGTGGTGCTTTGTCCTTAGGCTTTGATTGTCATTTCTTCTTGTTTGAGTTGTCCTTTCCTTGATTTCCTTTGTTCCCTTGAGTTGCCACAAATGCTTGAGACTTAGAAGTCTTAAGAATGCCCATGCTTATCAACTTAGTTTGTTCCATCATCAACATTTTGATGAAAGCATCAAATGTAGGCATTGTGTAGCTTGAACCCATTGTCATCCTATGGGTTTGGAAACTAGAAACAAATGTTGCATATTCTTGTGGAAGCTTGCCCATCAAATTGAAGATCAATTGAGTATCCTTCTTATCAATGCCACGATCCTTGTGTTGTGCCCTCAACTCTTTTGCCTTAGTGACATAATCTTTTATAGTATCAAAGTTCTTGGGATCTAACATGGTGAGATAACTATCAATTTGGTATCCCCTAATCTCATCAACTTGACTATACAAGTCTTCAAACTTTTGCCAAGCATCCTTGATTAGAGTACATTTCTCAATATGAAAAATGAGATCCTTTGATACATACTTTCTTAAGGTACCAATTGCCATGATATTTTTAGTGAGTCAATCCAAGTGAGCAACAGGATCAACGGGAGCAACAATAGTTCCATCAATGTAATGAGTTAGTCTTTTTTCCATAAATTTACTCCATGCATCAATTTTCCAAGTAGCATAATTACGAGGAGTTAAGAGAGGAAAATTAGGAGAACCCATAGCACAAAAATAGAAAGAACACAAGAGCACAAAAGCACAAAAGCACAAGAGACACCCCCCCAAATTCAATCAATCAAAGTACCCCCCCAAAAAAGATGATTTTGGCACTTTATATGTAGTGCATGTACAATAGGCCACTTGCAAACAATGGTAATGTGGACTTCTAATTTTGTTTTACAACTGCCCCAATAGGCTAAGAACTAAAATGCAAAAGACCAGAAAGATAGATCTATGCAATACAAGTGCCAAATTGGCCAAAAAAGACCAAATGTTGAAAGTACAATTTTTACTCAAAATCATTGCAAACTGATAGCAAATTATGAAATTAGACGAAAAATTATGCACTTAAAAAAAAAACAGCAATTGAAAAAGGAGTTTGTATGAGCCCAACAGAGTCCCAGAAGTTGTAGAAATGGGGATTGGATAGGTATAGTCACCAAAAACTGATATTTACAAAAAATTAGCCCATTTCAAAAAAAATTGCACCAAAAAAGGAGCAAAAATGAGCAAGATTTGGCCTTTCAAAGTTGAACTGCAAAACTGAAAAGCTCAACGGGAGGGGGCTGATAAATTTTCAAAAATGATGATGTCAGCAATCTACGAGCCTAAATTTGATGGTCATATGGCCATTGCCAAAACTTCACCTCCTCGCCTGCATAGATTCCATACGGTATGGACTTAACACGTGTCACAGTCTGATAGGCAGAAAAATGACGTGGCAAGTGTATGGTTTGCTAACGTGTTTGTCGGCGTGGATGTCGAGGTGGCAGTACAGAGTGATGTGGATGACATGTGTGATGTGCAGCCAGTTTGTGGCACCCACGTGGTGACTCTCGGCTGGCCGTGAGCGAGAGCTGACAGGGCGCTATGTGGCAGTGGTTTCTACTGATGTGGCAAGTAATGTCCCGCCACGTGGCTCTATGTAGGTTGAAAGGCCCACTGGGAACGCTGGTAGGAAGTGTTGGTGCAGCAGACGGTAGTGTCGTCAGGGAAGGAAAAGTAGCGCCGACGAAAAAGGAGGGCCCATCGGGGAGCTATAGAGAAATGACGACCGAAAGAAACCTGCGAGTAGTGGAGAATGCGCAACAGTGGGCGACAAATGGGTTTCGGTGGTCGGTTACCAGTTAGTGGCATGACAAGACTCAATGACAGTTGGCGGAAGGTTGTCGGAGCTGCAACACGGGCATGGCTGATGCCGGCAGGGAGGTGAGCGGCATCGAGGTCAACACGGAGGTGGTCGAAAGGGAGGTGGTCGGCAGGGAGGTGGTCGATGGTGGCAGGGAGCAGCCGGTGGGCGACGCTTGTCAGCAGCAGGGCCATGGGTGGTGGCCAAAGCAAGTTGACGTCGGCTGGGCCATGAGCAGTTGGGAACGATAGGAAGCAGAGGCGGATGACGGATGACGGGTGACGGTTCGTGCCAAGGTCATCAAAAAAGCGGGTCCGGCTGATGCAGATGGCTGGAGACCAAACAAATGGATGATCGATGACGTAGCAAGGTATGTTCGGTGGCCAGAAAGCAGGGAACATGGTGGCAACTAGTGGTACAACCCCTGCAAAGCACTAAATTTTGCAGTACAGTGTCATGGGGGGGTTAAACCCCCCTAAAAAATAGAATTTTTTTTTTCTTTGATTTTCACAATATTTATAAAAAACTGCGAAAACAATAATTATGGAATTTGAAAAATGCTTTTCACAGAAAAATTTAATTTTTTTTTTAAATTTTTTTTTTTTTGAAAATCCGTACCTTACAGTCTAATAGGCTGATTTTTTTCTCCAAGCCCCAAAATTGATTTTCACCCAATATAGGCGAATTTATAGTCAAAATTAATGGAAATGACCACCCAGACACAATGGTGAGGTCATATCTAGTTTAGGACGCCTCCAAAAGATGCTTCTCCTCAGATCTGTCTCTTGATGCCGCAATAATGCCTCTCAAAGATGAATCAATGACGCTCTAATGGCTCTGATACCATGTGAGATTTTGCCAAGATCAAGAGCTCAATGAAAAGTACAAATTAGAGAGACAAAATATAGGACAAGAATAAACTGTATTCTCATGAATATATAAATGATCAGTAGTTGTTGCATACAAAGAATATGAGCCTGCGTATATAGGCAAGGCTATATGGATATGTGAGCACACAAACATGACATGTGGCTCAATAAGAAACAAGGGTAGGTAGGAAATAGGTGTGGTAGGTAGGAGAAACAATAAAATATTCCACATGAGGTGGATCACCCACTGAAGGTGGAATGTAACAATAAGACCACAAAAGGTGGAAATTCTCCTACACACACTATCCCAATGTGGCACAAACACCCAAGTGTCTCATACCCAAACTACTATGAAATGCATTATCCTAAGTAAACTTAAGTAAGGTGTAATAATATCCAACATGAATAAATAATTACACCAACAGTGGACCATTGATCTCGAATTTGAGGTCACTCTTCTCAAATAAGAGACACCTTCGGCATAATAAAAATTGGAAAAGACATCTTTTTAGGCACCCACTTAAAAAAATTGAAACGACATCTCTTTAGGTGACCTCCTAGGGAAGTTAAAAGGTCATATATTGGTTATGTGTTGCATTTATTGCTTGTTATGTGTTGCTTTCTTAAGGGGGGCATGAGAATTGTAAGAGGCATAAGAAAACTATAATAGGAGCTTTGGATAGAGGTTTAATCATCTAGAATTGACTAGATCATTGAGAGTTGATCTAAAGTTGAGTGGATCATCTAGAATGGTGTGGATCATTCAAACATGAGTGATAATTTGAAGTTGAGAAGAACTATCTTTCATTTGGGAGTTTAGTTGTAGTTACAATTTGCGGAGTTGTAAAGCCAAGTGGCTAATATTTTGTAATTGATGATTTTGTAATTCATTTCATTTGAGAAATAGAAGGCAATTTTTTTTCTTGCAAATTTGTGCCATTCTATTTCTTATGTACGAATCTTGGGTGGAGTAACCCTTGTCTAGTGTAAAGAGGGTTTGTTGGGTGTGTTAGGAGAATCCCCTACATCATTTTTTTTTCAAGATTGGGAAAAATTAAGGAGCTCATCATGAGGCTTCTTAGTAATTGTTCACAATTTGAAAGGTAGACAGACAAGGTATTTTATTTTGTAGACTATCTTTGACCTCATAGATGTTAAAATTATTCTATTCTATTATGTTCTACATTTTTACTTCTAATATATTTTGTATAAGAATATAAAACTAACACTTGTATTGGAAGGTGTTTTAGTTATGTCAATTATAATTTATATAAAATATCATAAAAATTTGAAATCAATTTTAGAAAATAGAAAAACATAACTTTTTATAAGAGGTGTTACATTATAGTCATAAATAATTTATTAAATTTGGTACAACATCAAAAGTAATTACTAGCCAGTCTTTAAAAAAAAAGTTTATTAACTTGTTAATCTAAGATAAAGTTTCAAAAATAAATAAATAAATTTAAAAATCTATTGGACGTGGATGGTACTTGGATCATTTATAGTTCTTTACACAAAATTAGGTAGTGAGTGTACAGGGCTCATCGTAACAATCATGGATGTCATGTCCATTAACATTTTGATCATTGATTTTTGTTGCTTATGCATCTTGATTCTTTGGATGGTAATGATCTTTATATTTGGACCTAAGACACTAAACATCATCAAGATGGTTCTGCACCAACAAGTAAAATAAAGTTAGAGCAAAGAAGGAAGAGGAAGGCATATATTTGTATGTTATGAATTCATGTAATTTTTTTGTTGAAGGGTGTATGACTCACATATAGTAGATGATGCATCCATGTTCACAAAACCAAAAAGTAACATTGTTTATTTAAGATATTTTAAATATTATTCTAGATTTTAAAAGAAAAATATAATTTAGATAATATAATAATAAAATATTAAAATAAAATTTTATTTAAGATAAATAATTTAAAATAATAGGATGAGATTTATTTTAGAATTCTAAATATAATTTTAAATTTTAAAAGCAAGATGGAATTCAGATACTAGGATAATGAAATATTTAAATTAAATTTTATTTTAGATAATGACATTGTATATTTTTTATTAATTAAAATAATTCAGCAAATAAGATAAGATTTTTAAGATCATATTTGAGTTATGATTAGGACTAGCATACTTATATTTTAAAAAATTTAAATAAAATACACTGAGAGATATCAAATTTGAAAATATTTAATATCCATAAATAATAATGAAAGGTTTGATTATAACGAGTTTGAAGTCAAATTGTTCAATAGATCCTTTACACTGCTTCAAGAAAATTTTAAAAGATCAACACACAACACAAAAGAATAGAATTCATAAATCAATGATCCTACATTTCAATAATTTAAATAATTTATATAATTTTGGTTTTCAAGGATTGTTGCATATTGGAAAAATACCCATTGAACAACAAACTCGGGAATTTTATTAAAGAGAAGAAACTTTTAGACGAGTTGATGATTCTTGCTTAGTAGTTTTTTGGAAATGTTAATCACGCACATATAAACTATGAGGTGCAAATAAATGCAATGGTAGATGATGTTTTTATCTAAATTTTGTTTGTTAGTTTTTGTTTGATGTATGGAAGGATGGAATAGATAATAAATCTTCCTCTAATATATATTTTGTTACATTTTTTTCTCTTTTTTTAACACCCAAATAAGATTATTATTTTAAAAGAGTAAGAAACAAAATGAGTATTAAAGAATCGTTCATATAAGTAAAAAAAATTGAAACCTATTTAAAGATAATGCTTGAGCATTTAACAAAAGATACTACTATTGTTTGCCCTTGTTGAACCATTTTAGGAATAATGATTTGTTTTGTTTGCCCTTTTATCTTTTGCATTCCATGGAAAATTTCATTAAGGAGGCCCTTGACCCGAAGAATGCTAACAAGCCTCCTATTCCCCTCCATTGGGGCTTGATTTATAAACTTTACTACTACCATTTGTCTCTTTACCCTCCCAATAATATCATGCTTATCCAACCTCCTTTGCCTATCTCTCATCCTCTGGCGGCCTATGCTAGCGATTTGGCCCCCCTAGACTGTTTCATCTTTCCAACGAAGCTTTTCTTTCCTCCCTGATTCCCTCATCCTTTGTTTTCATTACTGATTTGAGCCCTTCCACCTTTGCCTCCCCCTCTAGTGGGAAGGATAAGAAACCCATTTGCTACAAGGGGAGAGGAAAATCTCCTAGAAAACGCAAGAGAATCATCATTGATAATTCTACCTCTAAGGAGTCGGACGAGGAAAACCCAGTTTTGGAAATTGATGGTAGAAGAAGATCTCGTAGGCTGGCCTCCAAGGGTACTACTAAGAAGAAGGTTAAACCCCAGCAAGTTGTAGATACTAAAGAAGATCTTAAGGGGGTAAGAGTGGTGGAAAATTTAATGAGTCAGTGGAAGAAGAGGTTGTCATTGCATCTCTAGACATGGCTAACATGGATAACCCTGGGCCCCTCTGGGTCTTGACAACTTGAACCTAAACACAGAGCAACACGGAGCAAGATTGACATTGTAGTCTTGGAGAATATTATGGATGAGGTGGACCATGTTATTCGTATGGCTTCTAAGCTGGACATTGGGGCTCGGGTTGATGAGGGGTTTGTTGTTGATGACAGGAATAAAGATAAGAAGATCGATAGGGTTAATAAGGAGAAGGAAGGCGAGATGGTTTCACCTAAAGAGGATGAGAATAAGGAAATGTAGAAGGAAGAGGAAACGAATCCCAAGGGAAATCCAAGGATGGCCGAGCTACAAACCCTCAGTAGCAAGGTCCATGAGTTATTGAACCACATTGATAGTTTAGGGCCAGTTCTGGAAACAAAGAGGTTGAAAGAGGAAATCGATGAAATCAAAAGCAGGTGGATGCCAAAGACAAACAAATTGTTAGTGTGTGATGGTGAAAAGTGGATAATGGAAATAACAATATTGAAAGACTAAAAAGGATCAACCACAAAAACCCTAGACTAATAATAAAAGCAATCCACCATACATAATGAAGATACCTAAGATCATGCAAACAAAAACAAATCAAATATACCATTCACATGTCTAGTAGGGTTTCAATCTCCATTTCTTCCTATCTCCATTGATCTTGCTTGATATGTTTTCTCTTAGATTTTGTGTGTGCACAAGAGCTCAACAAAGAATGAAAATGTAGTTGATAGCTTGATTGAAAGAAGGCTTGATTGCATAACTATTGTGCTCGTTCATTAGGGTTAATGAAATAGAACATCCTCTTATATAGAAGACATTGTAGGAAATGGAGGGATAATATTGAGAAGTGTAAAGGATAAATGTTCGGCTAGGATTAAAGGGTAGGTAGAGGAAATAATTAATTGATAAAGGGGGGGGGTAGGTAAGAGAAGAATTAAGACATAAATGGCATGTGTCATGGATAGAAAAGGCTAATGAATTAATTAAATAAATAAATATTTATTTAATTAATAGAGGAAGTGGGATCAATTAAATAAATAAAATATTTATTTAATTTAGGAAAAAAATAATTTAAATAAATAAAAGTTTATTTAAATGAGGAAAGGCTTAGAAGAGGATAAATGAATTAATTGAATAAATAAAGATTTGTTTAATTAATAAAAGACGGGATAAAATAATTAAATACATAAATAAAATTATTTAATTAGATAGGACAATTTTAGGTGTCTTTGTTTTGCCCCTCTTTGAGACAATGCGGCTTGTTGTGTTGGTTCAAAGAAGATAAGATAAATTGATACAAAGTTGCCCCATGACAAGATTGGATGAAAATGACTGAAAGGGGTTACATACAATCTCTCGATAAGAAAGAAAGGCTAGAAAGGACTGACAAGGTCATGCAAGAAAAGATTGACTCAAGAGGAAGAAAACTAACATACAAGACTAGGGCAAGGCAACCTATAAGATAGGGCCATGAGGAAAACAACCTCATTTGAATCCACACACTTTAGAGATCAGAATGCAGAGAGAGATCTTAGAGCAGTCAACGTCGATGGATAGAGTTCACAAATTTGATCGAATCTGGCAATATCAGAGACCAGACAACATGGGTGAGCCGATAAGTACCTCGAAGCCACATTGTATGTTTTTGTATTTATTGTTGTCATTAATGCATTTTAGAGTAGATGAACAAAAACGCAAAACCGGTGTTTTGCAACAAAATCACGTCTAGGTTGAGTTTAGACACATCTAGGATAGAAAGTCGCGTTTATGATTATGAACACGTTTGTGTTAGATAAAGATGTGTTTGTGTCATTATAGCACGTCTATGTCACAAGGACACATTTAGGTAGAGCAGTGGCGTGTTTGGGGAAAGAAAGTGTGTTTGGGTAGATTGAAACCACGTTTGTGTTGTAAAAACACGTTTATGTCTTATGGGGCACAGGTCGACATTTCTGTGATGAACATATGTTGTCAATTGGATAAGCTACTAAGAGGATTCACTCAGGAAGGTGCCCTAGGGAAGACAAAACTAAGAGATAGGCTCAAATTGACAATTTTGTGATAAACATACGTCAATTGGATAATTTGTTGAGAGGATTCACTCAAGCAGGGCCTCTAAATAGGATCGAGTGCAATGTGATGAACATGTACACTAGGATGTAGTGCCATGTGATAGACATAAGCATTATGATAGGAGTATCACTATGTGATAGACATGAGTACCACTAGGATTGTCATGATTGATTTGATTGAATGCAGGAGTACTTGCCCATGATAGAGTCTAGAGAGAGATTCCCTATGAAATAGAGGTTGCAACCAGAGTTGACCTTTGGGGAGCGAGCAGCTATCGAGGGCATGGGGTTGAGACACATCATGTATCTACCTAAAATCTCAGTGAATAGGGGATTACTGACTGCTCTAGCCGAGAGGTGGCACTCAGAGACTTGTACATTTCATTTGTTGACTGGTGAGATGTCAGTCACATTAGAGGATGTGTACAGGATACTAAGGATATCATTCCATGGCGAGCTAGTGTCATATGATAGAGAGGGAGACTGCACTAAGATGAGTCTTTGGAGACCCTGAGCTGGAGATGAGATCAAATCATGTTAGCTGGGACGTCATGCTAGCTACTAGACACAAACTACTGGCAGTAGTCAGAGGGGTGATCAGTGGATACCTGTGTCTGGATAGGGCGACACGAGGTATGTCTATTAGCTGGGGACGGACTTTGGAGACATTGGTGACACAACATACCAAATATGCATGGGATCTGTGTGTACTTGCACATCTATATCATGAGCTTCACCAGTTTGTGTGTCTTGGTGGTTGCGGATTAGGATGTGGGGTGACTCTGTTACAAGTGTGCTCCTATAAGCACATTGCAGTGACGAGGTCAATGCACTTCAGAGGGAGAGGACATGAACAATTTTTTGCTCACTTGTACAACATGATCACTTCCCAACCATGGATTGGTAAGGTGAACTATTGGAGGCAGGTGATAGATGATGTAGATAGCGGCATATGGAGACCCTATCTAGATTTTGAGGATTGGGAGGAGGATGCTATAGAGCTTCCCTCTGTATTCAGGAGCAGGTACTTGATCGGGCGGACACCATATATCTTGGACATACATCTGATTGATAGGGTATGTAGGTAGTTCAGAGGACAATAGAGGATGCCTCAGGGTTCAGGGGAGTTTGCACGGATAGTGCGAGAGTAGGCTCATAGGGGGCCGATTTTGTCTTATGATGCTAAAATTACATAGTTTGAGCAGATGGTTTCAATGTCTTGGGATTTACTTAGGGATGTTGTTGATGAAGGAACAAACATTTTGTAGCACATCCAGTACCCTGGTTGACAGATCCAGATGAGCCTATGGTGGCAGAGGATGATGATGATGAGGATGATAATGACAGGGGTGGCAGGAGACGAAGGAGGTGAAGGAGAGGAGTAGCGAGGAGGGCGGTGAGGGGAAGAGATGGACAAAGGGATGTTGGAGAGAGGGATTCCAAAGAGAGGGTTGAGGAGAGGCAGGAGCCACAAGCAGGGAGACCACCGAGACCACCGAGGGGCAGAGGAGGACAGGTGCTACAGGTTGGTGGGCAGGGACAAATTGGATAGGTACAGGTACCCGGGGGAGATGCACCAGGATAGGTACAAGGACAAGATAGACAAGAGGGTGCTCGAGGTGGGGATGAGGAGGAGGATGAGCTGCTAGCACTATGAGAGATTGCAACAGGATAGGCTGATGAGATCAAGGATCTCAAGAGAGACATGACTCGATTGAGGTGACAGCTAGCGGAGATGCAGAGGGAGAGGGATTAGGCCATCCAACGATATACTGAGGTTGAGGAGGCATTGAGGGTGAGTAGGAGAGTAGCAAAGGACACAGGGGTTGGTTATGCATATGTTCTACGAGCAAGGGAGGAGATAGCCTACTAGAGAGACTTGTACTATGCAGTCGTTCCTCCAGAGCTGAGGGCTAGGAGCTTCAAGAGAGCATCCTAAACGACTACAAGGGGAGGGGATAGATGATAGGCATCCAATGGAGGGGTTATGGGTCCACTCACACCACTAGGAGGGAGAGATAGAGGGGGTGATCCTGGAGCAGGACCTTCGAGAGATCAGACTCCTTCAAGGCCAACTGGCTTCAAGGGAGGGTCTTCGTCATAGTTCTCTTGGATCCATTTTGTATCAGTTTTTGTATTATGATATAGACACCTTTGAGTGATTTTGTAGCCAGATGAGATATTTTCACATCATTGTATCATGACACTTAGGATTATTTTGATATATCTGAGATGACTCATTTGTTGCGACAACTATATGCATGTGTTCCTATATATGTATTTCTATATGATTTGTGATGATTTTATGATGCTTATGATATGGATGCAAATATGTACATGATGGAAATGCAATATATTTTTGTTTGTTTATGTTTTATCTATCATGCATGATTGAAATGTATTAAGTGCAGATGGATGCTTGACAATAATATGATATGATATGATTATTTACAAGATGAGATGCATGATGTGTATATGATACACTAATCAATTGTGTGTGCAGGATGTGATGCAATTGTGATATCTGTGTATGTATGAAATAGGATATGATAACATGTGATGATGCAGGTGCAAACTACATGAAATGCAAATATTTTTAGCGTGTCATTATACTCAGTCATGTGATAGCAGGCTACATGAACTCAGGGAAGGACAATGGAGGTCAATCAAGAAAGGGGAATGGAAGGTAGAAGATATGGAAGTGAAAGAGCTTATTGTGCTTTATCATCATTGAGATTTATTATGGAAAATAGGTTATGACAATTGAGGTATAGGTACGACCCATAAAGTCATTTTACCGGTTTGCATGGAGATCAGACAGTTGCAAACAAGGAATACCCCAGTTCATACTAGACTCACAGTGTCCTCATATCCTTGGACAAGTCATAGAATTACTAAGAGACAATCCACAGACAACAAAACAATAGGTGAACATATCCCATCCTCTCCTTTCTAGTCAAAGACATCCTAGAGATATAATCTCTACTCAGAGACATCCCGAAAAAGCTAAAACACATGTCACCAAAAGATAAAATCAAAAGAAAACCAAGACTTGAGACCAACACATAATGAAATATTCAAGTTATTTGTGTTTCTTGCCACATTGTTAGCATGTTTGATTGGGTCACAATGTTGTCATCCTTTGAAAGGACATATAATGTTGAAAACCATATTGCTGCCAAAGTCTGTTGAAAATTTTGATTTGTTGAAAGCCCATTGCTGCTTGTGTCTCATTTGAAACTGATACTTTTATTGCGAAGAAGAATGAAACTTCATTGCGGATTGGTGATGCAAATGAATTTTTATTGTGAATTATGTGAAAAGAAGGAGGAATGAAAAGAAGATGCTCTTCAAAACATGCGATGTTCAAGGTACCACTTCCATCACTAGATTTAGGATTTTTCCCTGGTTACATATTGGACCTGATTTATAATGGACAGAAAGGGGTGAAAAGGGATGATCTATTATGAATGACTAACCAATCTCAAGTAGATCAATAACAAACCATGATGAGAATGGGTAAGTTTATTATGGATGGATAGGCTATGAGTGTGTGAAAGGTGAAAGGATGAGATTGAATCTTGAAGGAGGGAGGAGCAATGTCTCTACACATGGCGCCAGTAACCCAATTTTCACCATGGTACTTGCCCAAGGCACCACCGAAGTGGTTTTCACCGTTGGACGAATTTATTTCTCTTTGCTTTTTTCTTTTTGATTTTTTTCAATTTTTTTTGTGTCACAAGGTGCCTATTTGCCAGGTTTTCACCAAGTAATGATTTTTTTTTAATGTTTGTATTTTGTATTTTTGATATTTTTTTGATTTTTTTTTTGTATTTTTTGATATTGGGATATTTTGAAGAACTGTGTAAAACCTGCAAAGGTGCATTTTATTGACAGGATCTTCCAAAGGTTCTCCATCCGGTGTTGAGAGCTGATATGCACCTGACCCATAAACTGTTGTGATGACGTAAGGACCAAGCCAATTTGGTTCGAACTTGTCCTTCTTTTCCCGATCCTGCTAATTTCTTGGATTTTCTCTCAATACTAAGTCACCCACCTCAAATGTATGAGGCTTTACCTTATGATTATAGCTACGACTCATTCTCTATTGATAAGCTTCAATATGATTAAAAGCAATTTGTCGTCATTCATCCAATAGTTCTAGTTCCTGTAAGCGAGAGACCTTGTAGTCTTCATCACTGATTATGTTGCGCAAAGAGACTTGTAAAGATGGTAACTCGACCTCAATAGGCAAGATAGCTTTGACACCATAGACAAGTGAATAAGATGTAGCCCATGTAAGTGTGTGAGAACATGTGTGATAGGCCCAAAGTGCGGGATTGAGTTGGATGTGTCAATTTCAGCCAGCGTCATCAACTGTCTTTTTGAGGATTCTGAGAATGGTTTTATTAGATGCCTCATCTTGACCATTACCCCAGGGATAGTATGGAGTAGAGAAGCGATAATTAATGTGGAATCGATCACAAAGTTCATGAACATCCTAGTTCTTGAAGGGACGTTTGTTATTTGTAATGATAGAAAGAGGGATATCATAGCGACAAATGATATAGTTAAGGATGAATGTAGCAATTTGTTTTCTATTAACTTGGGCGAGAGGAACTACTTCAAACCATTTTGTAAAATATTTTGTGGCAGTAATAATGAATTTATGACCATTGGAAGAAGAAGGATGAATCTTGCCTATGAGATTGAGTCCCCACTAGAAAAAGGGCCAAGGAGTCGCAATCAGTTGAAATTCTTGAGCTGGCACATGAATAAGGTCTCTATAAATTTGACATTTCTTATATTTCTTAACAATCTGGTATGAATCTTTTTCCATACTAGGCCAATAGTATCCAGTCCTGATGAGTTTCTTAGCTAAGGTCAGACCACTAGAATGGGCACCGCATATACCTTCATGAACCTCTTGTAATGCAATCTGAGCTTCATCTCTTTCTAAACATCTAAGAAGAGTGTCATCTAGACCCCAACGGTAAAGAGTATCGACTAAAATGACATATCGGGAAGATTGACAAATGAAAGTATGACATTGTTTGTTGGATAGATCAAGAGGAAGGGTATTGTTGCGAAGGTATGTAAAAATGGGACAGTACCAAGGGGAATCGGGACCAATGAAACATATCATCTCAGCGGGCATAATTTAATATGAGGGGATCAAAAGGTTGTCCACCAAGAACTCATAGCGGGTTTCATTCTGCGATAGATCAATCAGTGAAGCAATGGTAGCCATGACATCTGTAGCTCGATTATTTTCTCTTGGTATCTACTCAAAGATTATCTTCGTGAAGTATTGTTTGAAATCATCTACCATTTTCTTGTAAGGAAGTCATTTTTCATCTTTTGTTTGATAATCATCATTTTCCTAATGAATTACAAGTTAAGAGTCCCCCAAAACATGAAGTTCTTGGATCTTCCACTGAACCGCAATTTGTAACCTTGTTGTCAATGCCTCATATTCTGCTATGTTATTAGTGCAAGAAAATGAAAATCGATATGATTTAGGAATGGAATCCCCTTGAGGTGTGATAAAGAGGATGTCAGCTCTTGCACCGTGCTGCGTGTATGAACCATCGAAGTATAACTGCCAAGGCTTTGTATGTTTCACTATTAGAATAGATTCATTTGGAAACTTTGAGATTATAGGAGTATCATCAACCATTGGTGCATCTGCCAATTGATTTGTAATAGCTTGTCCTTTGATTGCTTTTATGTTCATATACTTAATGTCAAATTCACTTAGGATCATAACCCATTTGGCTAATCGGCCAGTGAGTGTTGCCTTATTGAGAAGATATTTTAGTGTATCCATCCTTGCAACAAGATTGGTTTTATGAGTTAGCATGTAGTGTCATAATTTCTGTGAGGAAAAAACAACAGCAAGACATGCATGCGCAATCAGTGTGTAGTTAAGCTCATAGCTTACCAAAGTGCAACTAATGTAGTATACTACTCTTTCTTTGCCTTCATTGTCTAGTTGTGCCAAGGGTGCCCCCAGTGTTGTTTGTGTAGCCAATATGTAAAGTAACAAAGGTTTTCCTAAAATTGGCGGCATCAAGACTGGTGGATTTAGAAGGTAATCCTTGAGTATCTGAAAAGCTTGTTGACAGTTATCATCCCATTTGAATTTGATGTTTTTGTGTAGTAAATGTTGAAAAGAATGACATTTATCCACGATTTGAGCTATGAATCTTCGTATGGACTAGACTCTTCCCTGTAGAGATCGAAGTTGACTGAAATTCTTTGGTGATGACATTTCTAATATAGCTCTGACTTTTGTTGGATCGACTTCAATTCCTCTTTTCGAAACAATGTACCCAAGGAGCTTCTCGAAGGTTACTCCAGAGAGACACTTCTTAGGATTTAATCTTACTTTGTATTTCTCTAACCGATCGAAGACTACTGAAAGGATGTCCAAATGTGTTTCTCTTTCTAATGATTTTCCCAGGAGGTCGTCAACATAATATTCCACAGTTACATGCATAAGATCATGAAAGATGGTGGTCATAGCTCTTTGGTATGTGGAACCCACGTTCTTTAGTCTAAAGGGCATGGCATTCCAGCGGAAGGTTCCTTAGGGACAAGTAAATGATATTTTGTGTTGGTCCTCAGGTGCAATTTTTATCTGGTTATAGCCAAAAAATCCATCCATTAGAGATAACATTGCATGACTAGCTGTAAGATCCACTATCAAGTCAATTTTTGGCAACGGAAAGTCATCTTTAGGACAAGCTTTGTTGATGTCTCTGAAATCTATACATATTTTGTTGTTGCGATCCAGATCGCTGACTAGTACTAAGTTAGAGATCCACTCAGGGTAATCAATTAGTCTTATGAATCTGACATCCAACATTTTCTCAAGTTTTAACTTTACTAATAATGCCACTTGTGGATGCATTTTCCTTAATTTTTGTTTCACTGGCTTTGCTCCTGGTTTAACTGTCAAATGGTGCATTACTAGATCAGGGTCTAGTCCAGGCATAACCACATATAATCATGTAAAAATGATTTGCCAATCCGTGAAGAATCTTACGAACTTCGGTCTTTCTTTTTATGTCAGGGATTGTGCCAAGAATATGTTATGCAGAATCTCTTATGTGCCAATGTTTATTTTGATGGTCTCCTCTACCAGCATGGATGATTTCTCTTCATATGACATTGGGAGGATGTTGAGTCTTCCATCTTTGGGTGCCTCAGAGAGGTTTTCACCCTCAGATACGTCCTTTCTTTTTACTTTTTTAGAGTTAGATAGTGCCACAGTATGGTTTTCACCATAAGACCCATGATTTGTTTTTATTTTTATATTTTTGTGACTAGAAGACCCAATACCCTCACCAAATTATGCCACGTTGTTGAGTTCTATATTGTATCTTGCTTTATGGTCCCCAAGCAGAAGATCGTCTCGTATGCCCAGGTAGTCTATGAAAGCCTCATTGTTTTGAAATGTGTCTACTTGTAAAGATCCTTCATGGTCCCAATCAATGAGTTGTGGGTGAATGACGGGAAGGCCATCAATGTTTTCAAAGTCAACAAGAGTAAGGGTAAAGACAGGATTATCTTTAGGTATATCAAGGTAATTGTCAAGGTCATCACTAGCACTCTCCTCATTTGTCTCAATAGTAAACGAATCCAAATTGGCATCACTAAAAGAGCATTGAACAATGGGAGTCCTCACTCTTTGTGATTTTGACTTAGAACCTAAAAATAAAGACTATTTGGGATCCTCAGGAGTTTTTCCTTTATTATCCCCCTTTTGAGTTATAGATTCTGAAGTAGTTTGACCAACTCTAAATTTTCTATAGAATTCCTCTTCCTCTGTGGGTTCACCTGGTTCTCTGAATGTTTCGGTGAGCTCATAATCACTAGATGATTTTTCTAAACCCTATCCCCACTCATTGGAATCGGTGGAATAGCATTTTTGTTGTTAATCATTGGAGTCCTTGATTTGCAATGCTTCTTCGGATTTATGAATGCTTAAATAGAAAGGTATGAAATCAAGCCCTGTTGAGAGATGATTCTTGAATGTCTATTCTGGTTGCAAAGGTTGAGTGAGACCTTCTTTTCTTAGACCAAGAGGGCTTTTACCATCGTACCCAAATTTTTGTAGGATTTTGAATCCCTTGCCATACTTTTCACATGGTATCTTGATGTGATCTTTTGTATCTTCTTCAGGTTCTTTGTAAAGAATTTTGTACAAGTCCTCTTCTTCCATTTCACCCCACTTTAGGAATATACTAGGATCCCATTTTAGTGCAATGATAGATACCTTTTTAGAAGGATGTGGTCATCCATACTCTTTTGGAGAATCCATTACTTGTCTCAGGTACATAGTTTGATTTAGAGTGTACTCACCCATGCCTTTATCCTGGCATTTCCCTTTAAGCTCACCTTGTTTTGATGTTGAATGTTTTAGTGACTCAGGATCAACATATGCAGATGATGGAGTTGCCTCTCTATTGATTGGTACTATTATTTCTGATTTTGACTGTAAGTTATTGCAATATATGAATGGATTAGGATCACCATTAACGGTCATTTCAACTCTATTGTGTTGAAACTTGATACATTAGTGGTATGTTGAGGGAACAACTCTCATTTCATGAATCCATGGGTGTCCCAAGAGTATATTGTATGTGAGTTCTAAATTAAGGACTTGAAAAACCACATCCTTTGTGACTAGCCCAACTCTAAGAGGTAAGGTGATTGTGCCTTTGGATGAGCACTCTTCGTCATCATATGCTTTAATGGTAGTAGAATGTGTAGAATTCATAACCTTTTTAGAACATCCCAATTGTTTAATAGTGCTCAATGTACAAATATTTAGACCCGCTCCTCCATCTATCAAGACTCGTTTGATACAGTTTTTATAGATAAAGGATTCAATATGTAAAGGTGCATTATGAGACTGGGTTATGGATGCATCATTGACTTCTGTGAATGTGAGGGTATGTGGAATGGAAAGGTATCCTACCATGGCTTGGAACTGGTCCACATTCAGATCAGTGGGTACAAAAGTCTCTCTCAAGGTCTTATCAAAGATGCCTTTATGTGCAGGGGATATGCATAAAAGCTCAAGGATGGAAATGATGGCGGGTGTCTTCCCTAACTGATATACAAGGTCATACTCATTATTGGTGGATGATGAGGCTTTGGGATTGGATGGAATGCCTTGCAAGGTGAATTTTCCTCAATGGGTTGTGACATTACATTCAGAGGTTTGGTCTTTGGGAGATGAGGGAGATGGTTCGATGCCTTTCAAAACAACTTTACTCCTTTGGGTAAGACCCTAAGGAGCTTTTCCATTTATAATGATAGTAGAAACATGATTTTCCATTAAGATGTGATTAATAGTAGAGTCATAATCATAGGGCGTCTTGGTATAATTGGCTTGATTATCGGTTTTGGCTTTTCCCTTGTCATGTTTAGGAAATGGCTCTTTAAACATCACATGCTCTTCATTGGAGGTATGACACCTTTGTCAATGAGATCCTGTATGATATTCTTTAATCTATGATAATTGCTAGTAAGATGCCCTTTACTCAGGTGATATTCACAATATTCATCATCATTCCACCAATTTGGTTTAACTTTCGACTCATATGGTGGATTATCTGGTAGTGTTATGAGCTTGTTCGCCACTAACTTCTTGAATGTTGTTTCAATCGGTTCTCCCAATGAGGTGTATTTCCTTCGAGGTTTTGATTGCCTTTGATTGTTCACTTGATCATTTGAGCTAGAAGAGCTTGTACCAGGGAAAGTAATTTTAGGTTTCACAACATTTGCATCTACTACCTTGTCATTGACTGTGTTCTTATTCTTGTTCCAAAAGCGAGGTTTGTCTTTCCCATTTGATTCCTCTTTGTATATCTTGATGACAACTTGTTCAATAAGGACTTTTTTTGTTGCCATTCCTTTCTCAATGACCTCTTTGAAGGTAGACAAACATGCTTTTCTTAGCTCATATCCGATATCCTTGTTGACATTTTGTGTGAACATTTCTACCATTTGTTTTTGTGGTATATCACAAGAGCATCGACTAGAAAGACCTCTCCATCACTGTAAAAATGAAGCAAAAGATTCCTCATGTTTTTGCTTAGTATTGCATAAGGTGGCTACTGACACATCTATTTCTATGTTGTATGAAATTTTTTGTATAAAAGCCTCTGCTAGATCACCCAATGACTTAATTCCAGGTGGAAGTTGGGAGAACCATTCCATTGCTTGTTCACCTAAGCTTTGTGGAAACAATCTCATCAAGTATGTTTCTTCTGCTGCTACCTCAATGCAAGCTATGGAAAATTGTCTTATGTGTGCATTAGGATCCCCTTTGCCTTTGTATTTATCAAATTTTGGTGTCCCAAAATGTGGAGGAAATGGAGGCAATGGAATGCTTCTATCAAATGGGTAAGGACACATATCTTTCATTATATACTATTTCTTTGGTGTATTCATGTCCGTCATTTGCTTTTTTAAGTCCTTTATCTGCTGTTGCAAGTCATTCTTGGGCGGTGTCTTTTCTCTTTGAGCTAGTTCCATGCCTGAGCCACCGGGCGGAGGAGGAGGGATATAATGCATATATGGATGGTATTGATCATAAATGTGTTCATATGGAGGAGGGACATAGTTATAGCTTACATATGGACCACTTGGTATGGTATTATAGTGAGGAGCACTAGGTCTAGGTCGGTACATGTCATGACCATGAGGATAGGAGGTATCATAAGAATGATCTTGGATATTGCCCCCAAATCTGACACAGAGTCTCCTCATGTCATGATTTTTAATGTTCGATTGAGTGTAATTGTATGCATTGGTATGATCTTGGGTATCATCATGGTCATGCATGGTGGTAGTTCTTCTCCATGGGAAAGGACGACTGTGGGGTTGTTCATGAGAGGTTTTATTATAATTGGCATGAGAATGAGTGTATCTATTTGGAATATCAAGTTTTTGAAATAGGGATGAAGGTGATTCAAGCACAAGACACTCTTTCTTAGCACCACTATTGGGCATCCTTTGTCTTGTATTAACTTGATTTATTTGGTTTGTATCATCCTCCAAAATTTGTGACATATCAAATCCATGAGGTATTCTTTCCCCACTTTGTATCATAACTTATAGGAAATATTTTCTATCCCTTTTCATGATTTCTTGAACCAATCTATTAAAATGGGGATCCATGATAGTTTCCTCAACTTCTATAGAATCCAAGGATGCATTGTCATTGTTATTATCATTTCCATTGTTATTGTCATTGTCTGGTATATTACTGTGTTTCTCAAATGGATCGTAGAATTTGTCTCTATCAAACTCATAGGTACTCATGTTTAAAGACCTTAAAGCTTCTTCGACTTCCATTATAGACCTTTGTGAATGGGTTTCAACCATGGACTAAAGTCTTGACCCAAAAATGAAAGGTAGGATGAAAATGCAAAGACTATGGAAGACCAAGAGGTGTATGAAGTGTAGATGAATCTAGGGTAAACTTCCAATGTCCAAGAGTGTAAGACCAACGTATTTATGTTTGAGATTAAGGTGTGGCTTCCAAAGAGATGATGGATCTCTCGATGAGGTAAGTTGACCTTGACTCCAGGTATGTATGTTTGAGAGTAAGGTGTGGCTTCCAAAGAGATGATGAATCTCTTGATGAGATAAGTTGACCTTGACTCAAGAAGACCAAATGAGACCCTAAGATGATGGATCTTGATGCGAGACTCGCCTAGTGTTGTGTTGTAGTATGTTTGCAAAGAATGATGAGGACAAGCAAAGTAACCTTTTGACTCAAATTTAGAAGATATGTATGAGGGGAATGCAAGTGAAAGAAAATGATTGACTATGTGTGACCAAGATAGGTTGAAGGATGATGAAGCCCTATAGGAAGCAACCTTAGAATCTCTTTAGATCTGAAAACTTAAGTCCTTTTTGTTCTCAAGAGTTTTCTTGTAATCTCTCAACTGTGAATGCAAACACAATTTTATCTGACCTAGACGTGATTTCTAATCACAAACGCAATTTTAGAGAACATAGACGTGGTTGTTTGGTGGCAATGATAATTTTACCTTGAAGATTAAAAAATGTAGTTTTGTTCTGCACAGACGTGGATTCTAGACAAAAACTCAATTTCAGCTAACACAGACGTAGTTTCTGGTGAACATGACAAGTTCTCACTGACAATTCGGTATGACACACAGATGTGTTTCTGAATTGCACAAATGTGGTTTTTGAACACAGACGTGGTTTTAGCAGTCACAGACGTAGTTTCTGATTCATTGCACAATTTTGCCCGATTTTGAGGATGTTTAATGTGACCAAATCTCAATATTTTGACTCTTTTCATGGCAGGAGGACATAATAATAGTGAAGACTCAATGTTTGAAAGTGTCTTGTCCAAGATATCAAAAATGTTCCCAAATGTGATGTGTGATGTGAAATATTTTTGCATACACTTGAAAACACAACCGACACAATGTTTATTTGTTTTTTATTTTTTAAATGTTTGAGTGTTTTGATCATGCAAGAACAAATCCTAGGGTTGGTTGGGACAATAGTTGTTTAATCTCACTTGGGGGGTTACGTCAAGCTATCCAATTCAGAGCGAATACTTAGATGCTTGAGCCCACTGGCTCCACCCTCGACACTAACTTCTCTGGGGAAGCCAAGCACTTGTCCCCATGAAAACTCCATGTGGTGAACTTTGTATCTCTACTAAGAATCATAAGAATGTGAGCCACTTCAGAGGTCTGACCTCCTGTGCCAACAACTAGAAGGTTTTTAGTTTCTAACACCAAAGGTGTCTAGTAAGGGCATCCGTTCAGGTGGCTATAATCAACAATATCTTACACTTCATTAAATGGAAGGCCTCCCAGCCTATAGAGGTTGCGCTCTATAGGGTTTATGGGGAGTCATAATGTCGTTATAGAAACATGTAACACCCGTTGCTTGCAACTTTCGTCACAACCACATTTATTTATAGTGGCTTAGAAGTGCTTGGCTTTATCTTGTTACCACTTCGGTCGTTCCCTCTCAATTGGCCTTATGGGCTACTCGGGAGGCATACCCTCCAAAAGGAAACACAAAAAGAGCCTATTACTCAAAACACAAAAGACACTTGTTAATTTTAGAGCACCAATGGAAGTGTTTTCTAGACTAAAGAAGACAAAGAAAACAATTTTAAAATCAAAATCCTAGCCAAAGGTCCTGCACCAAACTTGTTAGTAGTTTTGAGATAATACCCCTACTACAAGCACACAAGTTCGGTAAATTTTTAAATCCAAAAGACTGTGAAATAGGGGCCTTTGACAAGACATTTTCTCCTTTTAGACAGCTGCACCACTTCGTTAGTTGGATCAAAAGAGGTTAGTGCCCAAAAACTAGATCCGAAACCCTAATTGAAAGCAAAAGAGGAAAAATTAAAAACATAGAGATAACTATACTAGACAGAGACGCAAAAGCATATCATAGACACAGAATGATAAGACAAATACAACTTCCCAAATCTGAAACCTGCAAAACAAACAACAAAACAAAAAATGCGATAAAAGCCTACACAGACGCAACTTCTGAGCATAGACGCAATTTAGCAACCCGCAAATGCAAAAAAATGATCCAAAACCATGCAAAAACAAAAATGCAACTTTATTCAATGCGGACGTGATAAGAAAAAATAGATGCAATAAGAAATGACGCAGACACAACTTTAGGGTGACAAATCTTTAAAATCAACAGAAAATCAGAAACACAAAAATAATAATCGTAGATACAAAAACAGAACACATACGCAATCAGATCTATCACAGACGCAAAAAAATGCAGAATCGTTGCAATGTCAAACCTGCAACTTTGAAAAACACAAAATGTACCAAAAAAATGTTAAAATAAAGGGACAAGAGTCCCACCAGGTGTGCCAAAATGTGTGATGGTGAAAAGTGGATAATGGAAAAACAATATTGAAAGACTAAAAAGGATCAACCACAAAAACCCTAGCCTAACAATGAAACCAATCCACCGTACATAATGGAGATACCTAAGATCATGCAAACAAAAATAAATCAAATATACCATTCACATGTCTAGTAGGGTTTCAATCTCCATTTCTTCCTATCTCCATTGATCTTGCTTGATATTTTTGCTCTCAGATTTTGTGTGTGCACAAGAGCTCAACAAAGAATGGAAATGTGGTTGATATAGATTGATTGCATAATTAGTGTGCTCATTCATTAGGGTTGATAATGAAATAGCATATCCTCTTATATATAAGACACTGTAGGAAATGGAGGGATAAGATTGAGAAGTGTAAAGGATAAATGGTCGGCTAGGATTAAAGGGTAGGTAGAGGAAATAATTAAATGATAAAGGGGGGTAGGTAAGAGAATAATTAAGACATAAATGACATGTGTCATGGATAGAAAAGGCTAATGAATTAATTAATTAAATAAAGATTTATTTAATTAATAGAGGAAGTGAGATCAATTAAATAAATAAAATATTTATTTAATTTAGAAAAACATTAATTTAAATAAATAAAGATTTATTTAATTAATAGAAGATTTAGGATAAAATAATTAAATAAATAGAAATATTAATTTAATTAGATGGGACAATTTTAGGTGTCTACAGTCATCATTAACAAATTCTGCATCTGGGTTTTGCATAGCTTTGTGCTTACCCTCTCCCTCCTCTGCGATAGGACTACTGAGGATGATGCTAACAGATAGGTGGCCAAGGAACTCTATAGGTTCCTCTTTGATGATTGGGAAAAGGTCATAGATATGAGTGGGGTCTGTAAATCGACCCCTTAGGTCTTAGGCTGTTGGTCTTTGTTCCTTTTGTTTTGGACTTGGGGTATGCCCCTGTTGTTTTTTGCTACAAACTTTTGTTGCTCTTTATGTTTTTGATATTTTGACATTGTTTTAGTGTTGTTAGTCTTTAGCTATGTCAAGGGTCAACGCCCTGGTTAATGTTGCTTTTATAATAAAAAACAAAAGAGAATCAATAAAGGTTGCATTGAGTTATTGTCAACTTTCTACAAGTTAATAGTTAGTTAGTTATGTTATTAAAGGTTTGAAATTATTAATGCTTCATTTAGTCATGTGATATAAGTCATGTAAAATTGAAGAATGCATCACAATCATTAGTTTTTTTGAAGTAAGAAATAATACACTAGGTATAAAAGAGCTCATTTAATTAAATTTTTTTTTTTCCTACAAAACCCTTACAAATTCATACTTACAAACCTAACAACCTAAGAAAAAAACAAACATTCATTCCGAAATCCATTCTAGCAAACCTTTAGCACATGTGCAAAATCTAAATAACTTTGCTTCTAAATTGGTTAAGGTAGATCTTTTACTACCGAAATGAATCTTCACCCTAGTGGTGAAGGTTGAACAACTCAAACTCCCTAAAAGGGTTTCATCAAAATGAATAATCCAAAATGAAATGAAAATGAACCACTTTATTCCTTTTATAATCTTCATGCAAACTTTCCAAAAATTATATTTTAATATCACCTAATATTTAATAATCTCTTTTTGCTCCACAAAGTGACTTTATTTAATATCTTTTGTTGAACCTTAAAGTCACTTAAAATATCACTTTTTATAAATAATTAATATAATTTGGACCCTGATTTCACTTTTTGAAAACTAAAATATTAATTATTTAATATTCTAATTATTTTCGCACTTACACTCAAAGTTTCAAAAGCACCTCGAAAGTCGAAATTGCTCCTAGAAGGAACCAACAAACCCTTTATGAACCCTTGAACACAACAACACAGTAAGGACTTTAAACCAATAAGAATGTTGTTGTTAGAACATAATGTTATTAGGGGTCACATCCTTATTTAACATTTATAAAATATTCTAATATAAGGTTACAAAACCTTATATATTATATGCTTTATAAGCATATCCCATTCGAAATAATTATAATGTAATAAGTATTAGATTATAAATTGTTTGTGAATGGGGGTTATTGAAAAGGTGTGACTAGTGAAGCCACCCTTCCTCCTATATTTAAGGAGGTTCTTTGTAGTGCCCCTCCTTTATTCATCTTTCCTTTGTGTGCATAGATAGACTATATTGGCATAGATTAGACTATTTTGTGATGCTTTTATTAGATGTTTATGGATTTACGTACGATCTGGATGCTTCATTATTGATGTTAGACATATTATGTTGAGCTTGACATTATGATTACATGTGGATGATGACATTCCTATATTATTATGCTGATAGATTACTCCTTGATGATTCGTGTTAAATGTGTGATTCATGTTTGTTTATGGCGATTTGATGGTATTTTATTAGGTACTAACCCTATCTCAAGATATGATGATGACTATGACAATGCTTGCTTGATTGTGAGTGTCTTCTATCACGGTTTTGAAAGGGACGATGTCATACCACTCATCCATGAGCACGATATGGCATTGTGATTCCCCTTCACTTGTCTGTTTACTTCATGATATATGTCAGTATATATGTTGTTGTACATGTGTTGGTGATGAAAGGTTTACAGGTACAAGACATCGACTCCACCTAGCTTCATAGGTGTGAGTGTGTCTTCATCCCAATGGCAAGTTGATCAGAGATGACATGAGAACCCACTCTATAATCTAGGTTTAAGTTGATTACCCTTGTCAGTTTAGTGCCTTGATGTGAGATGTTGTTAAGTGTTAAGTGGTTTCTTGAGTTATCCTATGTTGGATTATTTTTTTCTATATGATTGTTGATTGGTTTAATTATTAATTAATTAAATTGATTTATATAGTTTAATAATGTTAAATTAATTAATGGATTAATATAGTTTATAATAATAAATTAAATAAATAGTTGATATAAATGTAGCGTCCTAAAATTGTGACACTTGCAATTTCGACTGCATTTCGGTCTTCACGATGGCGACGCAACACGGAACCTGAATGGAGACCCCGAAACCTGTTTATGACATCAAAAACTGCATTTTCTTGCACCCTGGCCTGAACCTCCTTTGCACCCTGCTGTCCCGGGAGGTGGGACCAGAGCGCCCAGCGCCCTGGTCCCTGGCCCTATTTTGGGCCCGGTCTCCTATGGGACTTCGGGTCTTTTTGTTTGCAAATTGGAAATTATCTTTCCTGGTCGGCCTAAGGTCGGGAAAATCAGTCTATCAACCCTAATTGGCAAGTATATAAACTACATTTTCCTCTTTCATTCGATATGACGGAAAAAGGTGGAAACGATACTCAAACATTTAAGCATTCAAGCATTCAAGCATTCCTTTAAGCAATTGATCATTCCAAGTCTCCATTCAAGGCTAAGTGTTGCATTCAAGACAAGGATTCAACCATTGAAGAGGAGATCACTTACTACATGCTACATACAACATACAACAAACAACAACATCTATACCTTCGCACATAAGGATACAAACATCCTTACAACAAGGTATTAGTACTTGTTTTACATTACAGACATTTACATTTACAGCAATTTCTCATTTCTTGGTTAATTCCAAAACCGGGGTTTGACCTAAAGGCAAACCCCTAATCCCTAACCCCCCAATCGTCTTCGCTTTTCTGTGTGTAGGTTGCAGGTACGCAGCTGAAATTGAAGATTTGGAATCCTTGTGCAGAGACGAACAGATCCCCCTTCGTTTCGCGGATTTTTCGGAGGACCGTGTGCACGCCGGGCGCCATCGTCCCGTCAACTTTTGCTCAAATTTGCAGGACAGCGTCGTATCGACATTTTACAGCTAATTCCAGGTCCGCAGCTTCATCCTATATCCCTATCTCAGTTTATAAGCGAATCTTTCTCACTTTCTATGCATTCCTAGCTTGATCATTCTATGCACATTCTTTACAAAAGAGGGTTGCCTTGCTGTCTTAACCCTTGAAACTCATTTAGCATCCAATCTTGCATTGTGTGGGATTGGATCTTGTGGGTTTCAACCCCTCTTTTGAATGTAAAGTCTCCCCTAAGTGAAAAACATCAACCCTAGCGACCTCCCTTCTCTCTCCTCAGAGTTGGAAGAGGGGAGAGCAACTAGGGTTCGATCGATTTTCCGCTTTACATTTTGGTGAACCCGACGTGAACATCCTTTCTGATTTTTCATGGCTAGATTTGAAAATCGGATTCCTTGATTACATTTCCGTGTTTGATCTTTTGCAAAATTTTAGAGGTTAATTGCATAAAAACCCTAAATTTTCTTTTTGAAAATTGAACTTGTGAAATGTTTAATTGTTAATGCTTGTTTCAGATCTGCCCTTTTATTACAAATTATCAATTCATATCTGTGCTTTAATTTTGAAAATTAAGTGGTTAAGTGTCAAAACCCTAATTTTTGAAACCCTCTTGATTCAACCTTTGTCCGACAATTTCATTGATCAAAACATCTCCAAATCAGCTGTAATTTTGGATTCCGCAATAAAATCACAATATCTTTCATCCCTGAAAATTTGGAAAAAAGTTGCGAGGACCGTGTGCACTCCGAGCGCCATCGTCCCCGACATTTTTTTCTGAAATTTCGGGAGCAAGATCTTACTGTATTTTTCTGCTAAAATCCAGAATTTTGGCTGATTTTATCAATTATAACACTTTCAAAATTACAGTCAAAGTTGGTCTTGTGATTGCTTGGTTTAGGGCTTCTAATCATTCAAAAATCATTGAAATTGAAATTTTGTGTCAAAATTGTGTTCTTACCGTCTTAAATCTGAAAAGTGTGTTTGCATTCATTCGAAATTTCAGTACTTTATTCAAATTCTTGCAATTTGTGACTTTTGAAATTAAGTGCTTAATTACAACAATTTTGATTTCCGCTTTCAAAATTGAATTTTGCGTGAAATTGAGTCAATTTTTAAATTTCAAAACTTGCATTGCTTTTGACATTCCCTCTAAAATCATAAAATTCAAAATTTCAGTTTCCCTCTCTTTTTCAAAATTCAAATTTTGCATTTTTTGACAATCTGGGTAGGGTTCAATTTTGAGATTGCAACTTTAATTTTGCCTATCTACAGATCGTAAAATTACTCAATTTTTTCAGATTAGCTCTAAAATCATCATAACTTTCATCCCTGCAAATTTTGAAAAAAGTTGCAAGGACCGTGTGCACTCCGAGCGCCACGGTCCCGAACATTTTTTTCGAAATTTCGGGAGACTGTCATGATTGCATTTAACAGCTTAAATCTAGGAGATTGGCTGATTTTACTGAAAATTGCTATCTCTAAATTCAAAATCTTCTCTCCCCCTCTAGTGCATGAGTTTTACAACAATAAGCCCTACTTACACCATTCCCGTTAGACGAATCCGTAGAATTAAGACTTTCCGAGGTTTAATTACCGAGGAGATGGAACCTAATTTGAATAGCCTTTTTAACGAGGACATGGGTAATTCCTCTAATCCTCCTAGTGATGAAGAAGCTCTCCATGAGGTTTCTGTAGAACAACTTTCGAAATTGGATAATCAATTTGACGATTTTCGACAATGGATGTCTCAAGAATACCCTGATAGTCAAGCTCTTCCTTTAATTGAGGGTCTAAAACGCATGCTTCAAAGTGATAAGAATGGAATTGATATTTTGCGTGGTATTGCACACATCGTGGATTCGAATGTGATGCCTATGAAGGGTTGTGCCGAAAATTTAGGTTATACACAACCTCCCACTCAAGTCAATCATTCTGTTGCTAGCATACCTACTTTTACATCAAACATAATGACTACTTCTATACAAGACATTCCTCCTATGATCACCAGTCATGGGGGCAATCCTTCTTCTTCAGTTAACCCTATTCCTTCATTCAATCCAACTTCTTCATTCATTCCTTCAATGAGTTTTCCTATTACATCTCCACAAATGAACATAACGCAAGGGGGCAATTCATTTAACCATTCTATTCCTCCTTGTAGTGTTCCTCTTGTCCAATCCTCTCCTATGACTAACTATCATAGTGTCCCACCACCTTACTCTTTACCTTCTTTCAATAACATAACACCTCCATCTCAATCTAACACATCTAATATGAATTCCTCGACTGAAGTGACCATTAATAATCTTGCACAAACTGTCTCTTCTTTACAGCAACAAATTGCCTCTATGAATCAATCTAAGTTTAGTGTGCCCACATTTGATGTTGCGAGCCCACTTTCTCTTGACATTGTTCAAGCTATCCCTCCTAAACATGTTGAAATCCCACATTTGGAGCTTTATAATGGTAAAGGAGATCCTCTAACACATGTTAAGACTTTTCAAACAATATGTACCAATTTTGCTTATGACCAAAGGTTGCTTGCGAAACTGTTTACTAGAACATTGAGAGACAAAGCCCTACAATGGTATTGCTCGTTGCCTTCTTATTCTATTACTTCTTTCGAACAACTTGCAAATGCTTTCATTCAACAATTTCAAAACAATATAAGTCCTAAGGTTACTTTGATTGATTTAATGCATTGTAAACAAGGTGTTAAAGAAAAAGTGACTGATTTCATTGGTAGATATAAACATTTGTATGCTCAAATTTCTTTTCCAGTGCCTGACAATGATATTCAAAGAATCTTTATTTCTAATTTACAAAAATATATTCGAGACAAACTTCTATTTTCTGAGTTTACTTCTTTCCAACAGTTGTGTGCAACTCTTCACAATTATCAACTGATTGTGAGTCAAATGGAACAATCACATCCTATGGCTCCGAGTGATAAGGGTGATAGCAGTCAACAACCATTTGGGAAGTTTAAACCGAACAGAGATTCCATCAAATTCAATGAAAACATCATCAACAACAATGTGAATGCAGCATCAGGTGTGCCTCCTATTTCTAAGTTTTTCAAGAAAGAAAGAAAGTATACTCCTTTGAATGAATCATTGCATAGTATTATGAATAAGTTATTGGAACAAAATGTGCTTACTCTTCCTCCTGTACGACAAATTGATCCTGCAAAGATTACTTCACCTTATTTTGATAACAAATCTTTTTGTCACTTTCATCGTCAGCCTGGGCATGATATTGAAAAATGTTTTTCTTTAAAGGGTAAAATTCAAGATTTGATTGATAATAATACTATTTCTGTTTCTGGAGTGAATGATAAAGGCAACACATCTGTAGCTCCTCCTAACCAAAATCTTCAGATTTTTACTGATCCATTACCTTCTCATACCTCTAATGCGATTGAGGCTAATGATTCCTCTCTCTCATCTGATGGTCTTGTGTCTATGACTCCGAATGTGATTAACTTTGTAGAGCAGCAAGAAAACCCTAAACAACCTTCCATCACATTTGATTCTAGTGAAACTATCAGGGCACCTGATGGTCCTTTATACATAGTTGAAAAAGTCAAGAATACACCTTGCCGTGGAGTGCTTATTGATCCTTCGTGCATGGTTAATATTATTACTGAGGAATTTCTTTTTACTTTGCAATTGAATCAAGTGATCTATGACAAAACAAATGTGATTGTGAAATTATTTGATGCATTTTCTTCTCCTGCAATTGGTTCTATTACATTACCTATTGAGGTCCATAACAAATCTCTTGATGTGAACTTTGCTATTATTCCTTCATCCGAACAATTTCGTGTGAAGCTTGGCTATCCTTGGCTATCTTCCATGAAAGCTATTGCTTCTCCTATTCATAAGTGTTTGAAATTTCCCCATAATGGTGATGTTGTTACTGTTAATCATAGTCTCTTTAAACCAGCTGAAAGAACTTCTAGCGTTCCTATTGATTATTTTTGGCCTAAACAATTCCAATCTCTTCCGCGAAGTGATCATCTTTTCAAATCTTATCAAAAGTGGAAAACAGATATGATCCTATCTCTAAGTGAACCTAGAACACCCAAACATGACATTCCTATCGTTCTTGAGAAGGAAGTTCTTCCTTTGAAAGATAAAACTAATGTCTTTCCTCAAGAAGATTCCCAACCCATCCCTATGGATGTGACTATGTCTATGCCTAATAAACCTTCTAAGAGTAGACCTATACCTCCTCGTCATGATGGACTTGGTCTTCTTCCTAAACCAAAAATTCCTCCTTTATATGGAGCAGTTCCTCCTCCTTCTTTTTATAGAGAGAAGAGACCTTCTTCTTCTCTTATTATCCAGCCTAAGAGACCACAACCTAAACACCCAAATGATAAGGATGAGAACATTCCTCCTCCTCAATCTTCTCCACTTCCTACTAAGACTAGACGAAATCGTTCTGCACGTGAACGCCGACGAAAGCGTCGTCTTAGAGCTCAAGCAGCCGCTTCTCAAACTTTGCAATCTCCAAAAACACCTTCAACAAGCATTATTCCATTTTCTCCAAAATCTCCTAAACATAAGATGCATGATGGTCTTGATCCTATACGGGTTAAAGACCCTATTTTTATAAATCTTGATGATGCTATAGATGAAAATGTTATTCATGATGAACATGTTACTCCTCTTGCTTCTGATAGTGAATATGAACTTGTTGATATTGATAACCATTTATCTCACGAATTTTCTAAAGCACTTATCCTAGCTCCTAGACAAGAACAACGTGGCTCGGGACATGAACATAGCCCTTGTTTGGATCTTGTGATAGCTCCATCTGCTGTGTTGGATGTTCCTCCTCTAGCATGTTCCCTACCTTCCCGAAACATTGATAAGCAAGATCGGGGGGTAGATGACGTGCTAGACTAGTTTCATTAGCATAGCAGATTCTCTCCTCCTCTCTTTTGTTACTTCTTCTATATGTTATTCTCATTCTTCTATTTGTTGTCCTTAGTGTTGTCTACTTGAGGACGATGCAAAGCATTGAGATCTCTTTTGGTCTCTCTCATGTTGACTCAAAAGACACATGTGTTCCCTTCTTCTAGGTGACCTTCCTTGATTGGGGAATGAAGAACAATTACGCATACATACATATGATATATACATGAATTATCATACAACATACTGACCCCAAGGAAAGCGAAGTCACCTTGTGCTTTGTGTTTTGTGTCTATTATCCTTGGGTTTATCTCACACTTGGGGGCTAAATCTTTGTCATAATGTGCTCCTTTTCCTTTCTCATTTCTTATGTGTATCACTACGTTAAAACAATCACCCCCGTTGAGGCGTGTGCGATCGCTTTAACGTAGGGGGGCATACACCCCGTCTATCCTTTCAAGATACTTGAAAATTTCTTGGCGAACGTAGCTTTGCCTTGAAAATTTTTGGTATTTTTCTTGCATGACTCATAGTGAGGGAACCTTACTACTAACAGTCATGGTTCTCCCTCGTGATCTTCCCTTTTACTTTGTCAATTGAAGTCGTAAGATCCTTAGTCCACTGGGGGCTTGGTGTGTCTTGCCTCCTTGACGTGGTGAAAGTCTTTCAATGTTGTTTCCTTGTACTTTACCGGAAGTATGAGCATACATACTCCCACTAAAGTGGGGGCTAAATGTAGCGTCCTAAAATTGTGACACTTGCAATTTCGACTGCATTTCGGTCTTCACGATGGCGACGCAACACAGAACCTGAATGGAGACCCCGAAACCTGTTTATGACATCAAAAACTGCATTTTCTTGCACCCTGGCCTGAACATCCTTTGCACCCTGCTGTCCCGGGAGGTGGGACCAGAGCACCCAGCGCCCTGGTCCCTGGCCCTATTTTGGGCCCGGTCTCCTATGGGACTTCGGGTCTTTTTGTTTGCAAATTGGAAATTATCTTTCCTGGTCGGCCTAAGGTCGGGAAAATCAATCTATCAACCCTAATTGGCAAGTATATAAACTACATTTTCCTCTTTCATTCGATATGACAGAAAAAGGTGGAAACGATACTCAAACATTTAAGCATTCAAGCATTCAAGCATTCCTTCAAGCAATTGATCATTCCAAGTCTCCATTCAAGGCTAAGTGTTGCATTCAAGACAAGGATTCAACCATTGAAGAGGAGATCACTTACTACATGCTACATACAACATACAACAAACAACAACATCTATACCTTCACACATAAGGATACAAACATCCTTACAACAAGGTATTAGTACTTGTTTTACATTACAGACATTTACATTTACAGCAATTTCTCATTTCTTGGTTAATTCCAAAACTGGGGTTTGACCTAAAGACAAACCCCTAATCCCTAACCCCCCAATCGTCTTCACTTTTCTGTGTGTAGGTTGCAGGTACGCAGCTGAAATTGAAGATCTGGAATCCTTGTGCAGAGACGAACAGATCCCCCTTCGTTTCACAGATTTTTCGGAGGACCGTGTGCACGCCGGGCGCCATCGTCCCGTCAACTTTTGCTCAAATTTGCAGGACAGCGCCGTATCGACATTTTACAGCTAATTCCAGGTCCGCAGCTTCATCCTATATCCCTATCTCAGTTTATAAGCGAATCTTTCTCACTTTCTATGCATTCCTAGCTTGATCATTCTATGCACATTCTTTACAAAAGAGGGTTGCCTTGCTGTCTTAACCCTTGAAACTCATTTAGCATCCAATCTTGCATTGTGTGGGATTGGATCTTGTGGGTTTCAACCCCTCTTTTGAATGTAAAGTCTCCCCTAAGTGAAAAACATCAACCCTAGCGACCTCCCTTCTCTCTCCTCGGAGTTGGAAGAGGGGAGAGCAACTAGGGTTCGATCGATTTTCCACTTCACAATAAATATCTAAATATTTGTGTGATTATTATTTGGGAATAATTATTATTATTTTATCCTTTGGTTTTATATTTAAATTAATGATTTAATATCATTATTATTTATCAAGTATTATTCATTATTTATTTAATTATTATTTATAGTTTTTTATATTAATATGAGTATTTGTTTATATTCCTTTGATTATTGGGCTTTTGTAATTAATTGTGCCCATGGTTTTATTTATATTGGTTTATTATATTATTTAAATTCTTTTTACCCATTTGGTTGATTAAATAATTGTTTAATCAACCTACCCTATTTTACCATTAGAGCTATGAACTCAGTAAGTTTAATAAATATTATTTTATATTATTATTGCCTTGATTTATGGTATGGTAGGTATGAAATATTTTTTTCATAGACTATTCTTATTGGCCGACATTTTTCTATAGTTTGGCCATGATTTTTTATTTAATAGTTTTCTGATATTTTTGTTGGGTTAACTTCTAGACCGGTTTTCTGCGATTTTGGAGTTTTGATTAGATTTTGAATTGGCAAAGCTTGTGGATTTGGATTTTGGGTCTTTCTCTTCTTCAATTTTCTTCCATCACTTCTATTGTCCAGGTTGGAGGTTCTTGCCCAAGTTGCAATTTATTTTCTGGAAAGGAGTGTTTGCACTGTGTTTTCTGAAAGCTTGTATTTGAGAAATCTTTGGGTTGAACTGTTGGAAATAAATTAATAAAGTATTATATATATGGTTATATTATATGGTTCTGGGGGAAATATTTATTTATATTGTTGTTTTGAATGTTTTTCTATTATGAACAACATTTTGTCTCTGAGAGACTTTGTGGGAATTTATGAGTAATTTGTGGATTGGTTGAGCTCTCTGAATTGTATCGATGAGGAATTTGTTATCCTTAATCCTATATTTGGTTTTGGGAATTATGTTTAGGCTATTTTTGAGTTCTTTGTTTTGAGAGACCGAGAGTCCTTCCTTGGAAGTTTGATTTATATCAGCCTTGTCCTAAATTTATTTGCCTTTCCTTAGATTCTTTTTGCCTTTGCATCACTTTTGGGTGGATTTTGAGTCGTGGTTATTCCTTAGCAATTTTTCTAAGTCAATTTGTAAATCTATGTTTTCGTCTTTCTGAGTTTTTAGCTCTCTAAGTCATATGCGCTAATTCATGAGTCATATGTGCTATTCTGGGAGTCATATGCACAATTTTGGATATTATATGCACTATTTTGTCATATGCGCTAATCTAGGAGGACCATATGCACTAAAGTATGAATCATATGCACTACATCATATGCGTGAAAAGAAAGGTCATATGCGTGAAAAGACAAGTCATATGCGCTAAACTGTTTGTTTTTATCTTTTGTGTCAGTTTTGAGCTTTTTGAGCTTTCTGTGTCAAATTTTTTAAGATTCCAGAGGCTGTTCCTGATTCTTGAGTTGTTCCAAGATTGATTTATTGCTTGATTATTGATCGATTTGGATTAAATTTGGTTTATTTATTGATTTAGTTTATATATGACTATTGTGTAGTATCCTAAAATTGCACCCCTTGCAATTTTGATCGCATTTGGGGTGCTCACCTTAGTGTTTTCATCTTCATTCTTGATCAGGACCTATTTATGCCTCCCCCATGCAATAAACATCATATTTTCACACTTTACCTTGTTGGGACCTCTTGTCCTTGCCCTAACTTGGGGTAGGGCCAAGGTGTGGCGCCCTGGTCCTCACTAGGACCATGGCACCATGTTAGAATTTGCATGAAGATTTCATTAATGAAATGTTATGTTGTCATTGATGTTAAATAACAGGTAATGATATTGTTGTAATGTTGTTTTGTAACCGGTAGGAAGAGCTAGTGAAAGGAAATTGTAACCGATAGGTAAGTTTGGAGAGTTGAACCAGTAAACCCTACCTATTGTTTTGATAAACCCTAACTGATTAAGTCTGGTGAATTGGTTATATTGGTTTATGATATGATGGTGAGCGGTAATGATTATGACACGTATGCATATTGTATTAAGAGAGTTTCAAAGTGTTTTTGGCTCGTTGAGGCAACAAAATTTATTTTGGGAATGAGCAAGTATATTGCATGTATTGCAAAGTGCGTGATAAGTTAATAAGTTCGATGAAGCGGTGATCAAGGAACGGTCGAGGCTTTCTTGAATGATGTGTAGACATTGTTATGTAATCCAATGGTCATACTTGAACCAACTTGTTTGCAATCTCTATGTGAATTAGGTTATTGTTGTGTTACCGACCTAATTGATTTGTTTATAAGGTCGATGAGTTGTTTAATTTTAGAGTTGGCAAAGTTTTAGTTGAGTGTATGGTTGTCAAACCGGATGTATCTGCAGTTTGAGTAAAGACAAATAGGAGTGTTGGTCCTCACAACTGGAATGGTAACTAGGTAATAAAACATAATTTAGAGATTGAATATAGTTAAATAGCTAACTTGTCCTGTGGAAAAGGCTCATTTAGTTATCAACCATGGACCTAAACTTGAAATGGGCCAACACTGTATGTGCACCAAGTTCATATTGCAACCATCCTATATTACTGCAGGAAAGGGAACTCTTCTTAAAGTAATCACACATAATCTCAAATGAACTAATAATTTAATCTTACAATTGGAAATTACTTTAAACAACTACTGTTGAATGATAAAGTTTTGGCAGGCAACAGGAACTACTCTGCTATTGTGGCTGTAGGAACAGACAACTGTAGAAACAACTACTACAGAAGTACAAAATTAACTGAAACATACAAAGGATTACTCACCAAGTGGGCCCCCTTTAGTGAATATCTCAAGAACTTCAGATTACAATTATCTAATTATTTAAAATCGCATTGATCTCTTTATTTATCTTGACTGTAAAATACATAAACAATACTAGAAGACTATGTATTACAAGATACTATGGTTGTCCTCTGCTATCCCTGAGAGGAGAGAGATCCCTTTATTTATAGGAAAACTTATAACAAACTTCTAACTGATCTATCACATTCCTACGGAATAGGTGAACATGATTTATTAACAAGAGAAGAAGTCAGCGTAGGACAACAGAACAACATCTATCCTACAGTTGAGAAAATATAGCATGACTAGTCTCCTAGATCTAAGCTCCACTAAGAATAGTTATAAATGTTTCATAAATTAATTTGTTGAAAAACTGATCAAGTGGTTTCGATCATTATTGAATTTCTCTGACTGGGTCTGCATTGCGGTTATATATTTGATGATCTTTTGAACCGACATTTGTCTTTACTTCACCTTTGCTGACCCTGCATCATGATATTAATGCACAACAAACATGTGTATATACTAATGCTAACATGATATAATGCAAACCATATTTATAATTATTTTCAGATATTTGCATAGATAGATCATTATATGACATCCTTAGGTATAAGTTAAACCAGTTTCAAAAACACTTAAAAGGTATCAACTTAAAAGAGTATTATAATCCAAATGTCATCTAATCATAAGACCTAGATAGGAGTATTATATAAAAAATATAGCAAAATAGAGCCATTATTTAGGCTCATCATCTCCCCCTAACCTAACTTATTGTTGATCCTCCAACAACTAGAAAATTTCAGATTCTGGCATTGATTCGGAAATTGCCTAGGGTAACCTATCTAGAACCAAATGTAGATAAGCTCTAGTAAAATCCTTTCATTTTCTCCAATTTCTTCCACCTAGTATGTTATGTTGCTTCATTGTATGGTGGATCACTGTCCTTGCATCCCATCAATGGCCATAGGAGGATTGGAGGCTGAAAGCTGAGAGGAAGCCAATTTCGTCCCTTTGTTCTTCCCAAGTGCATATACTTGGGTGCTCTGTTTAATGCTGCATGATAATTTTGTGTAGAGGGTGGTTCAAATTGTTTCAACTCATCTGTTAGGCTATTCTAGCACTAGACTACATGTCCTATTGCTACTTATCTTTCCCTCTGAGCCATTTGTTCATATTCTTTATACACTTCTTCCCTTAAGGATAGGATTTCCTTTGCATAATCTGGCTCGTATACAATCTTCTGCCAATCAAAGTAAAGTCATCTAGGTTCCCTTGATTAAGCCCTTAAGGGTAATGAAAGCTCAAGTTCTTCCTTGTGATGCACTTGAAACTTCTCTCCCCTTGATATTTCATTCTGTATCCATGACATACGAGCCCTCAATTGGATGTCTCCAATGTAAAGGAGAGGGTTCCAATCAACATCATCAGGAACAACATAATTATGTACATATAGTTCATAGAGTAGATTTTTGATTGCTATATGAGATGTCTGAAAAGTGCTGTAAAGTTCTTCTGGTGTTTGCAATGAGGGACTTAAATCTCTGACAATCCTCATAATTTGGAAACTAATGTGTTGTTCTCTTAAGTATAGAGAGTAAACACAAGGAGGAGCTCGACATTGCATCATTTGGAAACTAATGTGTTGTTCTCTTAATGGAAAGAGCAGTGCAAAAGATGTCTACTAGGTTTAAGGTCTAAAGCACAATCTTTTGAGTGTTTCTTAGCTCAATGACAGAGGATATCCATTGGAGTTCAAGAATGGTATGTGCAAAATCCATGGGAGCAAAGGTGAACTGATTGCAACTGACAAGCAAAATAAAGGTAACTTGTTTCACATGAATCCTAAAGTCAGCAACTATTTAATTGCTAAAGTAGATGATAGTTGGCTTTGGCATAGGATATTTTGTCATATAAACTTTGATAACATTGTTAAAGTGAGTAAGTCAAAGATAGTGAGAGGTTTGCCTTAGTTGGACAAACTGGTTAATTCTCCATGTAAGGAATGTCAGTTGGGAAAGATGATATCCTCAACTTTCAAGAGCAAATCTTTTTCTGTGGAACATCTGTTAGATTTGGTTCATACGGACCTCTATCGACCAATAGGGACTAAAAGTATTCAAGGTGATAGATATGTCGTGATCTTCACTAATCATTTCTCAAGAATGATGTGGGTCACATTCCTGAAAGATAAAACAGAGGCATTTAGTAAGTTCAAGGCATTCAGGGCCTTAGCCAAAAAGGAGAGTGGTAAGAAGATAAAGTGTTTGAGGATTGATCAAGGCAGAGAATTCACTTCTGAGGAATTCACTAGATATTGTGAAGAAAATGGTATCAAATGACAAATTTCTACATCGAGGACACCACAACAGAATGGTATTGTAGAGAGAAACAATAGATTAGTTGTTGAAGCTGCTAGGATGATGCTGATACTGTTGGCATTATAATAGACAAGGAGAGATTGTTGGTATTTCAATAAGGATATTGAGAAGGTTGTTGATGATTATGGATATAACTAATTAAGGATGTTGACTATCTTAATATTATTATTTTGTCATTGATGTCAAGAAATTTATTTTCTAATTTAGTATGATGTTGCCATATCTTAAAAAAGTATGATTTGATGAGTATAAAGATGTCGGTAAAAGACACAGAAAGAATGTGATGAATAAGGGGAGAAATAAGTTATTCAATGGGCAACTATTAACGAGTTAGAAAATGATGAGATCATGATGTTTATGTTGTTTTGATAACCTACATATGTTATTGATTGTAAGGTTAATACTATACCATGTTACCGAGCAAGGAACCTAGTCTGTAAACCCTAAGGTTATCGCTATTGGTTAATGAAGGCAAAATGTCTACCAAGTGAAGTTTAGTATTTATCGAGTTGCAACCGAGTAGTAACAGAATGCATTGAATGAATAAAAGCATTATTTAATGAAGGAAGTTGATGAGCTGGCTATGATTGAATGATTGGTATGCCGTGCATGAAGTTTTTTAAAGAATCTATGGCAAAGGAAAATTGGCAGGAAGATCTACAACTCAGATTGAACCGCAATACCCTAGCACAAGTTCCAAGAAATGTATGTAAGTTCCAAGGTGGGGTAAAACGTTTTTAGATTGAAGGATACATTGAACCTGGTCAAAGTTTGAAGATCTGATGGCTATGATTGATCATGGGAAATGTGATCAAGGAGATTAAGCGGTTGGCGAATTGTTTATAAATAAAGAATTGTTGATAAACAATGTATGCGGGCAAGTGTATGCACAGGGATGCTACATAGTGATTACAGAGCACAGAAGCTTGAAGACCTATTTGAATAACAGAGTATAGAGCCCAACAGATGGACAAGATAAGTCCTATTGTATTGAGCAAATAAGAATCTGCTTTAGCATTTTAGATGTGAAGTTGCAGATAAATTTTTATTACTGTTATTTTGTAAAGTGACAGAAAATCTCTTAACCGAGTGGACTTAACAGTCTTATTTGTAAAACCCTCTAGCAACGTGACATTTTGATTGAGTGTTTGAAATCCTTTAACAAGGTCACTTCTAACAAGGTGAAGATCCTAACAAATCTGAGGGAAATCCCTTAACCGAGTCACATCTAATGTGTTTGTAATCTTTAACAGGATTTGCTTTTAACCGAGCATACTCTAGAAGAGTATATTTCTTAGTGGGTCCTAAATCCCACAGTGGTTTTTCCCTATTTGGGTTTCCACGTTAAATATAGTGTTATGAGTGTTATGATGTTTATATGCTTTTGAGTTTGCATGTTTAGTAGTTTTGGTTATATTACTGAAGTATATGTTACCGAGGTTGAATCTGTTGTTTTTATGGAAGATTAAGTTTTTATAATTCACCCCCCCACCTCTCATCTTATTAGCTATTGGATTTGTACTTACATTAAGTGTCAGAACTATCAGATACAAGGAGGTGTAGCAAAGACTTTATGGAGAGAAGTTGTCAGCACAACTATCTACACTATGAACATGATTTTGGTAAAAAGAGGTAAGGACAAGACTCCTTATGAATACTGGTATGGTAGATCACCTAATTCTAGTTATTTCAAGATATTTGGTAGCAAATGTTTTATTAAGAGAGGTGACTATGCTAGCAAGTTTGAGGCTAAAAGTGATGAAGGTATATTTCTTGGTTATTCCACCAAGAGTGAGGCCTACATATGTTATAACAACAGGACATAGAGAATCATTAAGAGTGTTGATGTTCAAATGGATGAGTATTCTAAAGTCTTAGGGGAAACCAATGTGGAGAAAAAGGATGAAGATCCTTGCATTTTGTTTTTGGAACCAAAACCTATGAAACCTAAAACCATTAAAGAGAATGTTGTTGTACCAATTCAACTGGAATAGGTAGATTCAGAAGAAGATGATGATAACAATGAAGAAGAACTTGAAGATAATGATCATGTTATTCTGAGGTATGTGAGACTCAGTCACAATCCTGAGCAGATTATTGGAGATAAGGATGCTGGAGTATTAACTAGAAGAAGAATCGGAGAGAATTCTTGCATGATCTCCACTATTGAGCCTAGAACTGCTAAGGAAGCATTTGGAGATGATCATTGGGTTAAAGCTATAGAGGAGGAGATTGAACACATTGAGAAGAATAACACATGGACCCTAGTACCCTGACCGGTAATAAAAATGTGATAGTTTACTAAGTGGGTTTTCAAGAACAAGGTGAATGAAGATGGTGTTGTAGTTTGCAATAAAGCTAGATTGGTTTGCAAAGGTTATGCACAATAATAAGGAGAAGATTGTGATGAGACTTTTGCACCAGTGGCTAGACTGGAAGGTGTCAGAACTTTACTTGTATTTGCAGCACACAAGAGATTCAAAGTATACTAGATGGATGTAAAGTCAACATTTTTGAATGGAATAATAGAAGCAGAAGTATACATTGAGCAACCAGATGGTTATGCTCTGACTGATGAGAAAGACATGGCATGTAAGTTGCATAAAGCATTATATGGATTAAAGCAAGCACTGAGAGCATGGTATGAAAGGCTTCATTCACACCTGATGAAGGTGGGTTTTCAGAGAACTAGCAAAGATATCAACATATATCTCAAATCTGAAGGAGATAAGATACTGGTTAGTGAAGTGTTTGTAGATGATATCATATTTGGAGGGAATGATGACATGAGCAATGAATTTTAAAATGAAATGAAAAGTGAGTTTGAAATGTCTCTAGTGGGAGAGATAAAAAAATTCATAGGTTTGCAAATACAACAAATGAAGAGTGGTATTTTCATTACACAGTCTAAGTATGTGAAGGAGGTATTAAAGACATTTGGTATGAGTGAATGTAAAGTAGTTGGGACACCAATGGTTATAGGTTGTAAGTTGTCTAAGGAAGATGAGGCCACATTTGTTGATTAGAAGGAGTACGGGTCAATGATTGGAAAATTGCACTATGTTGTTCACAGCAGATCAGATATAGCTCATGCAGTTAGTCTAGTTGCTAGATTTCAGAAGAATTTGAAGGAAACACATTTGATTGAAATCAAGAGGATATTCAAATATTTGAAAGGTACTATTGACTATGGATTATGGTATCCATATGAAGGAAACTTTGACTTGAAGGTGTACATAGATGTAGACTGGGCAGGTAATGTTGATGATACTAAAAGCACAACTGGTGGAGAATTCTTTCTAGGAGGAAGACTTATTTCATGGAGTAGCAAGAAGCAGAGTTGTATTTTATAGTCTACTGTTGAAGCTGAGTATGTTGCAGCTTATATGAATTGTACCCAGGCTATCTGGATGAGGCACATTTTAGAAGGTTTTAAGATGAAGTTTACAGAACCTGTAAAGATCTTATGTGACAATACCAGTGCTGTAAATATTTCAAAGAACCCTATCTTGCATGCACAAACCAAGCATATTGAATTGAAGTGTCTTATCTTGAGGGAAAAAGTGCAGAGTAAAGATGCGATCTTGGAGCATGTTTGTACCAAGGAGCAACTTAAATATATCTTTACTAAACCTCTGCCTAATACTACTTTTGAGTATCTTAGAAGTCAGCTAAGGGTTGTACCCCTTCATGAGGTGAATTGAGCATGATGTAGAGTATATCAATCTCGGAGCTACTTGCATAATTTTACAATAGGATTGATGTAGGAGTGGAGTTATTCCACAGGGGGAGCATCAAGTTGCAGGTTGTTGGTGCTGAACAATGAAGTTTTACATTGCATGTTTTACTTTCAATTTGGCATTGTTGTCAAAGGAGGAGAAGAACTATGTGATTATGGGAGAAGAACCAATGACAAGTTAAAGACAAGGAGAGTACATGGTAAAATGTAAACCAGGATTCCTATTCACATCACAATAATCAATTGTATTGATATTTGTATTGCCATCAATGCCAAAGGGGGAGATTGTTGGAATTTGCATGAAGATTACATTAATGAAATGTTATGTTGTCATTGATGTCAATTAATCGGTAATGATATTGTTGTAATGTTGTTTTATAACTAGTAGGAAGAGCTAGTGAAAGGAAATTGTAACCGGTAGGAAGAGCTAATGAAAGGAAACTGTAACCAGTAGGTAAGTTTGGAGAGTTGAACTAGTAAACCCTACCTGTTGAAACCCTAACCGATTAAGTTTGGTGAATTGGTTATATTAGTTTATGATATGATGGTGAGTGGTAATGATTATGACACGTATGCATATTGTATGAAGAGATTTTCAAATTGTTTTTGTCGCATTGAGGTAATGATTTTGGTCTTGGGAATGAGCAAGTATATTGCATGTAATGCAAAGCACATGATAAGTTACTAAGTTCGATGAAGTGGTGATCAAGGAGTGATCGAGGCTTTCTTGAATGATGTGTAGAGATTGTTATGTAATCCGATGGTCATACTTGAACCGACTTGTTTGTAATCTCTATGTGAATTAGGTTATTGTTGTGTTATCGACCTAATTGATTTGTTTATAAGGTCGATGAGTTGTTTAGTTTCAGAGTTGGAAAAGTTTTAGTTGAGTGTGTGGCTGCCGAATCAAATGATGTATTTGGAGTTTGAGTAAAGACAGATAGGAGCATGAAAAGGATCTAAACAAGAAAGTGAAGTGCTATTCAAACAAATCAACAAACTCATGTTGTTTTCTAACAATTACAACAGTTAAATCCCCTAACTAGGTAAGTTCTAACAAGCTTGGTGCTATTCAAATCGTCTAACAAGGTGATCCATTAGCTTGGATTCTAAATCCTTTACAAAGGTTACTCCTCACAGGGTATTGCTTCTAACAAGGCATTATAGTCAATCCCTTAACCAGGTGGTCCCTAACAAGATCTGTTCTTAACATGACTTTTTGCAAAAGCTTTAACAGGCTTGGCTCCTAACAGGGCAAACTTTAGAATAATTCAGATAGTTATCTGGCGGGTCTCATCTCACCGTGGTTTTTTCCATTTGGGTTTCCACGTCAAAAATATTGTGTCAAGTGGTGAATGTTTTTGTGGTTATGTTTTGTATAGTTGATTTTCTTAACTACTTAATCCACTTTGATAAGCCATGTTAACCGACAACAACATGAAATGAATTTTTACTTATGTCAGTAAAATTATTTGAATGTTTGTGAGTTTCGAGTTATTTACTGTTAATCTGTTGTAATAGTCAACCGGTTTAGCTTGATAGTTTTATCTTGACAGTGATATTGCATTGATAGTTCTATGTTTACTTTGAGAGATTGATTTTGAGATTGGTGAAGTTTATCAGTTTTTTTATCTACTGATTCACCCCCCCTCTCAATAGTTGACCGAATCCTTGTTCTTTCATCATACCATCACATCATGCCCTAGTTCTCACTAGGACCATGGCTCCATGCCATGGTCCTCCTCAATTGGGCCCTAATTTAAACCCTTGGCCCTATCTCAAATTTGAGCGGGAAACTTTTCCCCATGTCGGCCTATGTCAGAAAATTAATAAGTTTGACGACAAGCAAGTATATAAGGAGGTATTCCCCTCTCATTTGGGCATAAGAAAGCAATAAGGTGGAGATGAACATAAGGCAAAGTGACTACATTCAAGCATTCGAGCATTCTCATCAAGCACTCTTCAAGGATACATATTCTTCATCTATCTATTGGAGCAACATTACATCATTCATTTGCATGAATGTGTATGTGATTAGGGTTTTGTCATGTTTATGCCATTTCATACAACATATGTGATTACATTCAAGTGACAAAGCATCATTATCATTCATTATAGATCTAAGGTATACCTTTCCATTATTTACTTCAGTATTTGCAATATTTCATTCAAGGTTGATTCCTCAACCAGGGTTCGATCAAAGGGAAACCCTTATTCACAACCCCTTTCTTCTTATTTCTATGTGTAGGAAGTAGGTTCACAATCATACTTCTAGAATTAAGCTTTATTTGCAGAGACGAAAAAACCCTTTTTGACGCGTAGAAAGTTCGGAGGACCAATAGGAGGGTGACTTGGTCTGGACACATGGTCCCTGCAACTTTTGGCAGATTTCACAGAGCAGCTCTGAATCATCTCAAACTTCTCAAATCCAGGTGCACGACGAAATCCTGAATCTGTAGCTCATTGTTTTCGTATATTTTGTCTCCAATTCCAACATTCTACCTATTTCAATAATTCAACTTACAAAATCTAGGAAATCCCTATAACCCAAATTCACTTAGTATTCAGTCCTTATTTAATTTGTGACTGGATCTAGTGGATTCATCTCCTCTTTTAAATGTATAGTCCTCCGAGTAAAAATTGCCTTAGTAATTTCTCCCTTCCGTGTGGTGAATTTGCTAAGCCTCCAATTTTCCACTTTACATTTTGGTGAACTCTGCTCCTTACACCATTAATTTTGATTTTTGTTTTCAGATTTGAGTGTATGCAATTTAAAATTCAAATTTTCATTTACAAGTTTGATTTCCTTGCAAATTTTAAAAATTTAGAGGTTAATTCCACTAAAACCTAATTTTTAAATTCAAAATTGAGCTTGTGAACTGCTTAATTTGGGTTAATTATTTCAGATCTGAGTGTTCTTCAATTTCAAAATTCAAATTTTCATGTACAAGACAAATTTCACAATTGAATTTTTAATAATTAAATGGTTAATTTCAAAAACCCTAATTTTAAAAATTTTTAAAATTAAGTTTGTGGGTTGTTTAAATTTTGAATTTCCCTCTTCAAATTTGGTTGTTAATTTCAATCCAAATTTAAAAATGCAATATTGGGTCAAATTTCAATTTTAAAAATAAGTGGTTAATTAAACAAACCCTAATTTTTAAATTTAAATTAATATTGTGCATTTCTCAATTTTTGAAATTTCCGAATCTCAATCTTAGATCTACTTTCAATTTTTAATTTTAAAATTAATAGGTTCTTTTTACAAGACCCTAATTTTAATTTTAAATCTCTTGTAGACAATTTCAAATTTAAATTTTAAAATTAAGTGATTTATTAAACAAGCTCTAATTTTTAATTTTAAATTAACCTTGTGCATTTCCCAATTTTGCATTGATTCTTTCAATTCCCAAATTTCAACATTTTAAATTTAATTTTAAAATTAAGAGGTTCTTTTTACAAGGCCCCAATTTTAAATTTAAATCTCTTTTGGACAATTTCAAATTTAAATTTTAAAATTAAGTGGCTAATTAACAGAGCCCTAATTTTTAAATTTAGACTAATTCTCAAATTCCAACATTTGAATTTTCAATTTTAAAATTAAGAGGTTATTTTCACAAGACCCTAATTTTAAAACTCAATCTCTTTTCAAGCAGATCCTCCTCTTTCTCTGATTCCTTCTTAATTCTTTTCGGTTTGTAAGGTAGACGTTTTACTTCCAACAGAAAAAAGAACAAAGCCCTCCAATTGGAAGAATTCTCCTCAGTATCAGGTTGTTATCTCTGGTTCATGTTCTCTGCAAAAATTTGTGGGTAGATACAAAAATATATCTTTTAATCCACTGCTCTTCAATCTTGGTTGATTGATTGCATAAGAACATATTTGCTTCCTCTCTCTTTAGGCAGTTCACTTCTTCTTTTCTGAGTTTAACTTCCGTGGGACCCTCAGATTTTCAATTCCAGGAAATTTCTCTTTCACAAAATGCAAAGGATAACCTGGTTCATAGCTTGATGTTTAATTGCCAACCTTTCCATGTGGCTGGTCACAATCTTCCCACTATTGGATCCTCATCAAATGCTCCAAATATCGAATTAATGGCACATGATATCCTTATCTCTGTCACATCGAATTTGATTTATGAAATTGCTCTCGAGGAATTCTCAGAAATTCAAGATGTCCCTTCTGTTGATGCTATGCCTCTCGCTCTTAATACTTCGCCATCCACTTTTTCACCCCTTTTGGAATCTAGTCATGTTGATCACCTTGTGGCTGAATATAATTCATATCATCCCTTTCAACCTCCCACACAACTTGAATTTGATTTTTATCAACATCTCTCTCTTGCTCAACCAATCTCTTCATCTCCTATGTTATCTAAAACACCTAAAAAAAGAGGTCAGAAGCCCAAGATTCTTAAAATCCAAGAAGAGATTGCACCTGGTATCCAGTCTAGAATTGTAGACAAGTTTTCACCCCATTCAAGACTGAGAAGAACATGTTGTTCTTCTCGGGTGCAATAAGGATCATATCTTGGAATGTTAGAGGTTTGAATGCCTCTTTTAAAGAGGGGGCGGATCAAGAAGCAACTGGATTCCTCCCAAACAAATCTTTCTAATGAAGCCTCTCAAAAGATTTTTTAAAAATGGACTTTATGGGATTTCATACATGTTCCTACAGTAGGGGCTTTTGGTGGTATTTTGACCTTGTGGAATCCCAAGACAATCAAAGCAAAAACCTTGAACCAAGGGAAAAATTGGCATCTTATTCTTATTGAAAATTTTGATTGATCCTTTCTCCTCTTTAATATTTACTATCCAACAACTCCTCATGAGAAACATGCTCTTTGGAATATTTTATCTTGTCAGATCCATCAGTAGGAAGTTCAGAAAATCATCTTAGGAGGTGATTTTAATGCCTTTTTGTCTCAAGATGAGAAACAGGGAGGCAACCTTACTGCTTCTAAGGTGATTGATGACTTTAGATCTTTTGTGTCTGAGAACGCCCTTTCTGACATTTTACCTTCTAATGGTCAATTTACATGGACAAATCAGAGAACTTCCCTTCAAATTGTAAGAAGATTGGACAGGTTTTTCACTTCATATGAATGGATCCTTCATAAATATACTTTCAACTCTAATATTATGTCTTTCTCTGGTTCTGACCATTTTCCGATCTCATTATGTTTGGATAAAAATGAAGTTTCTCATCATAGACCTTCTTTTAAATTTGAAAGAATGTGGTTTTGACACCCACACTTTCATGCTTTGCTTCGACAATGGTGGGTAAGTGCCCCCTTCTGTAGGGGGAACAAAATGTTTTAACTCTATATAAAAAATACATAAAAACAAATATCAAAGTCTGGAATAGGGAAATATTCAAAAACATCTTTGCAAAGAAATCATATGTAGAGAAGGAATTAAAAGACATCAACAAACTTATCTTTTCTAATGGGATCAATCCTGAAACCTTCTCAAGGCAGAAGCATTTACAAAGTTACTGGGAATAATTATGCTCTAGAGAGGAGGAGTATTGGAGACAAAAATCAAGGGAGCTATGGCTAAAAGATGGGGATAAAAATACTAAGTTCTTTCAGGCATATACAAAGATTAAGCAAGCTGCATCTACTATCTTTTCTATCAATGCCTCTTTTTCGGGTGTAAAATTAACTAATGTTAAAGAAATTAGGGAGGAGGGTGAACTCTTCTTTAAAAATATTCTTGCTCCCTCTCCTCCATTTGTTCCTGAGGAGTCCAGTGTCGAGGTATTGTTAGATTCAATCCCTTGTCTGATTTCACAACATGATAATGATTATCTAATGCAACCTTTCTGTCTTGCTGAACTCCAAGAGGTGGTAGTTTCGATGGCTTCTGACAAGTCTCCAGGTCCTAACGGTTTTACCATGTTATTTTTTCAAATGTGCTGGGATGTTTTAAGTTTTGGTCTTTTAATGGCTTTGGAGGAGTCAAGACAAAAATATTTTATTCTCAAGAACTTTAATTTAACCCATCTTTCTCTTATCCCCAAATCCAACAACCCTCAATCTTTTGCAGACTTTAGGCCCATCTCCTTGTGTAATACAGTTTACAAGATCTTCACAAGATCTATTTATCTCTGGTTCAAATCCTTGATTCCTAAAGTAATATCTCCTCAACAAGGAGGTTTTGTTCCTGGTAGGGAAACATCGAAAGGTGCGCTTGTGGCCCATGAAGCTTTGCACTAAATTAACTCTTCACAGTCCCCTGCTTTCATAGTTAAATTAGACATGTCGAAATCATATGATAAAGTATGTTGGTCTTTTCTTTTGAGAGTGCTTAAAAAGTTTGGCTTTTCGGATAAGTGCAAATGGATCAAAAAATGTTTCTCTAGCCCACATTTCTGAGTTATTATTAATGGTAATCCTTCTGATTTTTTTTGAGCCACTCAATGAGTTTGGAAAAGTGACTCACTATCACCTTTTCTCTTTATTATCATGGCGGAAGCTTTTAGCAGATTGGTCAATAAGCAGCTGACTTTGGGTCTTTGTAAGGGGGTGCATCCCCAACACTTCAATTTCCATCACCCACACTTTATTTTTAGATGATACACTTTTATTTGGTTGTTCCAATATTCAAGAAGCAAGGTATATTAAGAAAATGTTGGACATATATACTTCTGGATCTGGGCAGAAAATCAATGCCCAAAAGTCTAAATTATTCATATTTAATACTTCTGAAATGGTATCTAACAACATTATCCAGACCTTGGGCTTTCTAGTAGATTCTCTTCCATCTTTGTACTTGGGCATCCCTTTCTTTATGGGAGTAGGGAAACCTTCTTATTGGAATTATGTGATTGACAGATTAAAAAGAAGAATTTCTATGTGGAAAGCTAGATGGTTATCTTTGTCAGGCATAATCCTTCTTGTCAAAACTATTTTGAATACAATCCCAAACTACTACATTTATGTCCTTCAAGTCTCGAAATCTATTGTTTCCCATATCAAGAAAATTATTCAAAATTTTATTTGGAAAAGCAATCTTTCAGAAGATAAAAAGATCCCTCTTGTGTCTCTTAACAAAATGATTCCCAGTAAAACTACGGTCAGGGTTGGTCTACACGATCTTTCAAAAAGGAATAAGGCCTTTGGGGGAAAGTTGGTTTGGAATATTTATGTAAAACCACATTCTTTGTGGTGTCAAATTATGCAAGCAAAATATTTTAAAGATACTCCTACCCCATCACGTATTTTTACTATCCTTGATCCTCCATCAAGGTTTGCAGTTTGGAACTTCATGATGGCTTCTAGGAATGTGATTACTAGATATCTATCTTGGCAAGTACATAATGGCAAAGATGTCAACTTTTGGCATGATTCATGGAGTGGTATCCCCCCTCTTAATCTTGAGGAAACTGTAGTAGATGCAATCCCTATATTTATTACTCATTGGGGATCTTACCTTTTTGATTACATAGATGACCTTGAGAAGCCTTCAAACCGTGTCATTTGGAAGAATCCAGCTTCACTCCCAATCTCCCCGGATCAAAAGGTAAAGTTTTCTTTGATTCTCAAGAACCGCATTGTATTATTTCTAATGGTTTGGACAAATTGATATGGTTCCCTGCGAAGAACAGAAAGTACTCTATCAAGGAAGGGTATAAGGCAATTCATCAGATGTCTGTTCAATCCTATTCACAAAGAGCTCATAACTTATGTTGGATTAACATTATTCTGCCCAAGGTAGGGATGTTTGCTTGGCTTGCTTTACACAAGAGAATACTTACTAGTGAGAGACTTGATAAATTGAATATTGCACCTCCATTTGCCAGTGTACTTTGTGGTGAGCATAATGAAACGTTAGATCATCTTCTCCTCCAATCTGATTTTGGTCATTATTGTTGGATGTTTGTGCTTGCTAAACTTTCCTTTAGCATCCCTCTTTCAAATAATGTGTGGGATTTGTTCCAGTCCTGCCAGTCTTATACTCATCCTCTCTTTTTGCATGCATTTGGAAAGTGATCCCATCCACAGTAGTATGGTCACTTTGGTGGGAAAGAAATAAGTGTATTTTTAGAAAGCAGACATCTTCTCTTTTCGATGTTCTCAATTACATTGAAAAATCAATATCAGAACTGGTTAATGCTCATGTTTCAAATCAGTTCAATGCAAATAGGGAATTTACTTCTTGGGATGGCCAATTTATTAATTGCTGGAAGGGCATTTCTATTCCTGTATCACCTTGCTTTCTGAGAGTGAGAATTAGTAAAATTGATAGAAATAAAGTGAAATGGTGTCCTTCGGATTTGACGTATTTCAAATTTAATTTTGATGGCTCCTCTAAAGGGAATCCGGGTGATGTAGGAGTAGGAGTATGCATAAGGGACCACACAGGGTGTGTTTTTGCTTTAAAATCTATTTCCATTCCACCGGGTACTAACAACTTTGCAGAGGCATATGCTTTGCTTGAAGGCATTCTACTAGTTAAAAAATTGAACATCTCTTATATTCACATTGAAGGCAATTCGACTATTATTATCAACGCTTGCATGAAGAGAAATATTAGCAATTGGAAGATAAGATACTTTCTTGAACAAGCATGGGTACTTATTGATACATTTGTAAACTTTACCATTTCACATGTGTATAGAGAAGGGAATCGGGTTGCAGATCATTTGGCAAATATGGGAAGTTCCAAGGTGGAGCTTAATATGATGGGTCTAATTTGTGATCTCGATTCTTTTCCAACTCTTACAAAAATAATTTTGGAGGACATGTGTATAGGATAATATTGCACATGGCTATGCAGTTGTCCTTTTCATAATGATAAAAAGTTTGTATGTGAGGTATTATAATTGCAGGGTTCCATGGTTTTGTTGTATTTGAATGATGTGAATGGATGTCGATTTGGGCATCTATGAAGCGTGTTGGACTTCAGGTTGCATAAATGCTTAAGTTAGGCAGTTTGTGGGCTACTATGTAAATGTGTACAACTTTTGTGATGTTTTGGTTTGGACTTCATCTTGCTGAACATACTCCAGGAAGCATTCGATACTTGGGGATGATTTGTGGCATTCGGTATTCTGGACATTACGAGATATACTGTACCTTTTTGGAATATGAGGGATATAAGCTTCACAACCTTTATATGTACTATCGAGCAAGGATCATAGTTTTTCTTTCTGGTTCTTTTCTCTGGGAGCTCTTTGAATCAACTTTTTTAAAGAAATATATAAATAAAATATATTAAGTTTCACTGCCACCTTTTAAAAAAAAACAAAAAAAACTCAATCTCTTTTAGATAATTTTAATTTTAAATTAAGAGGTTTTTCTTACATAATCCTAATTTCAAATTTCAATAATTTCCTAGGAGGTTGTATAATTTTTCATAATTGTTTTCTCATCAATTGACCCATTAAGTTGAATAATCATTTTTCTAAAATTTTACATTATTCAATTATTTTACAAATTTCAAATTTCAAATTTTATTTCATATTTTTTAAAATTAAAAAAATAAAAAAAACTACAAAAAAAAAATTCTTGTTTTATGCATTTTGTGTGTTTGTATGTTTCAGTTAGCATTTCTTTTCAAAATGTCAAATTACTCTTTGCAAGATTATGATGCCTTTGGCAATCTATTTGCTTATAATGACTATCCTTTTGAAGAAGTATATAGTAGATAGGAACTTGAGGAGGTCCTTGATGGTTTCCTTTATCCTAAGCCTTCTAAACCATCCTTTTGCCAATGGTTAATCAACATAATGCGTATGCCATTTAGTAGTGATGTGATGGATGAAACTCTTGATGACTTCATCCTTCCCTCTAAATCATCCTCTAAATCTCTAACAATTTGCAAGGATATTGTCATGCATGACAATCCATTTTATGAACCTTTACCTTATATTAATCCTATTTATGAAGAAGCTTTTGTGATGAAAGAAATTGATATGGTTGACAATCCTGTAAGGAAGTTAAGTTGCAGAACAACTTCCTACACTAACCTTGAGAGGAGGGTAATGCAAAATCTTTTACAGATCATCACAACAGTTACAAAAAGTGGAAATAGATATAATAACATTTAAACCATAACACAATGATTTATGTGGGGAAAACCCTTTTGGGATAAAAACCCCACACTCCAAAAGCCGCCCAATATGTTATTCTGCACTAAAAAATAAATTACAATATACTTGCAGAGAAATCTCTTCGTAGGAGTACCACTAATCAGAGATTCAAAGGAAACTCAATGGCTATAAGACTCTTACACATAACCTCTATCTCACACACCTCATATATAGGAGATACAATACAAGAAACCATCAAACGATATTACAAAATCATGGGCTAAAACCACCCAATAAGATGTAGTCAACCTTATCTCCCTTATAGATGCCCTATGACATGTCCCTCCCTTTTTATAGCTCATTTATGTGTCTGATGTATTTTATATTTACTATTTCAGGAGCACAAACTTTCGAAGCCCATAACTTGAGAACCGTGTGTCCTATTGATGAACCATTTGAAGCACCGGAAAGCTCGCGAAGTGCTCTATTGCCTTGTAAACTGCTATTCCATTTATGCCCACTTTTCAAGGAATTTTGGGGCCTCTAAAGCCTTCAAAATTAAATTTAAACCTTTCATTGGACCCCTCCAAAATGAAAAATTTAACATATTCAAAAATAGCTATGATCTTGAGACATAACTTTACCGCAATGCTTATCTAGCCAACTAGAAGCTTTGGGGAGAATTTTGCACCATTTCATGCTCAAATTAAAACTTAATATAAATAGTAACCTCATGTAAATCCAAGGTTGAGACACCATTTTCCCAACAAATCTCCCACTTGTTGAACACCTTAAAAGAGCAAAGGGAGGATCAACACAATAAATTAATTTCTAGGGGCCATGAGGCCCATAGACTCTGAGCACCATCTGAAATTATCTATGCTTGTAGCTTTAGTTAAAGAATCTACAACATTCATCAAATTTTCTACCTTAACCAGCTTCACCCTGCCATCTTCGACCTTATCTCTGACAAAATGATATTGAACATCAATGTGCTTGGTCCGGGCATGAAATGTTGGTGCAAGAGCACCTAAGACTTAGGCTTGTAGTGATTTCTCAATTTTGGTTTGTACTGACCCTAGCCAAGTTAGTTAGTAAATAAGGACTCTAGGAGGGTCCAAGAGTTAGTGTTTAGAGTCAATGTAGGCCTAGGTTGAGTTCATTCTTCTTAGGTTTGCATTTTGTGCATAAATAGTGGTTTGAGTAGGTAGTTGACCTTCTTGATGGTCAAAAGTGTCAAAACTTGGTATAGGCATTAGTGAGGGTTAAATTAGTCTTAGAAATTTTTTAAAAGTCATGTGTGATGACTTAGAATAGGCCTCATAGGTTGAGAAGGCCAAAAAGTGAAAAAGTGCAAAGTTGCAAAAAGTTGTCATGACAACTTTTGTCCTAAATTGGTTAGCGATGGAGTTAGGGATTGTCCATTGCCCTGGGATGATTCCACACATGGGAAATACTATAAGAACCCACTCTTGAATTTTTAACAAGGTTGGAGACTTGGTTTTGTAAGTTCAACAATCTGAAACTACTCATTTTCAGACTAAGTTGGCAACATTTTGGCTTGTTTTGTTCATTTTTGTAAATGCAAATGGATTGAATCCATTAATCCAATAATGGATTGAATTTATTTGGTGTGTTATAGAGTTTTTATTTCCATTTCAATCTTTTTATATAGTTTACATTAGTGTTTTCTTGTTTTGGTTTGCACACAACCAGTTTTGGCTTGTATATAGCAGTTTTATGTAAAATGGTTACCCCCTGAATTCCACATGTGCTACCATCATGAATTGTTGGGAAATGAAGGGAAACCAATTGTACAATGTACATATGCAAGGATAGGTTATGGAGATGACTTTTGATATGATTGTCACCTTGTTCTAGGTGAGCCCAGGAGCAACCCAACTAGAGGAGACATGGTGAAATTGAAGTGCAAAGTGCAGGGGTGAAAGACAAACCACCATATAAGTTTTTGGAGGGGTCCATGAAGTTAGTACAGAGTTTACAATGCAAGGGGAAGCCTTGAAAAAGTCATTTTTTTCCCAAAAACCAAACTGACCAGTCACTACCAATTAGAAGGCCTAAAAACCCTTCAAAACCCTCATTTTGGGGTTAGGACATTGTACGGTGGAGTAAGGAGCCAAAAACACAAAAATAACTTGAGGTTAGATGAGTCATTGAAGAAAATCCAAACTTGTTGAGGGGTATTTTGGACCATTTACTCTCAAGCCCTAGAAAACCGGTTTTAGGAGGCCTAATAAGGCTAATTCCTTGTAGCCCTTTTCTAGGCAAAATGGTGAAATCGGTAAGGAGGGAAAAGATTGCAAACCTCAAATGGACCCAAAAGGCATTCAAAATATGTTAGTAGCCACCTCCACACCTTTTCATCAACTCACAATAGTAGGAGGTCAATTTGACATGTTGAAGCCAACAAAGCCATAATTGAGCACATGGGAAGCATTGTAACTTGGTAGGGTTCCTAGCTAAAACACTTGAAGCAAACACCTTGGAATGGTTAAGAAGAAAGTCCTAGAAGAGATTGAGAAGGAATTGGAGGTCTAGAATGCAATTAGGCCTAGAGAGTTTGTGGAATTGAGTAACACCAACTAGGGGAAGTGTTGAGCAAACTAGGTGAACCCCCCCATCAAATGTCAGGTTCATAGCTAGGAAGATCACACTCTGACAGTCACAATAAACTATCACGACTCCTTGTTTTATTCCAATATCTTGACATAGTCTCTTGAGCTAAATGGCCCCTTTACAAGCATGAGCAACTACCATATACTCTACTTCAGTAGTGGACAAAGCAACCACAACCTATCACTTACTCATCCAGCTAATTGCACCACCAAATAAAGTAAACACACAAGCACTAGTGGATCTTTTGCTATCAATATCACTTACCTATTCTGAATCCACATAACCATGAATATCAAGGGAAATCACGTCTTCAAGTAAATTACCATGATAACATAAAGAATACTCTAAGGCACCCTTCAAATATCTGAAGATTCTTTTGATTGCGTCCTAATGAACTCTACCAAGATTAGACATACATCTGGACATAACTCCCACTGCTTGGGCAATGTCTAGTCTTGTATAGACCATAGCATACATCAAACTTCCAACTACACTTTGATAAGGCACTCTTCTCATGTCTTCCATCTCCAATGGGTATGTAGGACAATCTGCAGCAGATAATTTTGTTCCAACTGTAAAAGGAACACATAATGGTCTACAATCCTGCATGTTGAACCTCTATAACACTGAATTCACATACTTACTTTGGCCTAGCCATAGCTTTTTTTTCACTCTATCTCTTCTAATTTCCATCCCAAGAATGTGTTTTTCTACACCAAGATCTTTCATTTCAAATTTAGCAGCGAGCTGAGAATTCAGTTATGAAATCATATCTTTCCCTTTACCAATGAATAACATATCATCAACATATAATGCAATGTATAAGAAATGATCACCATCGATTTTATAATAAACACAGTGATCTGATTTAGAATACTAAAATCTGAAACACAACACATATTTATCAAATTTTTGGTACCACATCCTAGGACTCTGTTTGAGGCCATATAGGGATTTCTTTAATTTACAGACCAAATTACTTTTACCTTTCACCACATAATGCTCTGATTGTGTCATATAAATATCCTCCTCCAAATCACCATGAAGGAAAGAAATTTTCACATCCATTTTCTCAACCTCTAAATCATAAGCAACAACAATAGAAAGCAAAAATCTAATGGATGTCATTTTGGCAACAAGAGAAAATATCTCACCATAATCAACACCCTGAACTTGAGAGTAGCCTTTTGCCACCAACCTTGCTTTATACTTCTCAATGCTTCCATCTGAACCAATCTTTTTCTTGAACACCCATTTGCAACCAATAGGATTTCATCCTTCAGGCAATGGTACAAGATCCCATGGATCATTCTTTTTCAGAGCTACCATTTTCTTCTTCCATAGAAATCTTCCAAGATTCTACATCATTCATACCTAATGCCTCTTCTACATATTTTGGTTAATCCACATTAGTATTCAAAGAAAAAATACATCTCCAATCATCAGGTGAATACCTTTTAGGTGGTTGTCTATGTATTTTAGATCTTTGACCAAGCTGAGTTGGAGGTTCTTCCTCTTCTTCTGAAGAGCTAGATAAGCTCTCCTCAACTTCTTGCCTATCTAGGGGTCTTGATTCAACTCTTTTAGGTGTAGAAGGAAATTGAATCACATCTTCCTTTTTAGTTTGTTCTAGCTGAAATGTAATAGAAGGAGACTTAATTTCTCTAAAAAAAACACTTCTACTTTGAATTACCTTTTGTACAATAGGGTCTCAAAGCTTGTATCTTTTCACACCATAACTATACCTGATGAAGATACATTTCACAACCTTGTTCTCCAACTTTGTTTGCTTCTCCTTTGGCACATGTGCATATGCCTCACAACTAAAAACTCTAAGATGTCTCAATGAAGGCTTGTGACTTGACCATGCTTCCATAAGTATTTTATCAATAAGGGCTGATGTAGAAGACCTGTTAATCAGGTAGCAAGCAGTGACAATAACTTTAGCCCAAAACTTTTGTTCTAGACCAACACCACTCAACATACTCCTAGCTTTCTCCATCAGTGTCCAGTTCATTCTTTCTGCAACTCCATTTTGCTATGGCGAATACAGAGTTGTCTTATGTCTATTAATGCCACAGTCTTTATAGAATCTATCAAAATCATTAGAGAAAAATTCACTGCCATTATCAGTCCTCAAACTTTTAATTTTATTTCCAGTCTGCAACTCAACCATTGCTTTAAATTCTTTAAATCGACTGAAAACTTCAGATTCACTCTTTAGAAAATATACCCATGTTCTTCTACTAAAATCATCAATAAATGAAACATAATATGTGGATTTTTGAATTGAAGAAACATCTACAGAACCAAACACATAAAAATGAATAAGATCCAAAATACCACAAGTTTTGTGAGAACTCGAGTAAAAATGAATGTGGTTTTGTTTTCCATGAATGCAATGCTCATAGAAATCAGTCAAGATTACAATCATTCAAACCTTCAACACAGTTTTTATTTTTCAAGGTCCTTAGACCCTTTTCTCCAATGTGGCCAAGCATTTGGTGGCATAACATAATCTTCTCTTCAGGTAAATTTGCTTCAGAAGAAAGAGCAACCTTAAATACCCAAAAGCCATTTCCATCTGCTGAAGGTGAAACCCTCAAATCTTCCACATATTTACTTTTTACAGAAGTGCTATTACACTCAACAGTGTATGCATCTAGCTTATACAAAGTGTTGAACCTGACACCTCTAACAATTACCATAGCACCTTTAATCATCTTACATCCTGCTTCAGAAAATACTACCTACACACCTGCATCTATTAGTTTGCTCACAAATAATAGATTTTGTTTTAAACCAGGAACATGTAGCACACCATTAATCATTTTTATTCTACCATCAGAAAACCTGATTCTAACTTTACTTGGACCAACAATGTCTAAATGTGAACCATCACCCAAGTACACCTTACCTCCATTAAATTCTTCATATTAAGAAAACCAATCTCTATTGGAAGTCATATGAAAGGATGCACCCAAGTCAATTAACCAGGTACCATTACTTGCATGAGTCACCAAAGCTGCAATAAATGCATAACCATCTTCCTTCTTAAACTCAGAATTAGAATCAATCTTCTTCTTTTCTTCTTTGCAGTCCTTGCGGATGTGACCCGGTTTACCGCAATTCCAAAAAATGATTTTGGACTTTCCAGGAGATTTCGATCTCCCTCTCGATTTGGACTTATCACGCTTCTCATTCTTCTTGCCTTTCTCCTTAGGTCTTCCATGAATAGTTAGGGTTTCCTTCAAACTATGGGATACCTTCCTTTGCATCTCTTCACCAAGTAGGCACCCACCACACTTCAAACTTCAAAACAACAAAAGTACTACTGATAGCCATAACAAGAGAATCCCATGAATCAGGAAAAGAACAAAGTAAGATCTGTCATTTCTCCTCTTCTTTCATCTTAATACTGACATATTGAATGATTCCAGGTGGTCTGTAACTCATCCACCCTCTTCCATCTTCAAGGAATATAATTTCTTCCTCAAGAAAATATGATTTAATAAATATTTTGTTTGATACATTTCACCAAGCTTAGTCCATAGCTTCTTTGTAGTGTTTTCTTCATGTACATTAATCAAAACAGAGTCTTCCAGACATAGTCTAATTAGACTCTTGGATTTTTGGTCCATAACATCACACTGAGCCACCACAGTAGGATCCAAGGGCCTTTGGACATTCACATCAACAACATCCCATAGATCTCGATCTATTAGCAGATCTTCCATCTTCATCTTCCACATCTCAAAATTTATTCCATTAAATTTCTCCACCTCTATTTTCCTCGATGAACTTGCCATTTGAAAATTCTTGCAACAAGATAAAAAAAATTGTCTTTTGCAAAAGCTTCCACTTGAATTTGGATTAGTTCAAAAAAACCCAACAACCCACAACTAAAACCAAAGGTGATCAAGCTCTGATACCACTTGTAAGGAAGTTAAGTAGCGGAACAACTTCCTACACTAAACTTGAGATGAGGGTAATGCAAAATCTTTTATAGATAATCACAACAGTTATACAAAACTGAAATAGATATAATAACATTCAAACCATAACATAGTGATTTACGTGAGGAAAACCCTTTTGGGAGAAAAACCCCACACTCCAAAAGCCGTCCAATATTATTCCGCAATCAAAAAATAGATTCCAATATAATTTACCTTCCATACGTCACATCTCTCCTAAAGAAGAAGTGTTGATGGATATTGATTTACCCTCTCCCAAATTTGGTCCTTCCAATGAGGGCACATTGGTTCAAGAAGAGGTTATGAGCTCTTCTTTCAAAGATCTCCAAGAATGATGTTTATCCTAAAAAGTACCTCCCCCATGAGGATAATTTGGCGCAAGAGGATGAAATCATTAGCAATTTCCTTAATGTCATCCCTTCTAAAGATGTATCCTTGTAGAGAAAAGAGATCAATCAAGTCAATACCATTCATGTTTATATTTATGAGAAGCCTAAACCCAAGGAAACTCCCAATATCCTATAAGTTGCAAAATACATATGTCAAAGAGAAGTTATGGAGAGACAACTACAAAAAAAATATGGTTCCAAGAAAACATCAAACGTTTAATGCTTATGTCAAAAAGAGAGATCCTAAAATTCTTCTCATTTCTCTTTCTTCCCCCTCTCACCCTATGAAGGACATTGATAAGGATCTTGTTGAGAAACTCCATGGTATCTTAGCAAATATCTCCCATTGGGACTTGATTCAAACTTCACCTTCAAACAATAGGTTGATCCAATAATCCTTTCATAAAATGGTTCCTCATCCTTCTTCTAAACTAAATGATATCACATTCTCACAAGATGGATTGCCTTCTATAGAGGTTAGAAATAGAGATGACCCCCTTATGATTACTCCTTGTATTTATGAACATAACATAAGAGGTACCTTAATTGATAATGGGTCAGCACTTAACATTTGTCGTGTTGACTTATTAGATAAGATAAATTGGGATCTACTCAACCTGATCCTCTTTGTGTTCATGGCTTTGATAATGTTCCTAGAGAGACACTTGGTATAGTCATATTACCTATCAAGGTAGGACCTGTGACTTTACCTACTCCTATTCATATCTTGCCCAACCATCTTAATTATAACCTTCTTCTAGGTAGACCATGGATTCATGCTATGAAAGCAGTCCCTTCTACTCTTATCACACAATCAAATTCATATATCACAATGAACCTTACACAATCAAGGCTGATCCCAATCCTTATGATGTTGTTCATGATGAAGTATGATGCCTTTCTCCCTTTAATACTATGATTCCTTCAATAACAAAATCTCCTATCAATGATGTTTATTTAACAAAGAATTGGGGTACATTAGAATTTATGCCTTCCATTAATGGGTATAAAATCCCTCAATCTACAAAGGAAGCCTTGAAGGACCTTTGTGTGTCATTTATCCAAACTTCTTCTAAATCAATTCCCACCTCTCCTTCCAACACATGTCTTGATAATGGTGAGGGATCTTTAGATTTTGATACTAGGAATGAACCCTCTCCTCTACACATTTCAACATCTATGCATGGACATAATGGATATGGTTTAGGATGTGTGTAACAAAGTTTTAATGGTCATGATAAATCTACACCACACTTTTCCCAAGAAGATTTAGGTTTCCAAAATACTCCTTTATTGACATCCCATCCTCCATTTTCTAATACATCCATGTCTTCTTACAAATTCTCATCATACTAAGAAAGTATCTTGTATGAGATTCTTAAAGACATCTCGATTAATCTCCCTTTAAAGAATTAAAGAAAGAATAGTAAGAAAAATCATCACGATTCTTCTTTTTGCAACTATCATCAAATCCATGGCCATGTCACTAATGAATGCCATGATTTAGTTGATAAAATTCAACAACTGGTTGTACCTGGTACCATTAAAATACTAGATGGCAATGAGTTGGATTCTCATATTTTTCCTTTTACATAACATTTAAGTTCATAATATGTTGCTCCTCATTACATGACATTGGTAGCTTTCCTTTTGGGGGCTCATTGTCATTCATGGTGGTACAATTTCAAGTGCAATCATGCTTTGGTAGCAACATAATAGTATTTTTAATTCTTGTCTCCATGCTTGGGGGGCAAGAATATCCTTTCAATCATCCTTTCTCACTTTCCCTTTGTGATGCAGCCATAACCGATGAAACCCTCAAAAGTGAGTTGACCGACTTATGCAGCAAGGGTTACACAATGAAGAAAACATAACAAGATTACATAAACAGATCATATTATTGATTAAGAACTTCGGACAACCATCCAGTTATCATCATACAATCATCAAAGAACATCCGGTAGTTAACCAGTTACATGCATGCTTCAAGCTAGATACAATCCAATCGAGACTCTAAAACTCAACCAGATTATTAAATGCGAGTCTCAATCCTTATTCTTGATTCTACTTCCTTTGATGATACAAATGATCACATAATACCCTATAAATACCGTCCAGAATATATCCAGGTCAGCCTCAAAATATTACATTTACCAATGCAGGAAAATGAAATGCGTAACTAGGTCGGCCCTAAGAATGAAAGAAATCCTTCCTAGAAAATAGCAACCAAGAAGTGTGGTTCAGTAGGAAGGTTAGCCATACACCAAAGAACATTGGACAAGAACCAAAAAATATCCACACGTCAAGAATCACTATGGTAAAGAAGGAAAACCAACCGGTAAGCACAAGAACTGTCACAAAACTCAGAAACAGTCAACAAAAAGCGACAATTGATCGGAAAAGAATCCAAAAGGAATGAAAATATGGAATTAAGCACATGAACCAACTAGGAAACCGAAAATAAGATCGGCAATAGAAAGCAATCAACTACTGGTACCAACCTATAAGAACACAAAAAAATACACAATGAATTAAACAAGAACTAAACTGAAAGGAAATATTTTTTTGGTTGATGTAAGATTTCTCATAGTCCGGGGATGATCTTGCATTACTTTGTGAAGTAGGACCTTTGTTAAGGATCTCTTATTGATTGTGGAGGTGTATATCCCTATTGAGGATCTCCTTCCTCTTATTGGAACAAGTATCCTTGATAAGGATCTTATCCTTTCCTCATAAGTGCATATCCTTAATTGGACCTCTTCCTTAGAGTTGAAAGTCTATAATCATTCATCAAATTCTTCTCTTTATTGAGTGGTATCTTTTATAATTAACCCTTCTATATTGTGATATGCATCCCTTTTGAGGATATTTTTCTTATTTTAGAAGAGTGTTCCTTAATAGATAATCTCTCTTTGGTGTCCTTGTATCCATGGTTGGGGGGAAAGAATAATGTTTCAACTCCCTCTCTCTCTCTCTCTCTCTCTCTCTCTCTCTCTCTCTCTCTCTCTTTCTAGAGATTGACTTTTTCCTTTGTTGAGTTTCATATTTCATGATTTAGTGTCATTTATTATGTGTGTGTGTGTATTCCTTGTTTGAAATGGTGCATCTTTTATGAACAATCTCTCTTTAGTGAAAGGGTGGTATCATAAGAATCCACTTTGGAAAAGGTGTGTATTCTTAGTGTATGCGAGAAAAGTGGTGCAATGAAACGAGAATTATGAAATCAATGAGTAGTCCACACACCAATGAAACTCTTGGTGCAAGTTTTGGAGCTATATGGAATAAATCAACTTCCTAAGGGATGTTCCATTGTTTTCTATCTCACAAGACCCCTCAAGCCAATGCCTTTTCTCTCAGATCATTGAGCAAAGTGACTTAGGGATGACAATCATAAGAATGAGGGATGATTTTGATCAATCTAACATGAATGCAATCGTAACTATACATGATTTTAACAAATATGAATTAAACTAGTGATGATATGCTGATAAGATGAAAAGATTAGCAAAAGAACTATCCTAACATGATATACTAGTTTATATGATTTATTTATGATGATAGAAATGCTTCTAAAATGTTTATTAGATTATTTCTATTTCAAAGAGAGACTAAATGCTTGATAAAAATGAGTATAAGTGTGATGCTAAAGACTTGGATGATGAGAATGAGGAAATGAGGGCTCTATTTATAGGAAAAACGACAATGGATGGTCAAGATTGGATGATCCTATCAAGGGCCAGGATTTGAAAGTTATCAATCCATGTTTACAATTATCACCAATGAAATGGTGACAATTGTCAACATAAGACTGCTTGAGAGGAGATGCAAGAAGCATTAAATGCTTGAGAAGACCTCATGGTTACCCTAGGAGGTAAGGGTTAAGGTTAGGTTAAGATTACCCATTGGATAAAGCTTTTATCCAAGGGATAAACTCTTGTGCAAGGTTTAAAGGAATAACCATGGTCAAAGCAATGATTGCTTGATGAGACCCTATGGTTAGATGATGGTTGAGTTAGGCAAAAAGTCTCCAACCATGCCACAAAGGGTTAGTTAACCATTAATGGTTTGGAAGACTTTGGGGACAAATTTGTAAGAGTCCTTCCAAATTTGGGGGAACTCAACAAGTTAGCTTGTTGAAGGCATAAAGGCTTTAATGCCTTTGGAAGACTTTACTCCAAATTTGAGAAGTGACATCCTCAAATTTAGGGAAAGGGGATAATTGAAGGGTTTAGGCTAATTGACTAGGATTAGATAGGTTCTAGAAGAATCTAGAAAGAGGGTTAGGAGGCAAGTGGGAGATGTAGGAGAATGCAAGTGGGTGGGGAAAATAGAATTTAATTAAAATAAATTTATTTATTTCAACAACATAGATGCAAGTGGGGGATTTAAATAAATTAGATTTATTTATTTAAAGTGAACAATTTAATTAAATGTAAATTTAATTAAAAGGAGAGAGAAGGGATTTAATTAAATAAAATGATTTATTCAATTAAATGACATGAAAGGCTTAGTTGAATTTAAATAAATAAATTGAATAATTTATTTAATCAAATAGAGGATTGTGGATGATTTAATTAAATTAGATTTAACTAAATAAAGGAATGAGAATAAAATGAGCATTAAATATTCATTTAGGAAAGTGGTCATTTTTATACGTCTACATTTTGCCCCTCTTTGAAGTGACGTGTGTGCACATGTTGATTCAAAGAAAATTGACGTGTCTTGAAAATTTGAGGCGATGTCGAAATGTCGATGTCTTGCCCCAGATTTTGATAAATGATATTGATAATGCCCCCTCGGGAGATGAATCAAGGAGTTTGAATTTTTTTTGTTGATTTGATAAGAGTTGGTAAATTTGATCGCATTTTAAAATTTTGTCTATGTTGAAATCATGCTTAATTGATTCGTCTCCCGATAATGATGTTTGTTAGGGTTATAAGCGAGAGCATGAGCAAAATTCATGCCCTTTTTACCAACCCTTATTTTCTTTTACCCTATAAAAAGGTGAAAAGTGATATGATTTGTATCATTTGTGCTTGTTGACTTTTGGAGAGAGTGACATTTGGAGAGTGACAAAATGCCAATTCCCTATGCTTCGCATCAATTCGAGTGCATTTGTCGATACCAGAGGCCTGCCACGTAGGGTCCACTTGTAAGTCATCTAAATTTGGCCCCTTTTGCTTTTTGTTTTGTCAATTTTGAGCATGTTTTTTTAATTTTTTGTGTCGAATTTTCACGTGTTAGCGCATACGGTCAATTTCGTAGCACATATGAGAAAATCCCTAGCGCGTCGGGTTAATGAATTAGGGTAGTGTTAGGGGGGTTTTAGGTAGCGCATCGTAGGTTTAGGCTAGCGCATAGGGGTAATATAGCACATATGGCTAACAGGATAGCGCATAGCGGGGAAAGGGTAGCACATAGGGTAGACCTAGCGCATAGGGCTAGTAGGGTAGCATAGAGGGGGAAAAGAGTAGCACGTAGGGTAAGTCTAACGTGTAGGGTAAAGTTTGTAGCGTAGCAGAAGAAAAGGGTAGCACGTAGGGTGAGTCTAGCACGTAGGCTAAAGTTTGTAGCGCATAGCGGAGTTTAGCTAGCGCATAGGTGGCAACTTAGCGCATAGGGAAGATGTCTTAGCGCATAGGTAGAAAATGCAATGATTTAGGAGGAAAATATGATGTTGTGAGGTAGAATTAGAGGAAGGGAGATAGGTTGGGGTGAATAGGTGTCTGCCGAGTGCTCTTGGATGGTGCGGTAGCCAATTTGTGTGTTTGCTATGTTGATGTGTGTTTTGTTTTGATAAATTTGGATTTTATCTTTGTTGAACTTCCAAGTTGAGTTTTTGAATGATGATCTTGATTTGTCCGTTGTTTTAGATCTTTGATTTTTTTTTTTCTGTTGTGAATATGATGTTTGATATGAGTTCCGATATGGTGTCTGATATGAGTCTTGCGATATGGATTTTGATTTTTTGATATGGATCCGAGTTGATTTATCGATATGGATTTGATAGATAAAACTTGATTTGATTTTTGTTGTTTCAAGTTGATATGAATTTTGTGATTGTATATGGGTTTGATTTCTGATATGAAACTTGATTTGATTTTTGTTGTTTCAAGTTGATATGAATTGTGATTTTGATATGGGTTCGATTTCTGATATGAAACTTGATTTGATTTTCGTTGTTTCAAGTTGATATGATTTTTGTGATTGGATATGGTTTTGATTTCGGATATGAAACTTGATTTGATTTTCGTTATTTCAAGTTGATATGAATTTTATGATTGCATATGGTTTTGATTTGATGTGAGAACTGATATTTGGACATGATTTGTTTGTTATAGGAGTGACTTGGGGCTCTTCAGTCGCGAGAGCGATTTCCAAGGCCATAGTCTTTGATTCTGTGATTGACACAGGCAGATAGAGATATTATTGAGAGATGTGGGTTGTCCTCCTTGTTGGACATGCCTCAGTATATCATTAATCGAGGTTTACTGATAACATTGGCAGAGAGGTGGCACAGTGACACCAGCACCTTTCACTTGGCTACAAGTGATATCATAGTCACACCAGAGGAATGTTATCATATTTTGTGGATTCCTGTGGTAGGTGCACTATTGCCTTATGAGCAGATCGAGGAGGGTGGGATAGAGGCACTTCAACGGATTTTGCAGGATGATATGATTCGTGGGTATGAGATCCCTTGGTAGGAGTTCATAGATTTTGATTATGCCCCACTACCATAAGTACTGACAAGTTTTATAGGTGGCTTCTTGTGTCCCGACTGTAGGTCAAAGGGACTGGCAGTGGGATGGGGGTTAATTCTGGAGGATATGGTGAAACAGGCTCCCCAGTTTGCATGGGGGTCCTACATGTTGGCCCATTTATACAGAGATTTGCATCAGGTGGTGTACTTAGGCTATAGCAATTTATCAGTCGGGGTCACATTGTTACAGGTATGGGCTTGGGAGCACATTCCCGCAACGAGGCCACTTGCAGACAAAGATAGGCTAGTTGGGCACGCCTATGCATATGGATATACAGGGATGGTTGTCCAGCGTAAGCTGGACAAGCTAGAGAATTGGAGGAGGGTGCTATATGATATTGATACAGTTATTTGGAGACCATATATGGAGTGTGAGGTGTGGGCTAAGGATGGGATAGAGATGCCCTATGTATATATGTCTTGATTCCTAATAGGGTGGACACCGTTTGTGATTGAGAGGTTCCTGCACAGTTGAGTTCAGTGATAGTACGGTCGACAACAAGGTATATCACAGGGAGCATGCTTATATGCTTGTTGGAGGCAGGATGTTCTAGAGTGGGGTCCGACTATTGATAGTGTTGCAGCGGTGGATATGCATTTGGCTGGCCAGATATGGGACTATGCCTACGGGGTAGTAGATGCGGGGATGACGGAGGAGTTTGCAATGCTCTTTGTGGCTCATGTTGTAGCTCAGATATCCGATCCAGCGAAGATGATTCTCACTTTTGATGATGATGAGGATGAGTAGCCCGAGAGGCTAGGGAGACATGGAGGAGGGAGAGGAGATTGAGGAAGGATTTGGGGATGGTGGAGGGGATGATGGGGGAGATGGGAGGGGAGGTGGTTGAGGGAGGCATGGTGATAGAACAGGGAGAGGAGATAGAGGGAGGAGAGGAGATAGAGGAGGAGATGGTGGGAGGAGAGGAGATAGAGGAGGGGATGGTGGGAGGAGAGGAGATAGAGGAGGAGATGGTGAAGATAGAGGGATGCGAGGAGATAGAGTAGTGAGGCGAGCAGTTGATGAGAGAGGGAGGAGAGGTTTGGTGATCAGAGCTAGTGGAGTTGGCCGAGCAGGTGAGGTTAGAGCAGTTGCGGGTGGGATGGATGAGTTTAGGCAGCCTACCCAGAGGAGGAGATCAAATGTGTTACCCCCACTGGTGCCGAGGATAGGGACATGGACATGGGGTACCACGACACAGGTACCCCTCTAGATTTGGATACCCACCCAGTGAGAGGATGCACAGATTAGATCCTTACAGTTGTCAGTGCAACAACTTCAGACATAGGTATTGGTGCAATAGCGTCAGATTATGCAGATTACCACAGAGTGAGATACAGTGTTGGAGCGCTTAGGTCGAGCAGAGGCTCGAGCGGATAGTTTGGAGAGAGTGGCGGTTGGTGGTTCGATGAGAGACACATTGAGAGAGATGCAGTATGCAGCCAAGGAGGTTGAGTACTATCAACGTCTGTATGAGGAGGTGGTTCCTAGAGATCATAGAGCTCCTAGCTATGCGATGGTGAGATCCAATCGATCCAGGTAGACTCCTTCGGGGATAGAGAGTAGAGGTGTGACCAGGCTGCCTCGACATGATCCACCCAGAGATCTAGGTGCTAGGACATCTGCTATGAGACCATCACCCTGAGGAGATAGTCATACCTGAGAGACCTTGTCTCCATTATTTTTTGATCATTGTGTTGTATTTTGGGCAGACATGACATTGTTTTGTATACTTGACCATTTTTGATATATATATATATATACAACACCGATTTCTTTGATTGACATGTGATGTGTTTTTATGGATGATGTTTTATATATTAATGTGATGGTGATATGACGATGATGCAATGCTTAGATAAATGCGTGTGATTTGATACTTGATGGATATGATTGGATGATGCATGATGTAATGATATGATTTGTGAGATGAGATATATGATAATGATAATGATAATGATGTGAGATGTATCTTGAAAATGAGATGTATGATAATGATATGCTGTGAGATGTATCTTGAAAATGAGATGTATGATAATGATATGCTATGAGATGTATCTTGAAAATGAGATGTATGATAAAGATATGCAACTATTTGTAAAATGATATGCAGCCAATTGATCATCCTCATTCTTCCGTTTGTCATTCCTGTATAGTCACATGTTGTTGCTTTCTTTGTGTTTTATCATCATGGAGCTGTTTTGATATGTTGAAAATTTATACAAGCATAATGGTATATTTGAACCATAATGACCTGAGAAAAATTTACATGAATTTTGATATTGCAAGATGGCACAAGCATCGAGGTATAATTGAACCAAGATGACCTGAGTGTTGCTTGCGTATAAACAGACAAGATTAAACCATTTGTATGTGCAAAGTGGAACAATGTCTTCAATGATATGCTTTTAATCACGTCTCGAGACAAGTATTTGCACAGTACAAGTGATTGCCTCATAGACAGAAAACTAAAAAAAATATTGGAGTCCCAAACCACTTTCTCTAGCTCGATGCATCATTGAGAAAATATAGGGGAGCCAATAATTCAAAAGTGTTCAAGTGCAAAAAATAGTCAAAACTGCATGCAAGATGTAAACAAATTATACTTCAGAAAATCATCCATCATGTGTTGTGAATTTGTTGAGTGGATCATTGTTTTGGTCTACTGATTGTTGAATTTTTTCTTGACATGATTCTCTTGGTTTGCTGTGATTCTTGATTTATTGACATGATGGAATTTAGATGAATGTTGCCCCTAGCTAGATTTACCTATTGATGTGGATATGTACAGTGATTACCAAGCCATGGTGGGATATGATGAAATGATATTCAGATAAGCAAGGACAGTGACTACGTTAAGTATGTCTTAGATAATGCTATTTTGATAAAGTGTTGGACGATGGCCAATGGTGTTTAATTTTGGATACAAAGGTTAGGAGAAAAGATAGATAAAGGAGCTGTTCTCTCACAAGTAGTGTCTGTTGCCAGGTTTTCACCTTTTGTTTTTATTGCACCTCTTTGTTTTTTGTTTCTTTTGTATTTTTCACTTTTTCTGTGCATTAGACTGCTCAAGTATAGTATTTATTCAGATGGATATTGTTGCTTGGTTCATCGAGCACATCGCCTTTTGAAGTTGTTAGCTGATAGGTGCCTGATCCATAGGCTGAGATGATGACATAGGGACCCAACCAGTTAGGTTCAAACTTCCCTTTCTTTTCTCGATCTTATTGATTTCTGGGATTTTCCTTGAGTAAAAGATCACCGACTTTAAAAATCGTAGGGATGACCTTGTGGTTGTAGCTTCGGCACATGCGTTGCTGGTATGCTTTGAGGTGATTATAGACATGTTGTTGCTTTTCATCTAGAAGTTCTATCTCTTGCAGTCTATTTACTCGATACTCTTCATCTGGAATGAGGCCTTTCAAAGATACTCTGAGTGATGGACTTTCTACCTCAAGAGGTAAAATTGCTTTTGATCCTTACACCAATGAATATGGCATAGCTCCTGTAGGTGTTCAGATGCTAGTTCTATATGCCCAAAGTGCCAGATTGAGTTGCACGTGCCAATCTTTTCCTGCATCATTTAGTGTCTTCTTGAGGATTTTCAATATTGTTTTATTTGATGCCTCTGCTTGACCATTCCCCTGTGGGTAGTAAGGTGTAGAGAAACGATGTTGGATTTTGAATTGTTCACATAGTTCTCGCATATCCTAGTTTTTGAAAGGATGTCCATTATTTGTGATGATGGAAATGGGAATGCCGTATTTGCAGATCAAATAATTAAGAATAAAAGAGGCAATTATTTTTCCAGTTATTGTGGTCATGGGGACCGCTTCTATCCATTTTGTAAAATATTCTGTTGCAGTGATAATGAACTTGTGTCCATTTGAAAATGAAGGGTGTATTTTGCCTACTGAGTCCAGTCCCCATTGACAGAAAGGCCAAGATGTGGTAAATGGCTGTAATTCCTATGTTGGTGCATGTATAAGATTGCCATGGATTTGGCATTTAGGACATTTCTTTTCAAAATGATAAGAGTTTGTTTCCATTGTTGGCCAGTAATATCCCATTCTTAGAAGTCTTTTAGCAAGAGTAGGACCACTTGAATGTGTGCCACAGATACCTTCGTGAAGCTCTTGTAAAGAAGAGTTAGATTCATTACGATCAAGGCAATGGAGAAGAGTACCATCTACACCTTGACGGTAAAGAGTATCAACAGTTAGAGTGTAATGGGCGGCTTGCCGGATAAAGTTGTGTTTTTTTATTTCAAGATAAGTCAATGGGTAGGGTATTGATTTTGAGATATTCATATATTGTAATGTATAACGGAGAGTCTGAACTGGTTAAAGCATAGATAACATGGGATGCGGAATTGTCATAGGCTCGAGAAAACAATTGCTCTACCAGAAACTCATAACGACTCTGTTGTTTTGGAATTTGTAGCAGTGAAGCGATAGTAGCCATTGCATCAGCTGCTCTGTTGTCCAAACTTGGTATTTGGTCAAAGGTGATGTGTACAAAATACTATTTAAAATCATCCACCATTCATTTGTATGGAAACAACTTGTCATCTTTTGTCTGATAGTCATTGTTGATTTGATTTATGACTAGTTGGGAATCTCCATAAACTTTTAATTCCATGATTATCCATTCCATAGTCACTTTGATTCCTATAACCAGTGCCTCATACTCAACAATGTTATTTGTGCATGAAAATATGAGTCTATATGATCTTGGTATGGTGTGTCCTTCAGGAGTGATGAACAAGATGCCAACACCTGAGCCATGTTGAGTGTAGGAACCATCAAAGTACATGGTCCATTGCTAGGTGGTAACAGTAAGGACATCCCTATCTGGAAATTTGATCTCCATTGGTTGTTTATCTGGTAGTGGTGCATTAGCTAATTGATCTGCAATTACTTGTCCTTTGATAGCTTGACGCTCTATGTAGTGGATATCAAATTCATTGAGAATCATTACCCATTTAGCCAATCTGCCTGTGAGAGCTGCTTTGCTGAGTAAATACTTTAGAGGGTCAATTTTTGCTACTAGCTTGATCGTGTGAGCTAGCATGTAGTGTTGGAACTTTTGAGAAGCGAATACCACTATTAAATAAGCCTTCTCAATGAATGCATAATTGAGCTCATATCCATTTAATGTTATACTGATGTAATAGATAGCTCATTCTTTGCCTTCTTGATTTTCTTGTGCTAATAGTGCCCCCAATGATATGTCTGTTGTTGATATGTAGAGAATAAGTGGCTTTCCTGCTATTGGGGGCACCAGAACTAGCGGGTTCATTAAATATTGCTTGATTTGATAGAATGATTTTGCATATTTGGCTTCCCATCTAAATGGTACATTCTTTTGTAGCAAATGATTAAATGGTAGACTTTTATTTGCTAGTTGGGCAATGAATCGCCTGATTGACTGGAGCTATCCTTGCCGAGATATGAGTTGGTTAATGTTTTTAGGTGGTGGCATCTCCATGATGGCTTGAACCTTTGTTGGATCTACTTCAATGCGATTTGCTGACACAATGTAGCCTAATAATTTTGCTGATGTTACCCCAAAGACAAACTTCTTAGGGTTGAGCCTGACTTGAAATTTCTCCAATCTCTCAAATTTTTTCTCTAATATGCCTAGATGTTCTGCCCGGGTAAATGACTTAGCTAGTAAATCATCCACATAGTCCTCCATGAAGGTATGCATCATATCATGAAATATTGTCATCATTGCTTGTTGATAAGTTGCCCCAACATTCTTTAAGCCAAAAGGCATGACATTCCAACAATAGGTTCCCCAAGGACAGGTAAAAGCTATTTTACTTTGATCCTCTGGAGCTATCTTGATTTGATTATAGCTAGAAAAACCATTCATTAATGATAACATTGCATGGCCTGCTGTGAGGTCTACAATTATGTCAATACTCAGCAAAGGAAAGTCATCCTTTGGACAGGCTTTGTTGAAATCCCTAAAATCGGTGCATATCCTGATGCTGCCATCTAGTTTTGAAACTGACACAATGTTTGAAATCCATTCAACATAGTCTATAGGTAAGATAAATCCGACGTCTAATAGTTTCTTTAGTTTAGCTTTGACCATGAGTGCTACATGTGGATTCATCTTTCTCAATTTTTTCTTAACAGGCTTAGCTCTTAGAGCAATAGATAAGTGATGCATGATTAGGTGTGGATCAATCCCAGGCATATCTGCATAGGACCAAGCAAAATTGATTTTCTTTTCTTTGAAGAACTTGATAAACTCTAGTTTTTCTTCCTCTGTCAGAGAATCTACTAGGTGTATGTTTTTGGCTACTTTTGTTGTACCAATGTTGATTGATTGAGTGGGCTCAATCAATATGGGTGATCACTCCTGATAGTGTTCAAGAAGGGTGTCAAGTCTCTATCTTTAGGTGCCTTAAAAAGGTTTTCACCCGCATATGCATCCTTTATTTTTACTTTTTTTTGTGATCTAGTGCTGCCATTGATTGGTTTTCAGCAGTAGATCCTTTATTTCTTTCATTTTTATGACTGAGAGACTTGGCACCCCCTGATTGCAGATGTCGTTACTTTGTTTGCTGGTAGAGTCTGTTTTCGGGTTGACAATACATAAGTAATGGATAATGGAATCATTATTTGGGAAAATAGATATGTCATGATTTTCAGGTTCATCCCAGTCTATGAGATCATGAAAGACAAGTGGTAGAGAGTCATTGGGTGGGTCAAGTTCAACTGCTGTAAGTGTCATGATGGAGGTATCATCAAGGTTGGCTGGGATATTAAATAAGTTAATGATTTTGTCGAGGTCTTCGATGGTATCATCTTCCGTGTAAACTTGCTTGTAATGTCGCTGTTTGTTTTCTTTGGTGTCATAGATATTTTGTGGACCAAATTCAAGTAGTCTAGGCTCTATGCCTTGTCCTTCTTGAGAAAGGGGTGTATGGCTAGCATTTTCAGCAATATCTTCAGTAACATTTAAACAGCTGCCCCATTCATAATCATTTGAATCAGTCTCAGAAGTATTATCCCAGATTCTTTCAGTGCTGTGGACAGGTATGTTATAGGGTGAAAACAGGTCCTTGATGATTGATACTAGTCTGATAGTTTTCTTTGATTTTGTATCAGATCCCACTTCTACTCTTTGCATCTGCTCATATACTATCTCTCCTCAGGGAGTAGTGATGTTGTTAGGGGGTGAGTCTTCCTTGTGTGGAACAGGTTCTTGAACATGATGTACTTCCACATAAGATGCTTCTTCTCTTTGAATGACCAACTCCTCGTGTTGTTTCTCATTTTCTTGGTATTCATGTTCCTTTCGTATTATTGTTGCTGATTCGTATAGTGCCTCCTGCCATGAGTCCTCCTTGTATTTCTGTTTTGCCTTCCATTGAGGTTTTTGATATTTATTTGGTTTCTTCTTTGGGGGTAGAGTGTGTTCATAGCCCAATCCTGTTTTGTCTTTAGAAAATTGTGAAGGAGGATCCAATGGTTCTATGACACCTTCCTAACGCTTACCGATAGGTCCTTTGCTATTGTATCCCATTTGTTACATGATCAGGTAGCCTTTCCCATACAACTGTGTTGGTATAGCTACTTCCATAGTAGCAACTCTGACTTCTTCTTCATCCTTGTATAGCCAACTAAGGATGTCCTCTTCTGACTCATGGGCTAGTGTGCCTAGTTGAATAAATTTGCCATCAAATTTGGTGATGGGCTGTGTTGCTTGATGTATTGATGCTAAAGGTAGCCCATGAGATTTAGGCGATGCTGGTAAGTTGTTTAGACACATGGGTTCCAAAGAGTACTCTCCCATGCCTTGTTCCTTGATTTTCATCTTTTGTTTGAAATCCATGGATAAAGATTTAAGCTTTTCTTGTTGAGGATCTGGTGCTGAGGAAGTTTGTTTTTCCCTGTTATGTGGAACCAAGCTATCTTGGGCTGCCCCCATAGGATTACAATGTTGAAAAGGGTTATTATCCACTGATATAGAAATCTCCTACCCGTTGTATGGGAATTTAACACACTGGTGGTAAGTTGAGGGTACTGCTTGCATTTCATGTATCCAAGGTCGACCCAATAAAATATTATATGTGAGGTCTATGTCTAAGACTTGGCACATAGTGTCCCTTTGTATTAGTCCCTCTTGAATTGGCAATATCACGGTTCCCTTGGATGATCTTTCTTCATCATCATATGCTTTGATAGTGATCTTTTTGCGTGGATCAATAGATTGCTTAGAGAAGCCTAATGCACAGACAAGTTTTAAGGTACAAATATTGAGTCCAACTCCTCCATCTATTAAAATACTGTTTTAACTCGATGTTTGTAGACCAAGGCTTCGATATGAAGTGGAGTATTGTGTGGATGGCTCAATGAGATATTATCATGCTCAGAAAAGGTGAGATTACGAGGCCCTATCATGTGAGCTACCATGGCTTGAAATTTGTCAATATCCAGATCTTGAGGTACATTTGTTTCCAATAGTGCCTGTTCCAAGATGTCTTTATGCTTTGGTGAAAGTTTTAGTAACTCAAGTATGGATATTTGAGCAAGAGTTCTGCGCACTTGACTGACCAGATCATATTGAATTTTGGGGATAGTGTTTGCTGCTGCTGATGTATGCCCTTTCAAAACATATTTTTAAGCTCTAGTGGTTACATTGATCGATTCATGTTCGCGTTTGTCCTTGATTTTAATGACATTGACTTGATTGTCATCTGTTGATATATGATTGATGGTGTTATTGTATATGTGATTGATACGAGCTCCGTGTGTATTGTTTGATGTTGAAGCTCCATCTTTGTTGTAATTTGGAAGAGGATTTTTAAAGGTGCCATGATCACCATTTGTTTTGAGACCATCGACTATTAAATCACATCTATCAATCATGTCTTGAACAATGTTTTTAAGCCTCATGAAATCATTTGTTTGATGTCCTTTGTTTTGATGAAAATCACAAAAGTGTGAGTCATTCCACCAAGGTGGCTTGACTTGTGGTTCAAAGTTGTTTATTGCTGGTAATGAGATAATCTTGTTTGCCAGGAGTTCTGTGAATGCTGACTCTAATGATTATCCTAATGGTGTGTAAATGCGTTGAGGAAAGTTGTTGGTGTTACCTCATGAATTTGTATTAGGCCCTAGATTTGTGTTGTTGTTTTGGGTATTGTTGGTGTTGCTTGGATTTGGAGGTTCTGGATTGGTATTTGGTGCATAAGTGTTAGTGCCTTGGTTAGCACCCTTTTGATTCTTGGTAACCTGAGGATTGCCTGATAAGGCCAATACTAGTTGTTTGGACTTCACATCATTAGCCTCATTTTCTCCTTCATTTCCAGTATTTTTGTTTTTGGTCCCGAACTTGGATTTGTCTAAGTTGTTGTTGTTGTTGTTCTGGTTATTGTAATGAGAGTTAGGTGAATTAGTTCCTTCTTTAAAGAATTTCAATGTTCCTTTTTTAACACATGTCTCCTCTACATGGATTCCATTTTCAATCAATTTAGCAAAATAGGGTATGCATTGGAGCTTGAGTATGTAACTCATCTCGCTATTCAAATTGTCGATGAAAATATCCATCTTTTCCTTTTCGGGCACATCTTGAGGATATCTCAAAACTGTCCATCTCCAACGTTGAAGAAACACCATGAGTGTTTCATTGTTTTTCTGTTTGGTATTGCAGACATCTAGCATGGTGATTGCATGTTGAATATTGTAGGAGTATTGAGTGATAAATTTGTTGACTAATTCATCAAAGGATCTAATAGGAGGTGTGATTTTGGATAACCATTCCATTGTTTGTCCTCCCAAGCTTCTCGAGAATAGACTCATCAAATAGGTGTCATCATGGGCAAATTCGAGGCTCATGGTACAAAATTCCCGAACATGATCGAGAGGATCGCTTTTTCCATCATATTTATCAAATTTTGGAATGTCTGAATTCGGGGGAAAAGGTATCATGTTTAACCTTCTGTCAAAAGGGTAAGAACAAATTTTGTTTAAGGAATACTGCACTGTCATCCCCTGTTGCATATCCTGCATTTGTATTTGTTGGGTGAGAGCAACCAAGGGTGCATTTGCTTGCCGAGGGAAGAGTTCTTCCCTCTCAATATCCCTAGTTCGAGTATGTGTGGGTTGTAGCATATTTTGTTCAGGGTCACATGCATCTTCTTCTCTTTGTTGTTCTTGATAAGTATAATGCTGAGACCTTGTTCTAAAGGCGTTAGCATCAAAGTCTTCAGGAATCCTAACTCCTTTGCTTGTTAGCATGAGTAGGTATTTTTCTTTGTTAGCCTCTATGAGTCTTTCCATAAGTCTTTGAAATGAGGCACTTTCTTGACATTATTGGAGGAGCTCTTCAGTAATCTTTGTGTCTTCTAGATTTGGATACTCGAAGGGATTTGATAATATTCGATCCATACTGGACTCTGGTTATGGTTCGCTTTGTTTGTTTCATTGAGAGCGAGTGACAACAAACATCTAGTAGAAACTTTATGTGACAAAGGGGATGAATTCCTCTTCTGTGTTTTGCTCGGGAGTTGGTGGTTCTAATTGAGGTATGTTGTAAGTGATGCAAACTTTTGGGAAGAAAGATGGATTGATCTTTCCTCCACGATTTAAGCATTGTTTGAATGTTGCTTTTTGGCAAAATGCTCTACTTCTCAATGGCTCCTTGTCAAATTCGTTTGTCTTGTTTTGAAGATATAAGCGCATATGACAAAGAAATGTGCAATGAGATTTGGAGAGTTGGCGTTTGATGTAGAGAAATCTATTTCTTTTAGCAAGTTTCGAGGAACTAGGTTGTTGTTTCCTTAACTTAGTTTTATGATGAATACTTTTTCTTCTCAAAATATGAGGATTAGTCATACACAGGTGACCAATGGTTTCATTTGATTTGTTTTGGATTGAGATACTTTGTTTGGAAACTTAAGTCAACTTTTATCAAATGAAGGTTTAGATGCCCCCTCACGACAAAGTGCGTCAAATGTTATGAAATAAGAGTTGTCCCAATATGGAAACTTGATTTGACAACTTTAGTTTAAACTAAGTATGTTTTGAGGATAGAATCCGTTTGATTGGAGGACCTTTTGATGTGTGTGATGATGTTACCTGATTTTGATAGAAAAAAAAAGTGTTTATCTTTAGCTAGTTTTGGACTTGACAACTTTTGTTTTAAGAATGTCTTGTTTTGATTGTTTTGGAATAGTTCTGATGCTTTGATTTGAATTTTTGCCTAATGAAGTTGAGTGAGGATCAAAAAGGGTCTCCCAAACTATTTAAAATTTAAAAAAAAAAAAAGTTTATTTGCTCTTTGTTTTCACAGTTTTGACTATGCGCTAAGCCAGAGGCTAGATGCGCTAACAAATGATACCAATGTGCTATAGAAACATCCCGATGCACTAAGATGCCTTTGCTATGCGCTAATTTGCACTGTTTGATTTTGACTGGTCTGGATGGGTTATGCGCTAATATGTTCCTTCTACATGCTACCTTTTGAGCTCAAAGAGCTATTGTGTGCCTCCAACACGCTAAGCTGTTGTTCCAAAGTGTTGATATGTTTTCAAGAAGCGCTAAGTTTTAGCTACCAAATGTTCAGATTGATTATGCACCGTTTCTTATAATGGTTGTGCTATGTTGAAGCTTGGACACGCTAAAGGATGGTTTCAAAGTGCTAAGTTTTGCTCTAGATGCCCTAGGATGTTGTTTTTACGCGCTAAACTGCCCTGTTTGCTTTGATTTGCTGATTTTTCTGGTGAATTTTAACTTTTTCTCAACTTTTTTGGATGATTTTCTGAAGTATGAAATGCAAACACATCATGAAAAAGATAACCATTTTTGCCTATTCTAAACAAAGAGTGTATATTCTGCGTGGATGTGTTCAAACCCCCAATGTTTTATCAGATTTGGATACAGATAATACAATTAAATCAAACTCTTTATTCAAGGGTCATCAACAATATCATAGCCCACTAGTTTCGATACTCTATCAACTCAAACAGCCTTGTCACCCCCTCAGGGGCGCCCATTTTTTTGCCCTTTGCCAGAAGTTAACCCAAATTGAATTGCTTCATAATTGAGTAGCTATCTTGGGAGATATATGGTGAGTAATCTTGGGGGTGGATTCTTCCTCACCCTTCCACTATGATATTTCCAATGTCTGGATAGTGACTCAGTTGAAAGCTTCTAATGCTAAGGTTCGTAATCAGGCTTCCTGTTCAATCGTCAGTGATAAACTCCCTTAGCAACCTTGAGAACAAAGGATTTACGTATCATAAAAATACTGGGGGAAGGCTAATCGCTGCGCGAAACCATTGAAAGGCACTTTCGTCACCCTCCACTTTTGATTATAGTGGGTTGGAACACTTGGCGTTAAATCCATTCCCCACTTAGGTCATTCCCCTCACATCGGCCAAAAAATGGCTTTAAGAGTTTTTAACTCCTCGGGAGGGCAGATCTACTAAAGGACTTAAATGCTTGAAATGAAGAAAGCATAAGAGTGGTTTGACTTTTTGATCACCCAGTTAAGGGGAGAGCATATACCTTCCACTTTTGAGACAAGGCAAACAATCTTTTTTTTAACTTTTAAATCAATGATTTTTCTAACTTCTATTTGGAGATGTTGCTCCAAAAAGCATGGTGTTCATTTTAGTTCCCAAATCAATGATTTTCTAAGCTAAGTAATAAAATACTGGTCAACAAAGCAAAGTGTTTGGGTTGGTCAACAAAATGAAACCGATAAAGGGGAAGGACTTCCCTCTTTTGGTTTGCCTCAAAAACTTTTAACAAAAAATGAGGTTCTTTTAATTTTCAAAATAAAGTGAATCATTTTAAACATCAAAGGATGGTGAGGTTCTTTTTAAAACATTTGCCAAAGTAAAGATTGTTGGTTCTTTTTACAGCTTCCAAAATGAAGTGTTTTTCTTCCTAAGAAAGCAAGAAATGATTCTTATTTGTTGTTCTTTTTAAGTACCCCAAAATGAAAGGTGAGTTCAATTTTACTCAACAAAGAAATGAAGAAAATTTAATACAACTAACTTAACAAAGTTAGAAATACAAAATAAAACTCCAAACCTAAACTTTAGTAAAATAAAAGAAACGCATCTTCCAAGCCCTGCAAAGAATTTGTTAGTGACTTGCAGTAAAGCCAATTAGCAATAAAAAGAAGTGTTTTTGTGGACTTCCACAAGTCTAATTTAAGCCTCGGTTACAAATTTTATTTTCTCTCTGTCTGTTATGCGCTATAGAATGGAACTAATGCACTATAGAAAGGCACTGATGTGCTAGCCGAAGGCCCCGATGTGCTAAGCTGTTGTTTGGGTGCTCTAGACTATTTTATTAAAGCGCTAAGATCTACAGGAAACAACAAAAATGCTATGCGCTAAAATTAAGTATGTACGTGCCTAAAGATGGTTCCAAAGCGCTAAACAGTCCACCAAATGTGCTAAAGTATAGACTAGATGCGCTAGAGGATGCTTGCCATGTGCTAATTTAGGTTTTCCGCGTACCTACAGAGTTAGTCTTATATCAAAAATGATTTGATAAATGGGGTTATGCCCCACGGTAGGCACCAAAAATGTATGCGGGAAAAGCGGTGCAATGAATCGAGAATTATGAAATCAATGACTAGTCCACACACCAATGGGACTCTTGGTGCAAGTTATGGAGCTATATGGAAATAACTCAACTTCCCAATGGATGTTCCATTGTTCTCTATCTCACAAGACCCCTCAATCCAATGCCTTTTCTCTCAGATCACTGAGCAAAGTGACTTAGGGATGACAATCATGAGAATGAGGGATGCTTTTGATCAATCTAACATGAATACAATCCTAACTATGCATGATTTTAACAAATATGAATTAAACTAGTGATGATATGATGATAAGATGAAAAGATTAGAAAAATAACTATCCTAACATGATATACTAGCTTATATGATTTATTTATGATGATAGAAGTGCTTCTAAAATGTTTATTAGATTATTTCTATTTCAAAGAGAGACTAAAAGCTTGATAAAAATGAGTATAAGTGTGATGCTAAAGACTTGGATGATGAGAATGAGGAAATGAGGGCTCTATTTATAGGAAAAACATGACAATGGATGGTCAAGATTGGATGATCCTATCAAGGGCCAGGATTTGAAAGTTATCAATCCATGTTTATAATTATCACCAATGAAATGGTGACAATTGTCAACATAAGACTGCTTGATAGGAGATGCAAGAAGCATTAAATGCTTGAGAAGACCTCATGGTTACCCTAGGAGGTAAGGGTTAAGGTTAGGTTAAGATTACCCATTGGATAAAGATTTTATCCAAGGGATAAACTCTTGTGCAAGGGTTAAAGGAATAACCATGGTCAAAACAATGAATGCTTGATGAGACCCTATGGTTAGATGAAGGTTGAGTTAGGCAAAAAGTCTCTAACCATGCCACAAAGGGTTAGTTAACCGTTAATGGTTTGGAAGACTTTGGGGACAAATTTGTAAGAGTCCTTCCAAATTTGGGGGAGCTCAACAAGTTAGCTTGTTGAAGGCATAAAGGCTTTAATGCCTTTGGAAGACTTTACTCCAAATTTGAGAAGTGACATCCTCAAATTTAGGGAAAGGGGATAATTGAAGGGTTTAGGCTAATTGATTAGGATTAGATAGGTTCTAGAAGAATCTAGAAAGAGGGTTAGGAGGCAAGTGGGAGATGTAGGAGAATGCAAGTGGGTGGGGAAAATAGAATTTAATTAAAATAAATCTTTATTTCAACAACATAGATGCAAGTGGGGGATTTAAATAAATTAGATTTATTTATTTGAAGTGAACTTTTTAATTAAATGTAAATTTAATTAAAAGGAGAGAGAAGGGATTTAATTAAATAAAATGATTTATTCAATTAGATGACATGAAAGGCTTAGTTGAATTTAAATAAATAAATTGAATAATTTATTTAATCAAATAGAGGAATGTGGATGATTTAATTAAATTAGATTTAACTAAATAAAGGAATGAGAATAAAATGAACCTTAAATATTTGTTTAGGAAAGTGGTCATTTTTATACGTCTACACTTAGTCCTCTTATCCTTCTAAGATGTCATCTTTATTAAGGATCTCCTCTACTCTTGGAGGTAGATATCTTTATGCAAAGATCTCTTCATCCTTTGTTAATCATACATCCCTCAAAAGGATCCCTTTACATTTGTTGCAAGATATCTCTTTTACAGTTATCTCTTCCTCGCTTAAAGAAACGAAGCCTACTCAAGAGTGTTTATTTCTAGCTTGGAATGCATTCATTATTGATTAGTGGATATCTCCTTGGTGTTGAAAGTGGTTATCCTTGTTTTTGTCTTCCTTAAGACATCAACATAGGACTATGCTGACATCTTAATGAGGGGGGCATACATGTGGCCTCCTAGTTGCATTTCAACTATCAATTATCAATACGATATTGTTGCATACCCATGTTTCATCCCCATTTTATACATTATTTATGGGATTGTTGCATCCTTATGCTTCATCCTCATTTTATACATCATAACATGTCTTAAACAGGTTGAAGTACACTAAAAAACAAAGAAAAGACTCTTCTGTTAGGGTTTCAAGCAGATCCAAAGCAAATATGAACTAACAATTATATGCAGATTTAAATACAAAAGATAAAGAAATAAAACAGGACACAGATAACACAGAGATTTAACGTGGTTCACCCAGAATGGGTTACGTCCACCATACACAGCCGTCCAATCTTTCTTTTTATCCAGCAAAAATAGTACATCAACCTTATAATGCCTTAAGCATCCCAATCGCTTATAACATGCATTTTTAGGGCAAAAACAAAGTCGGCCTTTTTAGGGTTTTATTACAATGTCGGTTTTCATCAAGAAAATACCCCAAATTTTTTTTTCTTGGGGGCTCCTACCCTCGAAACCCCGCTTTTCTTGGGGGTTGCCACCCCCGAACCCTTGCCCGGGGCCCGACCCAGCCTCGTACCCCGACGAGAATATGTACTGAGTGTACAATACTTTGCTGATCAGTTGCCACATTTCAACATCTTACACGTGGTGCTATACACTTGAAACTAGAAAACACTTGCACACACCCACGAGGATGAATGAAACTAGCTAAAAACTAGACTATTCTTACTTTCCTCCCCACATGCATCACCTAGATAAAAATATCTAGGGGCGAGTTGTCCATGTCCTTTCCCATCATGGATAGCCTAGATAAAAATATCTAGTGGTGAGTAGTCCATGCCCTTTCTCATCATTCTTCTCATGGATCACCTGGATAAACATATCTAGCATGTATTCATGATCTCTCTTCTTCCTCTCATGAAATCATAGTTTTGCTATTGATAGCTCATGGATGATGCTTGCTTTGCTCTTTTATGTGATTTCTTGCATTCATGAGATGACATTTTAAAGAATGATATTAGTTGTTGAGATATTTTGATATTGAGGTCTCTTCGGCTAGTTGACTTGAGGTCTTTTTTTGGTCTTTAGCTATTGTGTGTCTTTTGTCTTTGTTTGTCTTTTCGATTCCTGTTTTGTGTGCTCTTGCATATGTTTGAGCTAGTTAAGAATCTAAGATTGGGGGCTTGGTTCCTTCAAATTAGTGATATCTTACACTCCTTGTGATTTTTCTCTGCATTCCTCATCTTCTTCATCTCTCTTTCATCTACTTTACCGTGAGTATTTGTGTAAGCTCATACTCCCGCTAAAGTGGGGGCTAAATGTAGCATCCTAAAATTTCACCCCTTGCAATTTTGACTGTATTTGGGGCCCTCATCTTAGTGTTTTCATATCCATGCTTGATCAAAACCTATTTATGCCTCCCCCATGCAATAAACATCATTTTTTCACACTTTACCTTGCCGGGACCCCTTGACCTTGCCCTAAATTTGGGTAGGACCAAGATGTGGCACCCTGGTCCTTACCAAGACCATGGTGCCATGTCATGGTCCTCCTCAATTAGGCCCTAATTTAAACGCTTGGACCTATCTCAAAATTGAGCAGGAAACTTTTCCCCTTATCAGCCTATGTTTGAAAATTAATAAGTTTGACGATAGGCAAGTATATAAGGAGGCCTTCCCCTCTAATTTGGGCACAAGAAAACAATAAGGTGGAGATGATCATAAGACAAGGAGACTATATTCAAGCAATCAAGCATTCATCATCAAACACTCTTCAAGGCTGCATATTCTTCATCTATCCATTGGAGCAACATTGCATCATTTATTTGCATGCATGTGTTTGTGATTAGGGTTTTGTCACATTCATGCCATTTCATACAACATATGTGATTACATTCAAGAAGAAAAACATCATTATCAGTCATTGCAGATCTAAGGTATACCTTTCCATTATTTACTTCAGTATTTGTAATATTTCATTCAGGGTTGATTCGTTAACTGGGGTTTAACAAAATGCAAACTCCTATTCCCAACCCATTTCTTCTTCTTTCTATGTGCAGGAAGCAGAAGCACAACTGTACTTCTAGAATTAAGCTTTATTTCCAGAGATGGAAAAACCCTTTTCGATGTTCGAAAAGTTCAGAGGACCTATAGGAGGGCGACCTGGTCCGAACACACATTCCCTACAACTTTTGGTAGATTTCAGAGAGCAACTCTGAATCATATCAAACTTCTCAGATCTAGGTGCATGACGAAATCCCAAATCTATAGGTCACTATTTTTGCATATTTTATCTCCAATTCCAACATTCTACCTATTTCAAAAATTCAACTTACAAATTAGGAAATCTCTATCAACCCAAATTCACTTAGTATTCAGTCCTTATTTGATTTGTGACTGGATCTAGTGGATTCATCTCCTCTTTTGAATGTAAAGTCCTCCAAGTGAAAATTACCTTAGTAATTTCTCCCTTCCATGTGGTGAATTTGCTAAGCCTCCAATTTTCCACTTTACATATTGTAACCAGGTTTATTGGTTATATTCTTATATGATAGATTCTTGTTTTCTCCTGAGAGGCTATTATGTTGCATATTGTGGTATTGACTTGAATTGGAACCTTGGTTTAATCGATCTTGACTTGTTGTGAGCCCTTGGTCATGTTGTGATATTTTATGTTATATGATGTTTGTGTAACCCTAAGGTCTAGGTGCATGCTAGGGGGAGTGGGCTTCCAAGTGAGTGACTGGGATTGCGTGGAGTAGACGACTAGGTTAACCGGAGTCTAGATCACCGAAATATCTCATTGGGAGTTTATGCTTTGTAATCAAGTTATAATCTAATGAATAATTCTTGGGGTTGGGTAGAATAGCTCATCTTAATAAGGTAAGAAAAGGATTGGTGGCCCCACTGCCTTGCCCAATGGTAGTAATTTGGGATAGGATTGGGAAGGTCTTGGTAACCTAGGTAAGCTAATCTCCCTTACTCCATAGAGGTTGAGATGGATCTACATATCAATCTAGGATGGGTGGGACAAGTGCCCATGTTCCCATTTGTCGCATTTGATGACACTCTTTTCCCTACATGTAAGTCCTAGTACCTTGAACCTTGATTTATTGCGTTGCCTCTGGAGGTTTCTTATTGGAGATATTATTTTGGAGATTATGCCATTTGCATTCTTACATTGTTTGTCTTAGTCTTCCTTTGGTTGTTAGGTTTCAACTTAGATCTAGAGTGTGAGTGGGATCTTGTGTCATCTCTTAGCATAGGGGGTGGTTCCTTAAATGGTTCCACATGGTCAAGGTGTTTGATGCTTTCTTCCATTGGGATGTTCTTCATTGGATGCTCTTGTGTGGATGTGGAACTCTTGTCTTCTCAACTATGGAGGGATACTTGTACTAGATTGATGTATTTGTATTTGTAGTTGAGAGCTATGCTCCTTGATGTAGATGTATATTGTACTTATGTGGAATGGTAGATATTACTATAAGTGTTTATAATGATGTATCATGTGTATCGTGGATATTGAATTATTAATGGTAATAAAAGTAATGGATTTAATGATATGCATTTGGTCTCATTTAATATTGGATTTGGATTATGATGTTAGAAATGAATAAGTGATTAGGATTAGGAACATTTAGTATTGGCATTTTAAAATGAACTTAATGGGGATGGTTAAGGTATGCATAGTAGATGGATGTAATCTCATATAAAGATATTGAATGATATTATGTAAATGCATGGAAGGAATTAGATAATGTTACAGTTAGTATGCATTAGATTAGGGCAGTAATTGTGGTATCATGCTTATGAAGTTATGTTATTGCTTATGGATAGGTTAGGTAATGGCGTTGAGATACCCTAGGGAATGCTATTGATGTTTTGTGTTTATTTCCACTTGCATTATGTACTCTTGTAATTATATTCATGTTGATTAAATGTTATCTTGTTTAATGGATGGTTAAATTCATATGAGTAGTTTGTTGATCATGTTGCATTATTAGATGCTTTAGGAATTTTTTTTTTATCTCTATTTGCATGTTAGTTAGTGTATTCTTTAAGGTATTTTGGTGGGCATTACATCCTCATTTGAGATGTTTGTTAATTTGGAGATATTTGTAGTGAGTTGTATCACTATGCACAAGAGGTATTATTGGCCATGTGGAAGTATTGGAGGAGTGTCCCCAAGTTCAAGTCTATTTTATAATATACTACATTTGTAAGTGTTTTAATAAAATAATTCTTTATGTAGTTTTTTACGTGAAAGGGTTTTCCCCATGTATATCTTGTATGATGTGTAAATTTATGCATACATGATTCTCATTTCATTTAATTTATATCTTGTTCATAATGATTAGTATCCTAAGATCCCAATTGCTAACATAGTATCAAATTAGGTTAGGCTATACTAATCATTTTTATAGGTTATAGTAGAAGATAAATAGAAATTGATGAGAAATCTCTTTATACTCAATCAACACAGGTGTGAGTTTACTTATCCAATATATTTTGTGTTCTCTTTCTATTGTTATATATAATCAATTTGTCAAAAGAGGTTAGTAAAAGCTCATTTTTTTTAGATTTTTTTTTTTTAATAGAAAATATTCATACTAATCTTTTCTTTTCCAATATATTCATGAAATTCTTTCATATGACTTTAATTTTTTTTTTTAAATTTTTTTTGTAGTTAACGACTGTTAATTCAAGATAGATGTAACTTTATGAAATAGTAAATAGGTTAAACCTTGTTTGTTGTTTATTAAGTTGCATTCATTTTTTCCCTTTTTGTATCTATTGAAATATTGTGAATTTGATTAGTTCTCTAGATTATGTAAATCGTCATAACAAATAATAAATTATATAATCAAATTTGATTTATATCAAATCTGTTTAGGTTGTACTATTCATTCTTATAAGTGTAGAGATTGTAAGTGATAGTAAGGAAATTTGGTTTTACACCTCTTCGTTACATTTCTTGAAAGTATTTTTCTAACTTTGATCTCTACATGACCAATTTTTTTCATTTAAAACTATCTTTTGAATCTATAAAACATTCATAAACTAGTTATTATTAACAAGTCCATTAGATTTTTTTTTCCTAAATATAAAATTGACAAAGCTTTAAATATGATATGTTAGAGTTATATAAAATCTTCAAAGAAGCTCTCGATATAGAACTCATCTAGTACACTAATATCTTGATACAAGATGATTCTATATAACACGTTTTCTCGTTTTGATATAGGGGAGATGACTTAGTAGTTGTGCACCCTAACTTTGTGCTTCTCAAAATTCTACGTGGAAATTTCAAATCACTCCCAATTTTTTACAGCAGCTTACTTGGTAAGTCCCTTGCTTATAACTAAGGTTCCAGGGCCACATCATCAAATATGATGCCACATTAGCATGTTTTTTGCCAAGGTGTCAAAAAAAGCCCCCCAAAAAGTGAGACCTATAGGCGTGCAAAAGGGGCCCCAATACTTGTGCAACTGATGTGGCATCACATGATTGGTTACTTTTCACAACAAATGGTATATTTCATTCAATTATTGGTACTTATCATCAGCAATAACAATTTTGAAGTCACAACTATTGGTGCAATGTTGTATAAAAGTTGGACATTAAATCAGCAAGTATGAGAGTATTAATTCAACAACTTCTATCACAAAAATTAGAACGCACTCAACTACTAGATCCTTTCCCCTATCAACATCTATTAAAAAAATGTAAAAAAATAACTTTTTTAAGAAACGAATTCAAAACAGTATAACATCATAGTGACGAATGGGTATTGCAATCTTAATGAAAGTTGATTCCATAATGGCATATAATAAAGTTGATAGAGCTTCAAAGAGTGCTACCATCCTTTAAAAAGTGCTATCAATCTTTTAAAAAGAAGCATTTCCTGAATGCGACCTGCAATCTCATCAACATGATCGTTTTGTATATAAACTCCAACTATAGCATCTCATAATAAAAACATCTATTTCTACCATATTTTCAAACATATCGTGCCCTTTCTGTATATTGGTGGATTCATCATTCATGTGATAAATCTAACTACCGATCTCCCAGTACACCATGGATTCAGAGAAGATGCCTCTAATTCAGCAGGGTACAAGTAATCTGGATCTTATAACATTTCATTGTAAGCCATCAATTTACAACGTATGACAACACATTTTATGAGGGATTTTAGTTAGGACGTTTTTGCGTCTGTGATTTTTTGACATTACACTTAACGCTTTTCTTAAGTAGTTGATATGCAGCAATTGTTTCGACCCATGAGATTGACGTCTCTTTAGTGTGAGCAGGGAGTAGGTTTAAGGACGCAATGTTGAATGAATGAATGTTTTTAATAACATTTATTACGTCAAATAATTTATGAGATCTATGGATAGCTAGCAAAGAAAGCATACAAAGTCCAAACAAAATACTGTGACTTTTAATTCTGAATTGTATGAAGGGGTGGAAATGCCTTCTTGAGTCATGATATATAAAGAATTAGAGGTCTACAAATTCTCTTGACATATAACATTTTCTCAATGTAAGTTGCTAAATTCTATTATGTGACTTTTGATAAACACTAGGTTTTATATAAGTGATATGTAAACGTCCTTGAAGACTAAAAATATGGATATGATGTTTAGATAGAAATTAGATTCAATACACTAACAATAGAATATGTCTTGGTAAATCAAAACATTAGGATGCCCACATTCAAAGTAGTACATAAGTATGACATTTTTATTTTAACAAATGCAAATGAATGATTAGATCGAATCCTATCATTAGGCAAGGTCTAAATACCACTTTGATCAAGTACACTTGAAACCATGTTATCTTGCAAACACAACTCTCTCACTTTATGAGAGTTTATAAGAAGTTTAAATTTCATAGAAAGTCAATTTTCTCTAACTTGACAATGTCACTAACTCGATTCAACAGGGATGCTAAGGTCCATGCACCACTTTCATAATATCAATACAAGGTTTTAATCTTATATACTATAAAAGATATGTCTTAATAAGGACATAACTTTTTTTTTTTAATCAAAAAATACAACTTCTTCATTAGAGCATGGCTTGTTGCCATAGACACTTAAAATTGTCCTAGCCTATATTTATTTAATTATTTCCTTTTCTTCTATTAATTAAATGAATATTTATTTATTTAATTAGTTCACTAAACCTTTTCTATCTCAAATTAAATATTTATTTATTTATTTATTGTATGGTGGTCGATAATTGTACCAGATAATATCAGAAGGGTGTATGTATTATAGAGGAATGACTATGAAAGACTAATCATTTTATTTCTTCAGGTGAACTTAATTTTTATCATAATTTTTATGTATTCCCACTCAAAAAAAAGTGAAATATAATTGGTAGTTGGAGTTTTATTTCCACACTTAGTTTATTTTTCTCCTTCTTGCTCTTTAAACCCTCCATTGTCATTTTGAATTGTTGACATTTGGAGATTGGTTGAGTATAATTTTGTGGGTAGAGGCTCAAAAGATTTGTGTGGGTGAGCTCTACATGTTGTTTAGATTTTGTGGCTTCTTTTGGTGTGCGTGGCTTTGATTTTAATTTTAAAGATTTCTCCAAGTTGAAGCTATGGATCTTGATCTTATCCATTGTTTCTCAATTTGAATGTTTAATTCTTATTGAAAATGGTTTATAAAAGGATTTAGAACATTTTAATACTTTAAATTTAGTCTTTTTTTTTGGAGTATTTGAATTTATTGTTTAAATTTTGAAAACTATGGTTGATATGGGGAAACTTTACCCAAATTTTTATGGATGGATGAATTGTTGATTTTATTGTATTTTTGGAGTGTTGTGTAGTTATAGATCAATGATTTTTCCCATAATTTCAAAGTATTATGTTTGAAATTCTAAGTTTTTAGAGGTCCATCAATGATGGATGGCCTCCATGATTGTTTTTAGCAAAATTGGGCATTTGATAAAAGTGAGAATTTGATGTTGAAAATGTTAAATTATAATGTGGAGTTATTGTATTATATATGTAATTTTTGATCTGGGATCGATTCATATCCAATTCCAAATTGCTATTGAGGCCATTTGGGCATTTGAGAATATGGGATTTTAAATGCATGATTTATTTGAGATTTATGAGTATTGTCACTGACATTGGTATTGCTTATGAATCTTTCTTCATTCATGAGAATGAGATGATCTTGAGAGTGGGTATTTAGATTCAATGAGGGGAGTGTCTCTCAACTAGGGTTGGGGCCCAAAGTTGCCATCGTGATAACCTATTGGAGTGTTAAGCTAACAAGTCAAAACATAGCTAAAAAAATGGGGTAAACATACTAATAAGATTATTATTTATACCCCTTTCATGCTTTGAGTTCTTGTAAAGGCTAAGGATGTATTAGGAAGGTTGGGCTGTCTTTGGGGCATTGGTCTAGAAAGATTGAGTTCCTTGTCTTCATGAAATGATTACTCAGTTCTGCATGAGCCACCCTTAAAGCTATGTAATGAAACTTCCACTTCTTGGTCTCTAATATCCAACCTTGTGTAGATTTGAGTAGTTTCTTATGGTGTATTTATTACTTGTTATCGCTCATTTCTTTGATATTGTATTAAATTCTTGCATGACTTGATGTGTCGTGTATGCTCTACAAGAAGTGCAAACATTATTTGTCTCAATATCATCCCTAGGAGGATCATCAAAGGTATCACTTGAACATCAACTACAACTTTAATAAAATCCAAACATTCCAAGAGCATCTTTAAAAATATCATCATATAGCAACATGAAATATGCATGAAAGCTTTGAGAAATGACATGAATATAGGAAGCATCTTTGAAACCCTCATTATGAAATATATCAGGATGCAATGAATGAATACAAACAAAATAAGTGAAAGATGCCATCATTGAACACATGATTTTGATAAATATAGCTTATAAATAATGTAATCACATGTGATAGCCTAAACCAATCAGATTTTGTGAATTCCACAGTGAAAAAATAAATGTGAAAGTCAAAATCAGATGTTAATGCAAGTATAAGACATGTCGGGTTCACTAAAATGTAATGTTGGTGAAATAGATCTCTAAATGTGTTGAAAATGTGAAGTTGACGGTATCTCAGTATGGTTGTCATTAATGTCAATGTATCGATTGTTGGAAAATGGTTAGCGCTCCCCTCAGGATTCATGACAAGGGACTAACTGCTTCTTGTGCTATCCATATCTCTATAGTTTGTAACAGGCGTTGACAGATTGGTCTTTTGATGCAATGGTAAACTAGGCCAACAAATGGTATCAGAGCATTGGGTCACAGGTTCAAATCCCCTTGGGTGATACTGCTAAGGAGATTGTTGGCGAAATGGTCAACACTCCCCTTGGGATTCATGAATGGGGACTCATCGCCTCTTGTGTGACCCATATCTCTACAATTTGTATTGGATGTTGACAAATCAGTCTTTTGATGCAACAACAAAATGGGCCAACACTGATTTTATGATTCAGTGAGTAGTTTGTTCTCTGCATTGCTAATATGTTGCAATTATAGTCATTAGGTTTTGATATGATGTTGGATGTTTCTTTGGGATGCCATATTTATGATTTGATGCTACGAAAGTTGTGCTTGGGAAGTCTATTCAGTAATGATAATGTTTGACAGTGTTTGCATTGTTTCACATTTCTTTGAATTTTAGTTTCTAATAATGAGTTTTTGGATTTGTGCTATTAATGTCTATAACTTTGACATTCTGATTTGGAATGTGATGATGAGCTCTAGAGTCGTGGTTGCTAATATGTTCATTATGGGTTTGGTTGACCTTGAATGATTCTATTTTTGCTTTGGTATTTGTGGCATACATATAACGTGTTGTTTTGGTTGATGGTGTGCATTGTGGTGTGGACCCGTTATCGTTCCTTTCCACTACGAGAATGTTTAGTGTAGACCTATTTCAAATTGTGTTTCATTGAATTGTTCTTTTGGTTGACTTGAAAATATTCTTAATTCAAAAGATCAATAGAAATTGAGGATGATTATAATGAATAACATAATAGAAGCAAGTGGATTGAAAAAGAAGATCCATTTTATACGAATGGGTGCAAGGTTGTGATGAGTAGTGAAATTGTGTACTATTGTTGTTTGGTACCGATGGCAATGAGCCACAGGTTTTCTTCTAGCATTGCAACATTGTGGCACTTGTGCTTTAGTGGTGGACTCTCTCTTTCTTTCTTCTTCTTCCAAGAAGTAAGCCCTTCTTTCTCTAGCGGTTGTAGCTAAGCAGTGAGCATTCTAGCAATGTGCCACCCTTTGAAAAAGTCACCTTAATCGATGTCACCCTAACATGCATTTCATAATTGAGAATTAGCATTCTCCATGATTTTTCCCTCAGTTTTTACATGTATATCTGGTGTTCATGTGTATGTTTTATGTGTGTTCTCTTTCATGCTTATATTTGTTAAGTAATTAGAGGTTTGTTTACCAGATCTGTTTCTATGGATTAAGTAAAGGATTTTAGTTGTTACAATTGATTCACCCCTTATCAGTTCTCCAGGATATTCAAAAATTGGTATCAGAGCTTAAATGGTTCCTAAAAAGTGAGACTAATCAATTGAGGAAAATCCATTGGCACATAAATTGACTATTCCTATCTTTGAAGGATCCGACTATAGTTTCTAGAGGTTGAAGGTGAGAGGATACATTATTTCTCTTAGTTACAAGACTTGGAAATTTGTGGAGATGAAGTATGTGATGTGGGCAAATGGTCCTACTACCTTGGATGAGATTGAAGCCTATGAAGAGAATGAGCAATCAAGATATGCTATCTTTAGTACCCTATCTAAAACTGAATTGATGTAGGTTATTGCATTGGATACCGCTTATGTAGTTTGGGAAAGATTGAAAAGCATCTATGAAGGGAATGAAAGAGTTAAGATAGCTAAGATGTAGAATGCTAAAGGCAGATATGAGAACTTGAGGATGGAAGAAGGTGAGGACATAAAAAGTTTTTAGAAGGTTTACCATGTAGTAAATGAGATTAGAGATCTTTGTGGTACCTTGGATGATAAGGATGTGATAGATGATCATGAGAACTTTATCAAAAAGTTATAGTGACAAGATTTCAACTATTGAGGAAACTTATGATCCGTCCAAATTCACCAAAGAACAATTGTATGGCCCCTAGATTGCATTCGAGATGATGAAGTTTGGTAAAGATAAAACAAGAATTGAGATAATATTTAAAGCATCAAAAGTTTCAGATGATGAGAGCCTAGATGAAATGGAAGCAAACTTTGTGAGAAAGCTGAAGAGAGGAACTGCCAAGTATAAAGGTATGTTACCTTTTAAATGTTTCAAGTGTGGAAAGATTGGTCGTTATGCATCTAGATGTTCGGAGAGAGGGAAAAAACAAAAGTTTAAGGAAAACAAAGGGAAATTATATAAGAAATCCAACTATGTCAAAGATGATGATAGTATTTTAGATGACCAGTTAGATTATGAAGATGGTGATTGTTTGTTCTTGGTTGAAAAAGATGAATCTAAACCTAGAAATAATTAGGACATGTCTAAGGTTTTTGAAACTGTTGCATCAACATTTCATGTTAGAAGAAATAGAAATGAATAGTTGATTGACACTAGATGTTCAAATCATATGACTGGTTACAAAAGTAAGTTCTTAAAACTTAAAAATTATGATGGTAGTTTGGTTAGATTCGGAGATGATTAGACTGCCTAGATTGTTGGAATAGGTTCTATTACTTTTGATGGAAAACATAACACTGACATTGTATACTATGTGAAAGGATTGCATCATAATCTCTTGAGTGTTGGACATACATGTGAAAAAATGGTTATAATGTTGTATTTCAGGATTGTGGTTGTGAGATCTGGAAGAGATCCAAAACTGTTATTGATGCAAAAAGAGGATAAATGGAAACATGTATTGATGTATCAATTGGGACCTACTACAGGACATCACTTATTATTTTAGATCAGTGAAAGTTGGCTATGGCATTAGAGGACGTGTCACATCAATTTTGACAATTTGGTGAAGATTAGTTTGACAAGAGCTGCAAGTGATTTACTGAGATTGATTAAACCAATTAATAGTGTTTGCAAGGAATGTAAAGTGGGAAAACAAACAGAGGGAACATTCAGAAGAAAGGAATAATCTTCTCCCGGATTATTGGATTTGGTACACAGACTTATGTGGTTCGACCAAAATAATAATTTTACAAGGTGAGAGGTATTTGATGCTCTTAATTGATGATCATTCTAGAATGAATTGGGTTGCATTTATAAGAGAAAACTCAAAGGCATTAGAAAATTTTAAGATATTCAAAGCTAGAGTTGCAAAAGAAGTTGATAGAAGAATTAAAATCCTTAAGATTAGATAGAGAAAGTGAGTTTGTTTTTGATGAATTTGATACTTTCTATGAGAGATATGGAATTAGAAGACATCTATATACCCCTAGGACACCTTAGCAAAATGGTGTAGTGGAAAGAACGAATGAGACTATACAAGAAGAAACAAGAACTATGATCAAAGAAGCGAACCTACAAAAAGTGTACTGGAAAGAAGCAATACATACTGTTGTATATACTCTTAATAGAGTTCTATTTAGAAAAAAGTATGGGAAGACATCATATGAGTTATGGCATGGAAGGATTCCCTTAACAAGGTATTTCAAATTTTTTGGAAGCAAATGTTATATCTGGAGAGATGAAGAAAATATTGGAAAGTATGACAATAGAGTAGATGAAGGTATATTCATATGATATTATACTAAGAGCAAAGCTTACCTATGTTACATCAATAGACTGCATAAAATTGTTGAAAGTAAAAATGTGAAGGTTGGCTAAAATATTTCTAAAGAGTCAGGTATACAAGTAGGATATGAATCTTATGGGTCCACATGTAAAGAAGAGGAGAAGAGAAGAGAAGAGAAGAAGATAAGCAGAAAGAAACTCAGGTTTCTTCGATAACTGTATCTAAAAGCTTGGGGTATGTTCAAAAGAGTCACTCTGAAAATCAAATCATACGAGATAAGAACAAAGATATAATTACAAGAAGTAAAGTTGTTGAAGAACAAGTTATACTGTGATTACTTTCTGAAGTGGAACTTAATACAATTGAAGAAACATGTAATGATCAGAATTAGATGAAGGCTATGAAGGAAGAGTTAGATTGGATTGAGAAAAATCAGACTTGGGAATTAGTCCCTAGACCGACAGATAAGAATGTTAATGGAACAAAGTTGGTGTTCCAGAATAAGCTGGATGGAGATAGTCATGTTGTAAGAAACAAGGCTAGATTAGTATACAAAGGTTACACTTAGGTTGAAGACATTGATTTTGAAGAGACTCATGTTCCTGTTGCTCGAATGGAAGCTATTAGGATATTTTTGGCTTTTGCAGCATGCAAAGATTTCAAAGTTTATTAGATGGATGTAAAGTCAACATTTTTGAATGGGGAACTAAAAGAAGTCTACATTGAGAAACTAGAATGATTTAAGTTGCCAGATGACCCGGACATTGTTTGCAGATTGAAGAAGGTGTTGTATGGGTTTGTACCACACAACAAGAAGTAAAGCTATTGAAGAACAAGTTCTACTGTGATTACTTTCTGAAGTGGAACTTAATAAAATTGAAGAAGCATGTAATGATTAGAATTAGATGAAGGCTATGAAGAAAGAGTTAGATTAGATTGAGAAAAAATCAGACTTGGGAATTAGTCCCTAGACCGACAAATAAGAACGTTAATGGAACAAAGTTGGTGTTCCAGAATAAGCTGGATGGAGATGGTCATGTTGTAAGAAACAAGGCTAGATTAGTATGCAAAGGTTCACTCAAGTTGAAGACATTGATTTTGAAGAGACTCATGTTCCTGTTGCTTGAATTGAAGCTATTAGGATGTTTTTGGCTTTTGGAGCATGCAAAGATTTCAAAGTTTATTAGATGGATGTAAAGTCAACATTTTTGAATGGGGAAATAAAAGAAGTCTACATTGAGAAAATAGAAGGATTTAAGTTGCTAGATGATTCAGATATTGTTTGCAAATTGAAGAAGGTAAGTAATGGGGTTAAGGTAAGTAATGGGCCTCTCTCATTCACCCCTAGTTAAAACCTTTTGGACCATTGGGGTTAAGGTAAGTAATGGGCCTCTCTCATTCACCCTTTTGTATTTCATGTTTCTTGGTGTGGACTTGGCATTGTGCTTATGGTTGTACCTTTTTGGTCCTCTAGTGATGTGGATAATAGTGTTTGTAACCATGCTTTCTAGGCTTCTTTTTCGTGTGTTGCTTTTGGGTCTTTATTATATGTTTTTCTTTAACACAAGTTTCATGATTGTTTCGTCCTAATGATGTATTAGATTGTTTCATGGTGATCATGACTACGTTGCCACATTGAGATGTGTGTTTACCTTCATGTGCCTAGTAATGAGAACCATTTTCTATTGTTTGTTGCATACCTTATTTATATACTCAACCTATTGGGGATGTTGCTATGGTGTATTATAGACCAATTGTGCCTCTAATGATTGAGATAGATTATCTATGCGTTTTAAAATTATTGCACTCTAAAGTATTGGTGCTTAATTTGTAAAGTGATGTTAACCTGATTAGTTGATTACAAAGTAGTAAATCATATTTTATGTTATTTTATTTCATTTAAAATATTAAATGCTTATAGTTGTAATCTAGCCTAAATAGATTATATCATGAGCTTTAGGTTTCATAAGAAAGAATACATCAGCTAAAGGTAACACTAGTTTTAAGGGTTAGGATCATATAGTATTGTTGTAGGGTTACCCACTTGGTTTGAGCCAAAAGTGTAGAAGGTTGCATTCATTGGCAATTGGCCTAATAATCCTTGAGCATAAGAGAAGGGCTAGTATTTAGAGGGTTATAGGAAACTCAATTGAAAACACCAACAGTGAGTAAATGCCAAAATATCACAACCAGAAGCATACCCCACATAATGAAAGTAGACAAAAATACCTAGGAAACCACCTTCCAATTACCCCAAAAGGAAAACTAGGCAAACCAAAAACTCACAATTCATGTAGTAATAATGAATGACAAAGATTACCTTTACAATAATTAATTAAGTCTTCCACTTGACCACTAATAAGGACCTTGTAAAATGCAAGAAAAATAAATGACATAACCTCATCACTCATCAACCATGGATAAAATCATATTTAATAATGTCTTCAACATTAGGTGGAAGGGGATCATCTCTTTTCCATATAAACTCATTTTTCCTTTGAACACCAATGTTGATAAAGGAATCTGCCAAGGCATTCACTTCCCTAAAGATATGGGATATAAAAGAAATCTTCAAAATAGCTAATTAAAAGAAGTGAATCATTTGTCAAGAACTTAATATACCAACTAGGCTTTTGAATCTTCTTCAAACATTGGATTATGTTGCGAGAGTCACTTTCAATCCAGACTTGGTTTGTACCCTAAGAATGAGCAAGTTCAAGGCCATGCTAGGTTGCAACCGCTTCAACATGGTGGTTGGTTTGGATTACATGGGTAACATACTGTTGTCCTTATGGTTTTGAATATTAAAAATTAATAAAAATTATCTCAAAATACATGATTTACAATTTTATCATGTTTTAGTTAGGACTAATTGATCATCTTATTTAATGACCATTATGCTTTTGAACTAGCTATAAATAATTTAAAATGTAAGACAACTTATAAAGAAACTACTTTTATTAAATGGTATGTCATTAGAAAGCAAGTCACTTAAAAATGACTTAATGATTCACAATAAATACTTATAAAGGATTTTAAAATTAGAAAGGAAAGTAATGAGATATAATATAAATCTCAATTTCTATTTGCAAGAGGCATGTTAAGAAGACATATGAATTAGTGTAAAGAGTTCATTTGTTAATTAGTCAAGATGAATCGGTAAATTAATTAAAAAAAAGTTAGAAAGTTATGATTAGATAATTGCTAACTAATTTTGGAAGGAAGTGAAAAGCCATATTAATTTAGAGGAGTTGTATTCACAACTATATCTCATTATAGATGAAATATAACATAATTTCAAAATAAAATCATAATGTAATTAATTAATTTATTTTAAATATGATATAAAAATTCTGAATTTAAAAATAATTTATCATAAGATCGTTGAACAGATCTAAACTCTTAAATACATCAAATTAATATATATATATATATATATATATATATATATATATATATATATATATATATATATATATATATATATATATATATATATATATATATATTAAATTATATCATATACAAATGTAAAAAATAGATTACTATTTATAAAAATAGACTTTGTTGATTAAAATAATTTTTGCAATTAAATTCCAAATATCAAGTGAGCAATCTTCTCAAATAATATTTTTATGAAGTCTGTCCAGTCTTCTCCAATTTTGTACAAGAAGTGTAGTCAATTTATCATATGGACACCACAAGCTTCAAGTCTTCTACGGCTGTTTGAATGCATTACTAGTGCTTGTTGATTTCCACACGGCAAGTTTGTTCATCTTCATCCTAATTACTTTACTTGTACTCTCATTTTCCTGCACAAACTGGAAAGTAATACTTACTTACTTAGATGCCAAAATAATCAACACCTGTTATTGTCTTCTTCCTTATAATCATTTGTTCTCTCAATATCATTCGTTACCCTGCCAAATTGCAAGTTCATACAGCCAGACTTTCATTCTGCCATGGCCGAGCTACTTTTGTTTTTGTTTACTATTATCACACTGTTTCTTCTCCGCTTCTGCTGCGGATGTATCGAGAGGGAAGCTCATGCCCTTCTTCTCTTCAAAACTGCCCTAAATCACTCTGCATGAGATGTACTGAGTTCGTGGGACAGAAGAAGAGATTGCTGCATGCGGCCAGGCATTTCCTGTGATAACATCACTCATCACGTAGTTGGGGTTGATATTGCAGCAGATCATGATGATGAAGATGTATTTCCTGTCTCACTTACTGTGGAGAGCGACGTCATATCTGAGAGCTTGTGCACCCTCACTTTTGTTACATCCATAAGCCTATACAACATGGGATTAACAGGTACTATTCCTCCTTGCTTCACAAAACTCTCTTCTCTCGTACAACTAGATCTATCTCATAATTAGTTGAGTGGGAATATTCCTCCTCCTCTGTCTAATCTCTCTTCTCTAATTAGCCTGCAACTTTCTCATAATGAATTCACAGGAAGCATTCCCTCCTTCCTTTCTAATCTCTATTCTCTATCTACCCTACGGCTTTCATATAATCAACTCACAGGAAGAATTCCCTCTTCTCTCTTTAATCTCTCTTCTCTAACTATCCTAAATCTTTCTGTAAATCAACTGATCAGGATTAAATTGGGAAAATATTGAAATCTAATTTTCAAAATTTTCTATGTTTTAGTAAATTGCAATTTTGAGGGTCTTCGGTGCATTTTTGGACAAATGTTGGGTGCGGAAACATGAAGAGAGATCTTCGATGTTTCCGAAATTTGGTTCTAGATTATTTGAATACCTTTCCAACGCATCAAACGGTTTGTAATTCGGAGCTAGGATGAGAAAGTTATGCCTTCTCAAAGTGGACTAAATTTTATATTTAGTTTTTTTGATAATTTTGATAGTTTTAGTAGTTTAATTGTAATAAACATTATGGTGACTCTTCGTTTCAATTCCAAGGGATTTGTGTGACCCTTGGGATACATTCGACTTGTATAAACTCCAATTTTGAATAGAATGGAGACAGTTTTTGGCTTGCAATCTTCTTGTTGTCAATTTTTGTGTTGAAATCTACAATACCGCAGGTATCACACCAGGTATTGTAATCTGGTTTTCATAAATCAGATCATCAACCCATAGGAAGCATTCCGTCCTCTCTCTCTAATCTCTCTTCCCTAACTAAGCTACAGGTATGGGATAATCAACTCATAGGAACAATTCCCTCCACTCTATCTGAACTCTCTTCTCTAACTAACCTGGCCCTTTCTTATAATCAACTGACAGGAAACATTCCGTCCTATCTCTCTCATCTCTCTTCTCTAATTTTCATAGATCTTAGTGAGAATCACTTCAGTGGATGTATTCCAGAATCCATGGGCAATCTCTCTTCACTACAAGAGATCTTTTTGTTTGACAACCAGCTTTTTGGAACTCTTCCCTCCTCAAGGCTCTCCTCTCTTACCACCCTCGCTGCTGATGGGAATCCATTCAATCAGAGTATTGATTCCTCAGCACTACCGTCTACGCTTGAATATCTCTCTCTCTCACTAAACAACCATCAGATAATCTCAGAGGTTTTCTTTCACAACCTTAGCAAATTAGAGAGATTGTTCTTATCCAATTGTGTACTTAACATCAGCACCACATGGATTCCCTCATTTCAATTAAAGTTTTTATGTATAACACCCTGTAAGGTGAATAGTCAAATCCCCTCATGGATTTCGCCTCAATTCTATATTGAAGAGTTAGAAATAACTGACAGCAATCTTATTGGAGAAATTCCTTCTTGGCTACTAGATATGAGCCTGCGCTACATCAATCTTACTACAAATCATCTGCAAGGTCCTCTTTTGCTAAATACTTCAGCTTGGAAGGGAATGGAGGTCTTGGATGTATCTAACAATGCATTGTCTGGACATGTACAATCAGTTTGGCAACCTCATATAAAAGTGTCGTTTCTCAATGACAATTTATTGACAGGAAATATTCCTCCATGCCCAGACAATTGTTCCTCATTGCAAGTGTTAAATTTGGCAAATAACCATTTGAATGGAATCATCCCTTCAAGCATAGCCAATTTTTCCTCACTTCAAATTTTGGATTTGGGGAATAATAGTTTGGAGGGTATGATACCTTCTGAGATTGGTGAGCTAAGTGAACTACAATTACTAGAGATAAGGAATAACCAGCTGAGTGGGGCATTCCCTCCCTCAATATCAAATTGTACAATATTATTTTTTCTGGATATTGGGCAAAATCTATTTGAAGGCCAAATTCCAAAGTCAATTGGAAACCTTTCAAATTTGCAGATGTTAGAAATGAGGAAAAATAATTTTGAAGGTAGCATCCCTACAGAAATTGGGAAGTTGAAGTATCTTCAATATTGAACATTTCTTCAAATCATCTGTCTGGGTTTATACCAAATAATATTTTCAACTTACAAGCTATAATGATAGAACCAACAGAGGGATTTATCATGGCTCAATGGTTTGCATTTCTTCATAAAGCATATGTAAGGTTTTTTGAAATGATAATTGTCATGTATGAGGATGGATTAAATATGAATTCTAAAGGCAGAGATGAGCACTACTCATATATTTTCTCTACCATGACATCCATTGATCTTTCCAACAATCAATTGAATGGTAATATTCTTTCTGAATTAGGAAAGTTGAAAGGCCTTATGTTTCTCAACCTATCTATGAATAATCTCAATGGAACAATTCCAGATAGTATTATGCAAGTGAGTCGACTAGAGTCATTAGACCTTTCTACAAATCATTTTTCTAGAAAAATTCCATGGGCGCTTGGATCTTTGAGTTACTTGCAAGTCTTAAACCTATCAAACAACAACCTTTCAGGGAACATAGCACAAGGAGGACACATGACATTTACAAATTCTTCATATGAAAGAAATCCAAATTTATGGGAATGTCCACTTCCAAAGAACTGCTCTTGGCCAGAATTTGCTCCTGCTCCTCCTTCCCTTTATGCATCTGTCAATGAAGAAGAACAGATTGACGAAAGATTGAGGAAAGTTTGTGGTATTGGATTGGAGTGGGATTGTCATATGTTGTTGGTTTGGGAGTTGTGGTGCTGTCTATTGTACTAAGAAAGAGGTGAAGACAAAAATACTTTGATGGGGTTGATATGGTCTTGAAATATTTATTTCCAAGATATGAAAAGTTTGTGTAGGTGACCTCTTAGATTTATTTTTTATTTTATTTTACTTTTTAGGTTCGAAAGTTCATGTTCAATATTATTATTTGTTTTTAGAATATTAATTACATTAAATTTTTTATTTTTGTATTTTGTAGATCTTGGAGTGCTTATTTGGAAGCTTTTTAGTGGCGTGATGATATTTTTGAGATAAACTATACAAATTCATTGTGCTCATTATTATTATCATATATATTTTTATGGTTGTTAGTCAGCTATATGTATAGATTTAATTTGAATATTTTTGTAAATTAAATTTTGATACATTTTTTTGACCTTTAACTTGTCCTAGTATGTAATATTTATTTACATCTTTTATGTTTCTATAAATATATAATATTAAAAAAATAAATGTCATTTATTTTATGTAAACATATTTTACGTAGTAAAAGATAAAATCTCTATTTAAAATGAAATATATTTACATTCAAGTTGGGATAAAGCATTTTTTCATAAATAATACTATTTCACTTTCGAGCCAAATTCTTATAAATAGTGTTGGTATGCAACAGTAAATAATAGATTTTAAATACAATATATGATAACCATTTGAAAGATTAAAAATTTAGCATATGACATATCAAAGGTTAGAATCAAACAAACATTTTATTGTGATTCAAATTCTAGTTGTAAAAGTGTGATCCATAATTTTTTAAATTCCACTTATGCTAACCATCATATAATTGAAAATTAATATTGTTTTGCTAGATATTAGTATGAATTATTGATTAGTGGATGTTCAACTCATTAAATTCTTTAATATACTTGAAAAAAATACTTCACAATGTTATCACATTACCTATCCTTTTTTTATCAATAAAGTTGTATATTTGTATTAATATTTCATAAAAAAGATACATATATTAGATATCCAAAATGGGAATTAGACCCATAAACTATGTAGACATATTAAACTATACCACCAAAATGATCTTTTAACTTGATCTTGAAGTCGTAAGATACCTAAAGCCTTTCAATGTGAACCTTTATACTTTATTGAGAGTATGCTTAGTCTCATACTCTCGCTAAAGTGGGGGCTAAATGTAACGCCCTAAATTTTACTCCCTTATAATTCTGACCACATTTGGGTCCTCACTTTAGTGTTTGTGCCCCTAGGCCTGATGAGGACTTGATTATGCTCATATCATGTAAATTTGACTTCATATTGACCTTGTGCATCATCCAAACCCTTTGTCTTAGCCCCTAAATTGGGTAGGACCAGGGCATGGTGCCTTGGTCCTAAATAGGACCAAGGCACCACAAATTGGTCCTCTCAATTAGGGCCTTGCTTTGGGCCCCTTGTCAGTTTCAAAAATTGAGCGAGAAATCCTGCCACGTGTTGGCTTGTGTTTGAAAATTAATACGTTTTTTGACAAGCATGTATAAAAGGAGGCTTTCCCCTCTCATTTGAAGAGACATGCATGAAATTTATTTTGACATCAAGCAATCAAGCATTGAAGTCAAGTAAGCAAGCAATCAAATTTATAAAACCCTAATTCCATCTGGAGACAAACAAAAATTTACAAGGAGGTATATTCTTTGTGTTTTCAGTCATTATTCAACATCTCCCTCAAATGGAGAATATTTCCATTACTGCAATTCAATTACCTCTGATTTCTATTTCATGGTTAATTCCAAAATCGAGGTTTGACTTAGGCAAACTCCTATTCCCAACCTATTTCCCCTTCTCTTTATGTGTAGGAAATAGGTATGAAGATGCGATCATTAGAATAATCATTGTTTACGTTGATGAATCAATCCCCCATTGGAGTGTGAAAAGTTCGGACGACCAAGGCATGGGCAAAACGGTCTTGACGTTTTAGGAGCTCTTTCTAGGAATAGGTTCAAATCTATTTACTTTTATCAAATCTAGGTTTGTGGCTAAATATGATGATTGTAGCTTACTATTTCCACATTTTTACCTTCATTTTTAGAACTTTTACCCTAATTTCAGCAATTCGACTTACAAAAGAGGTTTATCCATAAAAAAAACCCCAAATCTAATCAAAATTCTGAGTCCTAATCCTTGTTGGTTTGTGACTAGATCTATTGGATTGGAACCCTCTTTTGAAAGTAATAGTCTTAAGTCACAAAATTAGTGGTTTTCATACATCTAATGGCAAAAACCCCAATTTGTTCAACATTACATATAATTCATTATATATATCCAATTCAAACTATAGTGAGGAACATACTTTGTATTTTTTAATTAAGTGGTATCATAGTAATTATATCATTTATGAACAACATTACAAGGTTTTCAATTATATGTTAGGTGAATCCATAAGATTAAGTGGAGATAATATTATTTTACACATGATCCATGAGTTAGAATGAGATAGGTTAATGCAGATAGTCATGGGCAGAGAAGATTACAGAAAAATAAGGTTGTAGTACCTTAAAGAGGCTATTGTACAAATTGTTTTTATTAGGGGTAAAACATGATTTCAAGGGACCCAAAATCCCTTATAATATTTTTTTGTTGGGATCTAGAATCCACATTCAAAATTCTACCAAAAGATATGCACTTGCAAACAATAGCCTAACAAAAACACACTAGGATAAGCAAAAAATTAAAAATCCATCTGTAGTAAGAACAGGTCTAAGCCACCAAGCAACTTGACTCATATAATCGAGCACAAAGGGTTTTTAAAAGGCTCCCATAACCTTAAGATGATACAACCATAACCTCTCCTTATCTTACAAAGTCTCCACCTTAATAGGAGAGAAATAAAATAAGTCTAGAAGAAGGGAAGCATTACCTCCCTTTTAGCCAATATCCTACAAAAGAGCAATAATAGCCCCCTTGCAACTGAACCACACCTCCCCATACAACCAAAATATACCTCAATAGGACATGTAGGAGAGATAATCAACTATAAATACAAACACTCAACCAAACCCTCATGAAAAAAATCCACCTCCAAAGGAGATCTCATATGCATCATAGCATAAATCAAAATCCTCTACATCCACAACATCAACCCAAGAATCATATAAAAAATAAAAAACATCTGCATCCATACATCACCATGAATCATCATATATAAACAACATGCATCCATACATCATCATAAATAAATGCATCATCATAAACACATATTGGATCCATCACATCTCATTCATATCAACAATATCCTGCATCCTGCATAAGTAATAAAACATCATCATAAACATCTCACATCATCGCTGCCAAAGAAGAAGATCTCATCATTAATCTCTCATCAAAATAAAATACATATGTATTAGAGTACAATGATGTCAAAAATATTAGCTACGAGCCATCCAAGTGTCAATATATAACATTGTATCAAAATAACAAATGCACACGACAATAAGAATCAAGTGGAACTCTCACTAGATCTAGCTAGGGAACCACTAGTTGAAGGTGTTGGATGAGGGGGAGGACCCATGACATCCCTACTACTCTATGCTCTCTACAAGCACTTAGATTTGGCTCACCACATCTGGGAATAGCTTATCACCCATTGGTTGTTGGGCACTACCTGCTCATATAATCCCTTCCAATAATCAATCTTTGCGCCAATTTGCCAATTCTCCCTCATAGCCTTGGCCATCAGACGCTGACCCTATACCTTCTCTAAGATCCGAATCCTCTCCTGTGCTTATTCTAGTTGGTCCATAAAATCATCACGCTCTCTAAGCACAACAATCACCTCAGCTCCTCAGGCAAATAATAGTACATCTAAAGCAACTATCTTTGCATATCTGTCATCAAGCTCTACCTCCAAAGTTTGGATTCGAGCCTCGGAAATGGTAAGAAAATCCTGTAACTGAATCAACATCATATCCTAAAGTTCCCCATATCCTACTACTCTTGCTATCCTAATTGCCTCTCCCTCTACCCTACCCACCGCCTCTGCCAGCGCCAGTGCTGCTACCTATACTAGTGGAGCCTGTAAAAGTTGGATTGGGTGACCACCCCTACCTCTCCTACCTCCTCTACATCCTCCACCTCCTTCATCCAGTCTTCTCATCCTCCTACCACCCTGTAGAGGAGCTCGCTCATTCTCAAATGGTGGTATAGGTTTTGTTGGATCTGAAATGCATGGAAAGGGATGTGCGGCCAAAAACTGCGCATACTCATATGTTACCCCAACATTTGCAATATCTTTCCTGTATGCCCATGGCCTTGGTTATAGGCTCTGAAACTCTGTTAGGGCCTGATTGTAAGGTAGCATTGGCCCCCACTGATATCTCTCCCGGACCACACAAGAGTATTGCCCTAATCCCCTATACGCGCATGAAGTGCCTTATCACTTGGCCAGGTAGGTGCCTCTCAATGATGTATGATGTTCTCCCAATCAAAACTGAGTAGAATATACATAAGGCATGGCCTCAACATCATCCTCTTAGGGTTTACAATCTAGGTATGGTCTCTAGACCACTAAACCCAAATCATCTAAAGATCGCCACCAGTTTTTGACCTTACCCAGCTAGGACTGGGTCATTAATCCTCCATACATGTATACATAAGGCTGATCAATTGCCTTGAATCTCATATAGACTAGTCTACACACTAGCAAGTGCTCCCATGCCGATATATGTAGAAGTGTGATCCCAACTCCTAATGAGGTACTCTCATGATACACAATGCCATGCAAGTCACTGTACATGTGTGCTAAGACACATGGACCCTAGGCATATCGGGTCCTCTCTCTTACCATGCACTTGATCACCTATCCCTAGCCAACAACCAGTCCATGTGATCTTTGGTCCAGACATAGTAGATTGTCGCCAATGCTAGAAATAACAGAAGGAAGTGGCTCATATAGATTTGCGATGTCATCGCATTACATTGAACCATCATGTACATCTAGATCAGGAGCTACAAAGATTCATCGCAGTGCAACATCACCCATCATTATGTCGTAAGTCACTAGCTCACTTGTGATCGAGATGTGTACGATCCTCTATACATCCTCCAATGTGACTGACATCTCTCCCATTGGCAGATGGAAGGAGAAGGTCTCGATGTGCCATCTCTTGACCAATGCAGTTAGCAGTCTACAATTCATCTGAATCACGAGTAGGTGTATCATATCGTACAATATGGTAGAACAAATATAATCAATCTCCAGCTCAGATAACTGGTCCCACAGACATTGAGTGGTGGGATGCCTCTCTTGAGCTTGCAACACACCTAGGTCCTCCTACAAACAAAATCAAGTGACAATGCCAACCTCTTTGCTCACATAATCGGCTAAAATCTAGACTTCATCAGATACTTTTAATCATGTATCTCAAGTCTCAATGGGTAAATCGACTCACACACACCTAGACTCCAAGTATTCACATCAATTGCCTAGTCTTAATAGGTACAATGAGTCTACAAACTGACATCAACTATCATCATCAAAACCCAACTAGGGAAATTGAAAACAACAACACTAAAAAAAGTGGCAAACATTCCAAAACACAAAAGCGCTATCCAAACTATCAAAAGCACTAGAAACATGCTAAAGAAGCCTATCAATAGTGCTAAAACTCAAAAAAATCAAAAGCGCTAAAACTGCAAAAATAATAGCGCTACAACTCATGCACAATAGCGCTAAATTGACAAAAGTGCTAAAACTAAAACACAATAGTGCCATTGTGGCACAAAGACGCTAAAATAGACAACAAAACTGCCAAAAGAAATTTTTAGTGCCTTTGTCTTAGTTTGACTTCACCTAGCTAAAAGGTGCATTAAATGAGCTCAAAATGTAAAAGTTAGAACCAGACTTACTGGGGGACTGTAGTTAGTTGGCTACTGGTACCTTTGGATCTGCTCGATTCGATGATCTTCGTTTGGAACTATCATCTTTTCTGCTACAAGATGCTCACAAAAGGGTCTTTGTTAGAGCTCAAATTCATTATGGAGGAGTGTAAAAATGAGGCCAAATTAACCCTTCTTGCCCAAATATACCCTACCCAGCCCTAACCCTTCTTCACCCCACTCGCCGCTGTGGGCCCCTAGAACTTTTGAGGCTTGCCATTTCTCCACATTAACTCCATTTTTCTCCATTTTTTTGCCATTTTTCTCCAAATTCTTTTAATCTATCATCCCCCCCAATTCTTTCTATTTTTCGAGAGATCGCCCGATTTTTTGAAATTTCTGGCCCATCTCTCGAGGGGGCATATCACCTACTATACTAACATCCCTAGGGCATATTTCTCATTCCTATCAGTTTTTGTTTGTAATGGTGTGACAAACTACACTATCTCAAAGAGGGGCAAATCTAGACACATAAATATGTCCACTAAATTAAATAAATATTTAATATTTGTTTAATGCACTAATATTATTCTATTCATTAAATTCACATTTAATTAATTCATTTCAATCATATTCTTCTAATTTAATTAAATAAATTCCATAAATTTATTTAAATTAAAATAATGAACTATAGTCTAACTATTAAATTAATCTATCAATTTATTTAATTACCCCCTTTCCTCTCATTTAAATAAATTTTAAATATTTATTTAAAATCCCTTTTTAAAATAAATGAATATTTAATTCAAATGCCCATCCACTTGCATTCTCCTACAAATGCAAGTTGCAACACTATTTTAAATAAATAAACTATTTGTTTAAAATCCTATTTATTGTCATGCACTTGCTCACTAATACTTCTTCTAGATTCTTCTAAACCCTTCTAAATTAGCTTAAATCCCTTTCTAAACATTTTCACAATCCTAATCCAAAATTAACCCTTAACTCATCATCTCACTCATTTAAGACTCTTACAAAGTCTTAAATGCTTCCCTTCTTCAACACACTAACCCACATGGGTCTTGTCCCTTTGACCAAGGCTTAACCATGAGTAACCCTTGCACAAGATTTTACCCATTGGATAATATTTTTATGCAATAACTCAACCACATGAGGTCACCCTCAAGTCTCCTCAAGCATTTAATTCTTCTTTCCTCTCCTCTCAAGACCCCTCATGATGCCACTTGTCACCATTACATTGGTTGAAGTTGCAAACATGGATTGAGGATCATGCCTCTCTCATGCAATCCTAGCCCTCCATAAGCCAGATCAATCTTGACCCTCCAATCAACCATTTTTCCTATAAAAGGATCCTCATCCTCAATTAAAGAAGGAAGCATATTGAGCATTGTTACTATAGTTGCTTAGATTTCTCATAGCAATTTTATTTTGTGCACTTGCATAGCAATATAACTAAATTCTCAACCACATTCAATCCTTCATTTGGCATCCATGGCTACATGCTAAAAACTAAGGGCTACACTCAAGCAAGCTTTTGGGTCTTGGAGAGGAGAATAACAAGGGAGAGTCAACAAGAGCACAATGAGAGCATCTTATGGAGTCTCTTCTCTCTTCTTTTCATTTGTTTTGGTTCCATTTGTGTGCTTTTTAATCTCTTTTTATATTTATGTGAAGGTTTGAAGATTATTGGGTTTTGGTTTGGGTTGAGACTAACTTATTGACATTTGATCTTTGGTTTTGCTTGTTCCCCTTTCATGTGCATCAAGAAGTATTCCTCCAAGTATGAGGCTTAACTCTTCATCACTGAAAGTTTAAAATTAGGCAATAACCATTTGAATGGGATCATCCCTCGAAGCATAGCTAAATTTTCCTCACTTCAAATTTTGAATTTGGGTGATAATAATTTGGGAGGTATGATACCATTTGAGTTTTGTGAGCTAAGTCAACTGCGATCACTAGTGATAAAGAATAACCAATTGAGCGTAGCATTTCCTTCTTCAATATCAAACTACAGTGCATTAAATTTTCTAGATATTGGAAAAAACCTATTGAAAGTTATTACCCTAATATCTGGTCCCCCTTTTGAGTGCTTATTTTAATTTCCAAGAAGCCTTATCCATAAATACACTCTTTGGATCAACAAATTTTTAAACTTTTGAACCCAGTCTTTGCAGTGCTAAAGTTCACCAAAGTGCTGATCAATAGATCCTTCTTTGTTCCTGGGAAGTCATGTTGTCAGTCAAGTTTTTCCCTTTGTAATCAGACAATTGGAGAGTTATGGAATTCCAATACTTCTTCACGCATTGTTCTCAAGTTCCCAAATTCACTAAAAAACCTGACTATTCTCTGAAGACCATATATCATTGAGAGCTACTTGTGTATTTAGTCAACACTTGAAGTTGACATGTCAGACAATTTTCAAACTCAGAGCACCTCTTTCTCAACATGCTCCTTAGTTCCAAAAGTTATTAATCATCCAACTCTATTGGAGCTCACATTTCCAAAGGAAAAATATTTTAAGGGATTAAAAAAGTATCTTTTATGATGAGTTGGATGGAGAAAGGCATGCAAAGATGGCAACACAATTTTTGAAAATAGGTGATATTACTCCTTATGAGCCAACATTTAATGAGTTTGAAGCCTAATTACTAAATAAAAAATGGTAACATTTCTAATCTCATTATTACTAGCTAAAGTTGGTCAGTGCCCACTTGGAGAAAATAGAGACTTGTCAATCTTGATAATTCCATATTTCAGTTAGTATAAATAGTATGAATTATTATTTTGGTTCAAATCAAAATGGTGTTACCCGATGAAAACTAGTTTCTTGTAATTCAACTTGATTTGAATTGGCCACAAAGTGAGCAAAGTGACATCATTTCTAGACTGAGCACACTAGCTTGGAAAGAGAAAACTAATTTCACTAAATACATGATGCTTATTGCTATTTTAAGGGAAGAAGATAGACAAGCAATAAATTATAATCAACGCCTACAAGAGGAAATTGTCCTAGCAAGAAATCCATCTTGAAGCAAATTTCTTTGGTATCCAGTCGATGATATATTGTCGAGATAGACTACCTTCTACCATTGAAAGAAAATTCAATTCTAAAAGATGGTGCTATTAGTGGATGGTCTTGCTCCAGTAGTCCAACCTGGTATGGAATTTATAGAAGACCCACAAGAAGACATCCTCTTTGAATTGATAACTTTGGCTTGAGAGTGCAAAATGAGTTTTGTTGAGCATATGAGAGTGCTCCTAGTGCTAGTAGAAGAAAAAGAAAAGGCTATATTTTATAACGCACATCTCCAATTGGTACTTGAAGTCAAAAGGAACGTAATTACCCTTGACAATTAGTCTCATTAACTTTGAATTAGTCTAATTGCATAAGATTAGGACATTTTGATGTTTCAAACTATGGGCTTTGGTGGGCCACATATGATTTAATAAGTTTCAATTTTCTTTGTGGAAATGGCCAGTTTCAAGAAACCATTACTTCTTGAGGCTATTATGATTGAGTATCTATATATGCTAGAAAATGAGTAGTGATAAGGAATTTTGGGCTTTTGGGATTTTGGGGAACCTTTTCCTTGAGGAAGGAACTTTGCATGTTTTTGATAGATATTAATGAGATTATATGAATGCAATTCTGAAAATAGTAAATTGTGTTATGATTGATGGGTGTTTATTCTTCTTATGTTGAATATTTTGTTTGTTGGGCAGTTCTTCTAGGTATTTATTGAATTATTTTTATGATAAATTGTGAATATTGTTCTGGAAAAGTTGGCTTTGAACAAATGATGCAATAATGTTGTGGTATTGTAAGGAATTTTTTGTATAGAAGGAAGAATCTTTGTATTCTTTTTTTATTTCTGTTATGTTTTCTACCTTTCAAAAGATTTGCTTTATTTTTTTTCTAGTTGAAAGTATCCATAGTTTTTAATCATTTTTTTATCATCAAAATGTAGCTATGCCTCACAAAATAAGAAGAGATTTGATGCCAAATACCATTACTTTCAACTCAACTGGCGGTTATAGTTGTCACTTGTGCAAGCGACATAATATAGAGTTAAGTGATAAAATCTATTAATCAACAAATTTTTGGTGACTTTTCTAGGGACTCAAAATTTTCTCCTGTGAATATTAAAAGGTGCCTCCTTATTAGGGTGAGGTGTGATGACTCTATTCTAATTAAAAAAATCCAAAAAGTGTTTCAACAACGATTGAATTATGGGAATTCCTCAAGAAGATGACCTATGCCAACTATTAGAGAGATATTGGATGAAAATGACAAGACACTCCTTTCATCTTGGGATGCCCTAAAAGAAAGTATTGTTGAAGTGGAAAAGAAAAAACTTCACCCATTAAAAGATTATAAATCCACATAGTTGTTAGAAAGTACATTATAGGTACTATTGTTGGCAATTGTCACTTATTCAGTGGCTTCTGATGCTTGATTATTGTTTTAGGGTTGTCATTGATGAAAACTCTTCATGAGATTCCCATCTGGTAATCACGAATCTTGATTTATGGAAGAGGATGTTAACTGGTATCTCAAGAAGAACATAGCAGTTTTGGTCCTGATACTTTCTGGTGATTGTAGTGCTATGAATCGTGTTTGAGTTGATTGAGCCAACATAGCTCGACATATCACTTTATTGTTGTTTCGGTGATCCACATTTATCTTTGGTGATCCAGTCAAGCTGACTTGAAAAATGATCTATTTTGTGATTGTGGATAGATAAGGCCAGTGTAGATGATCTTTTTGATGGATTATATGTGTAGACACCTAAAAATGGTCAACGCTTGTGAAATCATACTTTAACATTTGCGCATTGCCTCATTTTAGGTTTTTGTGTCACATTAACATTTCTCCTATGTCACGCACTTGGTTTTTATCATTTGCGAGCATCGAGTCATTCTTCTACATTCTTCATCTATCTCACTTTCGAATTTGGTCTTGTCGACAACAATCTTCAATCATGATTTTGGTCGATCTTTGTCCTTGTCAATCTTGTCATATTGCGATCGATTCGTCATCGATCCTTGTCCTTTTCAATCATGTCAATTTGGTCAATTTGTCATTTATTTTTGTCAACCAATCTCAATCAAATCATTTATCAACACTGTTCATTTATCAATTCAAAATCATGATCGAATCGATATTAACTATCCTTTGTCAAGACCTAATTGTCATTCTCGCATTTCTAATTCGCCTTCTAGGGTTTCATGATTTAGTCATTTAACCTTGCTTATCATTTTCTTCCTTTAGGATTAATAAATTACTTATTTATCCTAAGTCTTCTCATTACAATTAAATATTCATTTAATTGGCTAATTATTCCTCTTTGTAAATGAATTAATTAATAAATGAAAAATTATTGATTAATTCACTAATTTCTAATTTTCATCAATTTTCCTAATTTCTTAATTCTTAAATTCAATTTCCTCCTATTTCTCTCCTAAATTTATGGAAATGACATAGAAATTTGTCATAAGTCGTCATAAGTTCTTGACATAGCAATTTGTCATAGAATTTGTCTTGACATAGCAATTTGTCATAGAATTTGTCTTGACATAGAAATTTGTCATAGAATTTGTCATAAAATTGTCATAAATCTTTGCATAGCAACATGTCATAATTTTTCTATTCTTGATTTGAATTTCCATTCGAATCACTGTCATGCTAATCTTGTCTTTTCTCCAATTTATCTATAAATTGGATGATTTTCTTCAATCAAATCCCTTGAATCGGAATCCTTAATCAAACTACCGAACTTATGCTTCTAGTACTCTTGAGCTTTTCATCAATCTTGCTTTCAATTGTGTGTGCACTTGTAGGTGAGATCCACAAATCTATTGAAGAGGAAAGAACAACAATGGAGCCGCATGGAAGGAGCGTTCAATTCTGCATTTGGTTTGCATAAATCTTTCATTTTGAATGCTTTGTTTTCATATCTCTATTGAGTGTGCTTAGGATTAGGTTCATTGCAATGATTATGCTTTTATGATTGATGTCTAGTGTTTTGATCTACTTGTTTTGATGATTCCTAATTCTGATGCTACATTAATTGGTGAACCCGACGTGAATACTAACCTTCTAACCCTTTTACTGTGTTTTGGAGTGCTTCTAAGTTGATTTTGCAGGTCAAAAACCCAAAAACAGAGCCGTGTAGTGCATTCTGGACACTTCTGCGCTTGTGTGAAGCATTCTGCGCCTGTGTTGAGCATCTTGTGCCTGTGTATGCAACATTCTGCACCTGTGTTGAGCATCTTGCGCCTGTGTCATGAGTTCTGCGCTTGTGTAAAGTCCAGAACAGAGGTAAAAAATGCAGTTTTTACTTGAAATCTTTGGGGTTTTTGCTTTCTGTTTTCTGTGCTTTGGATTTTGGTACTAATTATTTGTGCAGAATCTTGGCATATGCATGGCAAAGACTAAAAATCAAACTACTAACATGTTTTGTGCAGATTCGATGGTCAAAGACAACAAATCAAACCTCTAACTTGGGTTTTGCAGGTTGCCTTGGAGAAACAACCAAATTGTGTGTTTGAGATTTCTAATTAGGCACTTAGTGATTTATAAATAGGTGGAAATGAACCTTTGTTTGCTTTGATTATTAAGTGTGACATTGGAGTAGGAGAGTATGCTCTCATCCTTCATAGGGTGATCAGAAATCCAGATCTTCGATACCATGCTTGTGTTGATTGAGTGTCTACTTTAGAGGGCCTGCCTTCCCGACCACTTTGCTTTAGCAAGCAAGTGATAATCATGAGAAGGGAATGACCCAAAGTGAGTACGGCTAGAATTCCTGGGCATTATAACTCACTATAAAAAAATACCTGATGAGCGAAAGCTTTGAAGGAAGTGTTACGTGGGAATTGCAGTTACTTGGGAAGTGATGATCCTTGAACTCTTTCTTATATCAACATCTAAGTAGGGCCTCTTGGTCTAAATCATGCTTGCGCGACTACATTTGTTTGGTATCTTGATGGGCTTAATGTCTCAATCACGCTTGCGTGACATCAAGGAGTAATGCTTAACAGAAATCCTTACTACATACCTTGTTTTAGAGGCCAAAAACCTTTCTAGTTGCTTGAGAAGGACAAATTCGGATACTTGGAAGAGATACTAAGTTCGCCATGGGGAGATTCCATGGGGACTGATGCTTGCCTGCCCTGAGAAGTGAGTGCCGTGGAGGGGAGCCTGTGGGGTCAAGCATCTATTTATTCTCCTTGAATCCCATAATGAGTCTACCTCTCAAGTATCTAATGTCTTTGCCTACCCTAAGGAATGTGGAAATGAGCATGATTGTCTTGAGTCTAAGTTGTAACATCTTGTATTCTTTGATTATCAAAAGTTGAATGTTATCCCATTTCAAAAGCAAAACAAATTGATCCAACACAAGATTAAACACAAGAGACATTCATCCAACAAAAGTTCAACAAGGTTCAAAGCACACCTTCAAACATGGTTATCCAACATTGTTCAAAAACTTGTCTCAACTCTTATGTCACTTACGTTTAGGTTCATCCTAGGTTGCATTGTTCAAAGTCATTATCAAGTATCAAGGTTAGGTCTCACCTAAGTCATACTTCTTTTGCATACCAATAAGAGTCATCCATTTGCATGTGTCCTCTTGCATAAGAGTAATATCATTTCATAATTAAACCTTAGGTTTCATCTTAGGTTGACATTGTCATACATTTGGATTTGCATATCCCAAGTCTCTTCATCAAGCTTAGGTCATTATCATATCATATTAGGGTCATTTGCATACTAAATTGTCCCTTTGCATATAGTGTCAAAACTAGGTTTTGTCATACTTGAGTAATCCAAATCTTTGATAAACCCTAAGTCATTGTTAAGAGGTCTAGACCTTATCAAACCTTTTGTCCTTTTGTCATCAATGTCATTTCGTCAAACCTAGCTTAGTATCCAAGCATATAGGGGAGACATTGTCATCTTGTCCTTTTGTCACTTGGTCCTTTTGTCCTTTGAGGTCTAGACATCATTTCAATTTCCTAAGGGTCTCTTTTAGATTTGCATTCAAAAGTTTGTCAAAATCTTCAAAAACAACCAAAAACATAGATTGCATTTTCATTTATTTAGTTTGCATTTAGTTGCATATCATATATTATCTTCAAAAAAATTCCAAAAATATTGCATTTGCATAAGTGACATGTCTATTGAAACAAGGTTCCAAGCACCAATGATGCAAAAAATTTTGACATATCAACCAACAATGCAATCAAATTTTAATCCAGGGCAATCACAATTATATCGAACCCAACAACAAGGCAATAACAATCAAACTCTTTATGATGAAACAAGTCTCCAAATACAAAAACTAGAGGAGAAGCTAGCTCAAGAACAAGAGATATTGGAACAAAGAGTGAAAAACATTGTGAAGAATAGATCACAAATGTCCAAAGTGTTTCAAAAATTTCCAGGTCGAAATCCAAAGATTGAGCCAATTGATGTAAGATCTCTTCTTGAACGATCAGACATACCAGCTCTCCTCTCACAAATAGAGATGATGAAACAATTTCAAGAAAGGAGACAACATCAATTTCAACATTATGTGCCTCCACAACAAGAACAAGGTGTTTACTATCAATCAGATTTTCAACCATCAGAACCAATGGTCCAACATATGCAACCACCACAATCAATGGTCCAATTTCAACAATATGTCCAACCAATTATACAATGTCAACAAATGGTTCAACCAATGGTGGAATATCAACAAGTTCAATCAACATATCAATGTCAACAACCCCCACCAAACATTCAAAAACAAAGGTTGCAACACACACCAAGCCAAGTTTCAAACATGTCAGAACAATTGAACCAAGTCCAATATCAAAAAATGACATCAAACCAAAAACAAGTTCAAACTCCAGATACAACTATGTCAAAACCTCGAAAGAAAGGTGGCTTTATTGCAATGTTCTTAAGGAAACTACCAAGTGAGTTTATTGAGGAAGATCAAGATAATACACTTATGTCTAGCAATGCCTCATCCCCTCACAAGAAACTTGACTCTCCAGTGGCATCTATTCCTACACCTTTAGAAGTTTCACAAGAACCTTCCATATTGTCCTCATCAAACAATACACCTAAGGATGCAATTATCCAAGGGCTATCCATAATTGATTGTCAAGATAACCCAATTCATGGTGTACATCCTTGTCATGTTTCAGAAATACACGACCCAATGCCACCATGCACTTTATTGCCATTACCTATTTTAGAGGATCCCATTCAAAGTCCCTCTTCCTCATGTTCAAGCACTGATTCCTTGCCAAAATCCATCACAAATGTTCAAAGTGCATTTCCTTCATGTCAAAACATTGATTCCTTGTCAGAATCCTCCATGCATATCCAAAGTCCAACCCCATGTCAAGAGGATAGTTTAGAGCATAAAGAAACACGTGTTAAAACAGATCAAGATCAAGATCCCGAAACCTTATCATCCCATCCAATTGTTGACCAGGACCCCATTTTCCCAAACACTCATGATGATTCCCCTATTCTCGTCCATCCTATCCAAAGTCCTATTGACACTCCATTCCCTAAACAAGATCAAGATATTCTAGTCCATCCAATCCCAAACGATCCCCTTCCATTTCATGAACACGATGTCCTTTCAAATCCCATTGACATTCCACTTCCTCAGAAAGATCAAGATATCCCTTCCATTCTTTCCGATGATCCCATTAAAAGTCAAGAGCAAAGCACCTTTAACGAGGATTCCAATGATATTCCTCCTTGTCAAGATCAAATTATTCCTTCAGATCCTCCGCAAGATCCACTTGTTCCTCCATCTCCTTGTCTTAATGCTCCATATCCACTCCAAGATCGCATTTCTTTTGACGATCCCATTATTTCTCCCATTCCATCTCTTGAAGAGCCTGTCATTGAACCATGTCCACTACACAATCCTAGTCCCCCTCATGATCCTGATACCCCTCATGATTCTAACGTGTCAGTGCAAGATGTTCATGAACCTACAACATGCATAATGGGTTCTTCCACTTTGGTGCAATCCAATCCACTTCAAGATCTCATTATTTCTCTCATATCATATCCACCTCATAATGGACTCGCGTCTTCTTCCCAAAGAAAAGAGTATCCTACAAGTCAAAATATTCATAAAGGCAAAAGAGTAGACCTTCACAAGCAAGAACCCTTCCATATTAAAGAATATACTAATGGTCATGGCTACAGAGCTCACACTCAAGGCATTGGTATCCCTTCAAAGTCAAAATCCAAATGTCCACCTTCCCCATCATCGCTTCCATCCATTCTAGGTCCCTATATCCCTCCATCTCCTATGCAACATCAGCAAAGGCACACATCTTGGAGAACTTTCCATCAATCCCACAGGCCTCCATATCATTCCCATCCACACCGACATTCATTCCCTCCTCCAAGCAATTTGGATGCCAAGTATAAGCATCATAAGTCTAGAAATCCACATGTATTCAAGGATCAACATGTCCAATATAATCGACATGTCAAAACAAAGAACAATATGATCTATAAAGAAAAAGAAATATCCAAAAGGCCACAAAGGCCCACTGAGCAAAATAAAGCAAATTCAAAATATATATGGGTTCCTAAATCCCTTGTGCAAGCAATGCACTCCAAGGAACCACAAAAGCATGCAAAATCAAAAACCATGTGGATCCCCAAGAAGCTCCTTGAAGCACAAAGAGAAACATCAAACTTGGCATCCAAAATTGCTATTCCTCCATCCAAACCTTCCAAGTCTATTTCTCCATCACCTCCTTCATCCATTTTGGGCCCTTATGTCCCAAAATCCCAAGTTATTCCTCCATCAAAATCTCAATATCCAAAATACATTTGTCCTCCATCAGTCCATCACCCCTCAAGGTGTGTGCCAATGTCGATCTTGCCTTCATTTCCCTCCACTCAAGCACAGTTCTTCCAATACCCTATCCATTATCCAATGCATATTTTCCATCCTTCGATCCTTTGGTCCAATCCTTTGCATAAATCCTTGCCTTAGTTTCATCTCATTTTCCATGTCCTTATCCTACCAACGTCTTTGAGCATACTTTTAAAGGTCATGGTCCATTTATTTCAAGGCTACTATCCAAACAAAAAGACGCTTGAGTCCTTCTTCCATTCCTATCATGTGTCCGTCTTCTATTGAAAAAGCTCAAAAATACAAAAAAAAAAAAAAAGTGAAAAAGTAAAAAAAAAAGACAAAAGAAGAAAAAATAAGGAAAAATAATTCGTCCACTGGTGAAAACCTGGCAAACAGGCGCCTTGGGCAAGTACCGTGATGAAAACCTGGCAAACATGCATCATGCGTAATTTATGAACTTCTTGCACACCGCACTTGGGGGCAGGTTTCCTCCTTCATATCCTATTGCCCTTCATTATCCTATCATACCATGTCATACCCCTTCATATCCTATTGTCTAGTTTCCTCTTTCCACCTTTGATCTTGACAAGGCTGAGGATCTTCATGAGCATCACGCATCTTGTTTGCAGCTTTTAGTCCATCATAGCTTTTGGTCATTTATCCATTTGCTTATTACAACCTTTCATCCATATTCCCTGTCTTATTGCAACTTTCTACCATTTTCCCATAGCCAATCCCGACCTTCAGTCCATGTCCCTTATCCATTCTTGATCTTGCTTATCCTATCCATATCTTATCACTATCCAAACACTCTTTTTCATTCCTCAATCTTGATCTGACATAAGGACGCAAAATTTAAATATGGTTTCAAAAACCTCTTAACATGTCCCTCATGCCATGTCACTGCTTTATATTGTCATATCCAGTCTCTTGTCCCATCACGCAATAGCCCTTGGAAATTGCATTTGTATTGTCTCCATAATAAAAGGCCTATGTCTTCCCTCTATCCACCATCTTTTCAGCAAGCCTATTTATTCACCTGTCATATTCCTTGCCTTGCTAGACACTAGGGGCAAAATTTGAAAAAATCTTATAAAAATTGAATAAAGTCCTGAAAAAATTTAAAAAAAAACAAATTGAAAAAATGTCCTGAAATAATTCAAAAAAATTGAAAAATGTCTTGAAATAAATCATAAAAATTGAAAAATGTCCTGAAATAACCAAAAAAAAAAAAAAAAAAAAGTCCTGAAAAAATGAACACAAAAAAATTGTAAAACTTGAGAAGCAAAACAAAAACAAACACAAGCATTTTGCAATAAATGATTCCCTTTGTGCATCGACAGATCACTGAGCATTCCTCCAATGACTTGCAATCAAACACTGTGCTTTAATGAAATCATGCGTTAATAGATGAACTTTTTCAATCAAAACCAGACATTCGAACCTGATCAAAATTGTCATATCAATCGAATATCAGCATCAAAATCATTTGTCCTTGTTACTACTATCATGGGTCTTATACAGGGTGTGGTACACTCGAAACCAGACTGTGTCCTGTCTTAGACGGGGTACCACATGTCCTGAAACCAGACAGCATGATCATCGATATCACGTTCAACTTTTGACAATGAAGATCAAGATGTTTGTCTAATTTGCTTGTATTTGTGCATCTTATCTTTTTCTTGATTTATCTTTGGCTTTGATTATGTTCCTATGTTGCTCGATGATGTCACTGAGTGATTTAGAGTGACTGGGATGGCTCATGGTCCCTTTCTTTTTTTGATTGTGATTGTCGTTTGTCTGTGATGTGTCTGTCTTTTGCAAGAAGGGTTGCATTTCAGCTCTGGCCTTCAATGCCATGATGCTACGCATCCATTTTGCTACATAAAAATAAAGGTTCTCACCTACAAAGTGCATTACTGAAAGCAAGTTTTTCTTCGTCTCTAACTGTCCTCTATCTCATTTCTTCTTACTAACATTTCTTCCATCAGTCTTGGCAGTCCGTTCGATCCTATCATTTTTATCGATCAATTAGCCTCTTTTCTACATGTTTCCGGCCAATTCCTCGAGGGGGCATGCATATGTCATTGTTATTGTCTGGGGCATTTTCATATGTCATTGTTATTGTCTGGGGCATTTTCATGTGTCATTATCATTGTCTGGGGCATTTTCATTACTGTTCTTTGAAACAACGCTTAAAATCGCATTGTCTCAAAGAGGGGCAAAATGTAGACACCTAAAAATGGTCAACGCTTGCGAAATCATACTTTAACATTTGCGCATTGCCTCATTTTAGGTTTTTGTGTCGCATTAACATTTCTCCTATGTCACGCACTTGGTTTTTATCATTTGCGAGCATCGAGTCATTCTTCTACATTCTTCATCTATCTCACTTTCGAATTTGGTCTTGTCGACAACAATCTTCAATCATGATTTTGGTCGATCTTTGTCCTTGTCAATCTTGTCATATTGCGATCGATTCGTCATCGATCCTTGTCCTTTTCAATCATGTCAATTTGGTCAATTTGTCATTTATTTTTGTCAACCAATCTCAATCAAATCATTTATCAACACTGTTCATTTATCAATTCAAATTCATGATCGAATCGATATTAACTATCCTTTGTCAAGACCTAATTGTCATTCTCGCATTTCTAATTCGCCTTCTAGGGTTTCATGATTTAGTCATTTAACCTTGCTTATCATTTTCTTCCTTTAGGATTAATAAATTACTTATTTATCCTAAGTCTTCTCATTACAATTAAATATTCATTTAATTGGCTAATTATTCCTCTTTGTAAATGAATTAATTAATAAATGAAAAATTATTGATTAATTCACTAATTTCTAATTTTCATCAATTTTCCTAATTTCTTAATTCTTAAATTCAATTTCCTCCTATTTCTCTCCTAAATTTATGGAAATGACATAGAAATTTGTCATAAATCGTCATAAGTTCTTGACATAGCAATTTGTCATAGAATTTGTCTTGACATAGCAATTTGTCATAGAATTTGTCTTGACATAGAAATTTGTCATAGAATTTGTCATAACATTGTCATAAATCTTTGCATAGCAACATGTCATAATTTTTCTATTCTTGATTTGAATTTCCATTCGAATCACTGTCATGCTAATCTTGTCTTTTCTCCAATTTATCTATAAATTGGATGATTTTCTTCAATCAAATCCCTTGAATCGGAATCCTTAATCAAACTACCGAACTTATGCTTCTAGTACTCTTGAGCTTTTCATCAATCTTGCTTTCAATTGTGTGTGCACTTGTAGGTGAGATCCACAAATCTATTGAAGAGGAAAGAACAACAATGGAGCCGCATGGAAGGAGCATTCAATTCTACATTTGGTTTGCATAAATCTTTCATTTTGAATGCTTTGTTTTCATATCTCTATTGAGTGTGCTTAGGATTAGGTTCATTGCAATGATTATGATTTTATGATTGATGTCTAGTGTTTTGATCTACTTGTTTTGATGATTCCTAATTCCGATGCTACAATATGGTTGTATGCAAGCAAGTGATGATCGAGAATCCATTTTGGTGTAGTTTCACGTGTGCATTCTTGATCCGATAGCTAACTGAGATTGTGAAAAGGGCAGCATAGAGCATAACAACATAAGCAATTCACTTAGTGTATTTGGCACTCAACCGGAACTCATCCAAGCATTGGAGATGCTATTTTGGAGTTCATTTGTTGTAATTCATCATTGTAATTAATTAGTGAGCCTTTTGGGGTTGTAGCCCTTATTGTATTTGAGCAATGAGCTCTAGGCAGTGTGCTTGAATGCCTGTGCACTCCCATGTTGTAATATTATTTTGTTACTGGCCATACTGGAATAATATTGTGGGTTCAATCCCACCGTGGTTTTTTCCATTGGGGTTTCCATGTAAAAACCCAATGTTATGATTTTTTGGTTGATTGTTTTATGTTTCTCTATTTTAGTTTCATGTGTATGCTTCCGATTGTTTAAAGTTGTCTGAAAATTTGCTAACTGGTAGATCACTAATTCACCCCCCCTCTCACTGATCCTTTATTCCAACAATTAGTATCAGAGCCTAGTTCTTGTGAGGAAGCTTAATCGCTTGAGGATGGTCCGAAAGATTGACTCAATGGATTCCGGTTTTCAGAGACAACTAAGTGTGGCACTTGAGGATCAAGTGATAAGAGGAAAGAATTGATGGACAAGTTGAAGGAGAAAGAAGATCAAATCATGGAAAATTAGGGTAAAGCTGATGAAGTTGACAAGCTTGAGAGAGAGAATGTTGTATTGAAGAATGAGATGCAATCCATTGTGATGAGGCTAACTACGAAGATTGAGGACCATAAGAAAAATGAAGAGAATCTAGTACAATCATTGAAGGAAAGAGATGATGAATGCTTTAGGCTTGCCTATGAGAATGATTAGTTGAAGCTTGAGTTGACTCAATCAAGGAATAATGGTCAAGAAATTGAAAGACAAGTTATTGCCTTAAGAGATAAACTTGCTACTGCTAATGAATACAAAGACAAATTCAAAGCTAGCTCAACAAGGATTGATGAGATGCTGGAAAGTCAAAGACATGGAAAGGACATGCAAGGACTTGGATTTGAGAAAGGAGAATGTTAATGTTTTTCAAATTCCAATTCAATGATCAAGGTATATATATAATGTTGTTGTATTTCAATGTAAATGTTTATCACAATATAATTGTTTTGGTGATTGATTATATTCTATGTATTGCAGGTGGAGATAGAGCATTAATAATTTCGATGTCTTCTTCATTTATCATTGATCAGTATATATAAAAAATAGAGATGATCAAGTGACACCTTGATTGGACATGTCTATTAGACATGGCCGATCAAGATGCCACTTGATCATGCCTTTTCATTTGCAATACATAACCAATCTAATACCAATATTAATCAGTGTTAATGCGTAACAATGAGGTCCGATAACTAATGGATGGCATTAATAATGAAGCCCGATTACTAATCGAGATATCAAGGTTACTGTTTATTGTTAGATTGTAATGTTTATATATTAACACAGATCATGAAATACGATCCTAGCATGATTGTAAATTTAACATCAGTTTGCATGCTTATAATCGGTAAAACCGATAATGTACCATATATATAAGGAGAGCAATTATAATAGTAATATTAGATGATAGAACAAAGGAATAATAAGTAAAGTCTATTATAGTTTATCGATGAGATAGATGATTGAATGATAGATTTCATTTATCTCTCATTCAATCATTTATCTTACCGAAGCTATCATGTATCAACACTCCCTTTTAGCTCGGGAAGATGAATGAAAAACAACATATCTAGCATCACATTTCTCATGCTGATCAATATTCCTTATGTAGTTTTATAATCTCACTCTCCAAAGGATCATATCATCTAAAAGACGTGACATGAAGTATCACCTAAACACCTGATACAAGAAGTCATATCACCTAAGCACGTGACATGAAGTATCACCTAAACACGTGATACAAGAAGTTCACCACATTAACTTGTGATGACAAGATATCACCTAAGCACGTGATATCAGTATTGCAAAGAAAGCAATACTAAGGATAAATGCATGAGAATAATTCAATCCTCATGTTATCCAAATTGTGGTATGTGCACTGACATTTTCAAATGTCTTTACCACAATATAATCATGGCACATCCATGACATACCAGGAATCATACATGATATCTGGTTTGATCATTATTAGATCGTCGCCTTATAATATCTTCATATAAGTGTTCATAATCTGAGAGATCATCACCCCTTAGAAATGTACACAAGGGGTGGAGCCCATAAAAGTCATAGCATGACAAAGAAGTTTACACATTAAACATCTTATTAATATATTAGTGCAAATTACAAAGCAAATTACCTTTCAATCATACCAAGACCTTTTTTGAAGTGCTCAACCTTCACTCTTGAAAGTGGTTTGGTAAGAATATCTACCGTGTGATCTCCTGTACAAATGTATTCCAATTGGATCACATTCCTGTCTACCATATCTCACATATAATAGTAAGGAATTTCAATATGCTTGGATTTGTCATGAAACACCAGATTCACTAAAATTTTTATGCAACTCTGGTTGTCACAATGAATAATAGTAGATTTCATTGGTTCACCGAATAATCCCACAAGCAACTTCCTAAGCCATACTGCCTCTCGAGCAGCCATGGAAGCTGCAATGTATTCGGCCTCAGTGGAACTCTATGCTACTGATGATTGATTTCTGCTAATCCAGGATATCATGGCTGAACCTAAACTGAAACAACATCCTGAGGTGCTTTTTCTATCAATTACACTTCCAACCCAATCTGAATCTATGAATCCATGTAAATTCAGATCAACTCTCTCATACTTGAGACCAAGATTTAGAGTACCTTGTAGGTATCTCATGATATATTTTACTACTACTAAGTGTATCTCCTTTGGATCACACATAAACTGACTCAAAGCATTAACTGCATAACAAATATCTGGTCTCGTATTTACTAGATACATCAGGGACCCAATCATTTGCCTGTATAGAGTAGGATATGTGGGTTGTGATTTTGTTGTTGCTTCCTTAAGTTTATGAAGGTTTTTTTTCCATCAAAGAATTCATAGGTCTTAATGGATGAATTCTTTGGCCAAGCCAACAATTTGTTGTCCATGAAGGTCACCCTATACCCATTATCCTCTCGTGCTAAGATGGAGACTAGGTTCCTCTTGATGCCTGAGACATATAGTACTCCTGTAAACTGTAATGATAAGCCTGACTTCAGTTTGATGGTGCAGGTTCCAATTCCTCTGACTGGATTGGCATAGTCATCTCTGATTGTCACTTCCTCATGAGTCTCCTCTATCATGGAGTCTAACACTTCTCTAAACCTTGTAATATGTTTGGATGAGCCACTATCGATCAACCATGAGTTAGCTTTGTTTGATGCTTGGTTTGAAAGTACTGAGTTGAGTACATATTTCTCAGAGTCATCTTCTCCCTTTGATTTTCCAACTTTGGCAAATGTAGCTTGTTGTGTAGCCCTTTCAGGACATTTAGCAACATAGTGCCCGAATTCGTCACACTTGTAACATTGAATATGGGAGAGATCCTTCTTGGAGGTACTCTTTCCTTGACGACCTTTCCGCTTCTTAAATTGTTTCTTCTTGCTTTTCTTATTGGAGTTCGTATTTAGGACTTGGAGATCTTCATCTATATTCTTTTGTTTGATCCCTTTCTTATTTAACCTTGACTCTTCTTGAAAACAATTTTCTCTTAGCCTTCAAATTTTGGATATTTAGCCCTTGCACTGATACCTTGGATAAACATTTCCCATGTACTAGGCAATCCATCTAGGGCAATGTGTGTTAACTCTTTGCTCTGGATCTCATATCCAAGTGTTTCTAGTTCATCCCTTAGGGTTGATATCCGCATGAAGTAGGAATTGACTGACTCCCCTTTGATCATACTTATATGATTTATTTTTGTTTTTAAGGCCAAGGTTCTACTTGCATTGGATATCTCAAATGCATTTTCAAGTGCTTTGAACATATGGTAGGTCGTCTCATGTTTCTTTATGATAGGCATAATATTATTCCTCACCCCATCAACTATGATTGTTATGGCCTTTTCATTGCCTTCGATCCATGTCATTTTGTCAGGTTCATTCTCAGGTTCTTTAGATTCAGCTTTTACAAATTATTCAACTTTATTCTCTCTTAGAATCATCTTAATTCTAAACTTCCATGCTGAGAAATTGTCATCTCCTTCGAGCCTATCCTCAAATCTGATAGTGCTGGCCATTTGGAGAAATGTGATGTTAGATATATTCTTGACTTAAATTTTTCACAAATTTGAAAGCCGCAGGTTCGATCTACAGGTGCTCTGATACCATGTTAATATTTTCAAATTCCAATTCAATGATCAAGGTATATGAAAGGAAATAAAAGAGCAAGGAAAGGAAAATTAATCCAAGAAAGTTTATGATGAAGTAATTAGTTACCATGAGAAAAGCAAAGACCTTGGAGCATCACCCAAATGTGAAGAAGGAGGCACAAGAACTTTTGAAAGGGGAAAAGCAAAGAAAAACCCCTTGTGATATTATGAATGAGGCAATGCCTAAAAATGAGAGAGAGAGAGAGCAAGAAGCTCTTTACAATATTGTCATTAAGAAGAAATGAGAGAGAGGACATCTCTTAAGTAGAGATGAGGAGAGGAGTTACAAAGTAACTCCCAAATCTATGAATGCCACCATTCATAAAATGTGTGTGCCATGTGTCCACATCCTCTTATGGAGGAAATCTAATATTCCTTAATAAAGGAAAATAAAAGAAATGACTTGTCCTCACACATGTACTAGAGGACAAATTACATGTAGGAATTCCAAAGGAATATCCTAAACTAAATAAAAAATAAACCTAAGCTAAGTAAAGATTAAATATTCTAACACCCCCCCTTAAGCTTTACTTGGGGAGCTTACATCAAACCCTTCAATGGGTTGTAATCCAAGATTTTTACAATGAAATTGGAATTTTTCTTTACAAAGTGGCTTGGTCAAAATATCTGCAACTTGGTCTTCCCCCTTGCAATAGAGGAGTGAAACTTGCTTGTCTTCAATTTGTTCTCTAATAAAGTGGTGTTGGAGAGCAATGTGTTTTGTCCTTGCATGGAAAAATGGATTTTTAGCCAAGGCAATGGAACTTTGGTTGTCACAATACAATGGAGTTGGTTCATGTTGAGGTAGACCCAAATCTTCAAGTAGTCTTCTAAGCCACAAGACTTCTTTGGAAGCATTAGTGCATCCTTTGTACTCAGCTTCAGTGGATGCAAGAGAGGTAGATTGTTGCTTTTTACTATTCCAAGAAATTTCTCCTGAACCAACAAAAAAACAATAACCACAAGTAGATTTCCCATCATTGGGATCTCCACCTAGATCGGAATAAGTAAAACCTTTTAAAGTAAAATCAGAATTTGCATCATAAAACAAACCTACATTCATTGTTCCTTTAATATATCTTAAAATTCTTTTAGCAACTTTAAAGTGTGTTTGTTGAGGTTTAGACATAAATCTTGAAACCAAACCAACACTATAAGCAATATCGGGCCTAGTAAGAGTTGAATAATTTAAACTTCCAACTAATTGTCTATACAAAGTAGCATCAAGAAGAGGAGTTTGCATATCAAGCATTAACTTAGTGCCTAATTCAATAGGAATTGAAACATGATGAGCATCATTCATTTTAAACTTATCTATGAGATCTTGAGCATATTTACTTTGAGATAAGAAAATTCCTTTAGAGGTTTGCCAAATTTGCATTCCTAAGAAATAATGTAAAGGACCTAAATCGGTCATTTGAAATTTTTGATTAAGTTGAAACTTAATATCAGAAATTAAAGTATTGGAACTTGAAGTAAGAATCAAATCATCTACATACAAGATAATAATTATAATATCATCTTCACTATGTTTAATATACAAGTTAGGATCATTTTTACTTCTAATAAAGCCTTGAGAAAGAAAGAATTCATTAATCTTTGAATACCACTCCCTAGGAGATTGCTTTAATCCATAAATTGATTTCTTTAATTTACAAACTAAGTGTGCATTACCTTCTTTAATAAAACCAGGAGGTTGAGACATATAAATTTCTTCATGTAAATCACCATTAAGAAAAGCACTTTTAACATCCATTTGGTGAATAGGCCAATTCATTCTAGAAGCTAAAGCAAGCACAAGTTTAATTGTAGGCATTTTAGCAACAGGAGCAAAAGTTTCATTATAATCTAAGCCTTCAATTTGAGAAAAACCTCTAGCAACTAATCTAGCTTTAAATTTAGTAACTTGATTATTAGCATTCAATTTAGTTTTATAAAGCCACTTGCAAGAAACAAGATTTTTACCATGAGGCAAGGGAACTAAATCCCAAGTTTGGTTAGAAATTAGAGTATCATATTCTTCCTTCATTGCTTTTTGCCAATGTGGTTGATTTTTCGCTTGATCAAATGTTTTAGGATCATTAGAATTCATAATAGTAGTCATTAAAGCATAATTACAATAATTAACTCTTCTAGCTTGAAGTTTATCCATTCTAGCTAAGTATTCATCACTATCTTGAATTAAAGATTTAAACCATTTAGGTCTTCTTTTAGAAGTAATGGATTCATCACTAGAAGAAGAGTCATGAGGAGTAGAGTTATTATTATCATCATCACTATCACTAGAAGGAATAGAAAGAGATGCATTAGGAGTAGGGTTAAGAGAAGGAGGTTGGTCCTCCACAAGCACAACTTTGGTTTGACCAAGTTCATCATCCTTCACTTTAGAACAATCATGAATGCCTTTTTCTGCAATACAAACATCTCTTGCAACTTTTACCTTGTTAGTAGTAGGATGGTAAACTCTATAACCTTTAGTATTTTCATCATAACCAACAAAAATAAAAGGAGAAGATTTAGCATCTAATTTTTTCCTTTTCTCCTTAGGTTTGTGAACATAAGCTATGGAACCAAAAATTCTTAAATTCTGCAAATTAGGCTTTCTACCAGACCAAGCTTCTTCAGGAGTTTTATCCTTTAAGGCTTTGGTAGGTGTTCTATTAATTAAATATGTTGCACAAGCCATAGCTTCAGCCCAAAACTTGTAATCCATATTTTTAGCATGCAATAAACATCTAGCCATTTCAACAATTGTCCTATGCTTCCGTTCTGCCACACCATTTTGTTGTGGTGTATAAGGAACGGTAAGCTCATGTTTAATTCCAAAAGATTTCAAATAAGCATTAAATGCATTATTGACATATTCTCTTCCATTGTCAGTACGGAGAATCTTAATTTTAGAACTAGATTGCCTTTCTACAAACATATGAAATTCAATAAACACATCAAGCACTTGATCCTTACTATGAAGGAAATATATCCATGTTCTCCTTGAAAAATCATCAACAAAGGTAAGTGCATACCTTGAACCTTGGATGGAGGGATTCTCCATGGGACCCAAGAGATCACTATGAATGAGGTGCAATTTAGTGTATGCCCTCCAAGATTGACCATGAGGAAAGGGTTCCCTATGCATCTTACCACTCATGCAACCATTGCAAACAATTTGAGAAGGAACAATACTAGGCAATCCATCAACCATATTTGCTTTTTGCATCAATGAAATATAATCAGAATTGAGATGGCCAAGTCTTTCATGCCATATAGTAAAATCAACAGTAGTAAGCAAAGAATACTTTGGAGGAGCAAATTCATAGAACTTGAATAAGTTATCACTATCCATTTTAGCAGTAGCAATAACATGATTAGTGGTTGGATCAATGATATAACATACGCCCCTATAAAAGTTAATCTTATAATTTTGACAAAGTTTAGGAACTGAAATCAAATTTGATTTTAATTCAGGAACATAAAGAACAACATGTAATTTCCCATTAGGAACATTCACATCACCAATAGCTTCAACTTTACAACTATGATTATTAGCTAATTGAACAGGAATATTAGAAGTATCGGGATGCAAAGACTCAAAACATTCTTTATGAGAAGTAACATGTTGAGATGCACCAGAATCAATAATCCACTCAAGTGGTTGAGAAACATTATAAGTACATGTAAATGCATGATGAGATGAATTACCATTATTATTACCCTTCTTATAATGAGGTTTATGTTGATTATTTTGATTATTTTGATTCATGGGCTTTTTACCATTTTGTTTCTTAAAACAATTATTAGTAATATGTCCATCTTTCCCACAATATGTGCAATGGGGTCTTGTTTGAGAATTATTCCTTTGATTATTGTGATTATTATTATGATTATTATTATGAGAATTATTATGATAGGATTTAGAATGAGATTGATAATTAGAAGATTTGTGATTGTTATGATTTTTATTATGATTATGATTATGTTTATTATTATTGGATCTAAAGTTATTATTATGATTTTGATTTTTAGACATAAAAGCATGTTCGCTACTTTTAAGAGTACCAAAGTGAATTAATTTAGCTTCCTCTTGACGCAATAAATTACGAAAAATATCATATGTTAATTGAGTAGCTAAGCTAGGAATAGCAAGTTGAGCATGAATATTCGTAATAAATTGTTGAAATTGACGAGGAAGACATTTTTTAAGAATAAGATGAATTAAACGTAAATCAGCAAGAGTAACTCCTAAACCAGTTAATTGACTATTAACAGAATCAAACTTTAATAAGAATTCATCCATAGTTTTAAAGTCCGTATACCTTAGATCTTCAAGTTGATCTTGAAGTTGAATTTTTCGGGATTCATTTGAGCTATCATAAGTAGTTTTTAAAATTTCCCAAGCTTCATGCGCTTTTGTACAATTTCCAATTAAAACATACAAATCAGGAACCATTGAAATACCAATTAAACCAAGTGCTTCCTCATTTTGAGCCTTCCATCGATCTAGGTCGGCTTGAGGAGCAGATGTAGCGGGTTCAAAAGTTTTATCAGTCGCAACATCCAAAAGGTGTTTGAAACGAAAAATAAACGAGATATGTGTTTTCCAAGAATGATAATTGGAACTATTTAATTTAATTTCTGGAATTAATGTAGACATGATAGCAAAATAATAGTTTGAAAAAAAATTACCCCTTTGATTAAAAAAAATAAAAAATTAACCTCCTTGATTTAAAAATAAACCAGATTTGAGTAAGAATTATAACAAAATTTATGTAAAAAAAAATGTTATATTCAAATCTTAAATAACAAATTTTTAAACAAAAAAAAATATTTAACAAAGAAAAAATTATATTTTAATAACAAATTGAAATTGATTTTTTTGTTTTTTTAAAATTTGATTTAAACAATTGTAAGTCTTAATAACAAAATAAAACTATTGTATTTTAAAACCTTTATTAAAAAAAACTTTATTCAAAAAAACTTTAATTTATTTTAAATGTAAAAAAAACTTGATAACTAATTTTGTTTAACGTTATTAATCTTTATATATAGACTATTTAAACTTTTTTTTAAAAGAAATAATACAAGTTTAATAAAATTTAATATTAAACTAAACTTGATTTAAACAAAATAAGTTTTAAAAAACTTTTAAGCTTGCCAGATGACTGCAGAGATGTTAAATGACAAAAAAATTATGAAGCTAGCAGGTAATAATGAGTTGCAGGGAATACACCGAAGTTGCAGACCACAGAAGTTTTGTTTTGCCGCAGTTATCAAAGGAGACGTTTAAACCCTAGAAGGAGACATTCAAACACAGGTTTGAGAGATAATACAAAACGCCCTGGCAGAAGATGCTTGCAAAATGTGGAACTGTAGTAAACAAGGCACGATGAACTGTTTGACAAAACACCTCAAACCCACAGGCAGATCGTAACTGGTCTCGAGGGCTGTGGTGCAGGAATAGGGTAGTGATGGAGAGTAGAGCGAGCAGGAAAATAAACTAATGCTACGGTGTTGTTTCCAAAGTAAACCTTCCTCAGATTTTAAATACAGACTAAGGGATGGGTAACAAGAATGAATACATTATATCTAAAGCTTGATAGGAGACGGCAAGGACTGGGAGCGAGGATCGCAAGGCGTGCAGGAGGCGTAGAGAAAGTTGCAGTCAATTGAAGAGAGAGGAGATGGCAGATCGCTCAACGGTCGCGAACAAGAGTATATTAGAAGGTTAGAGATGGATTACCATAGCCTTCCCCGCAAGCAGTTGCAGGCCTTGTGCAAGAAGCACGAAATGCAAGGGGCACAAAGTGCCAAAAAAAAACCGGCTCGAAAACCAGCAAGGAATGAATATTAGGTTATAGTTTTTAACTTTCAGGAATCGCAGAGAACAGACGGCTAAGAACAGAGATATAGCTAGATTGATTAAAATGGAGTGATTTTGATTAGGGTTAGTTTTGTTGTTTAAGTCGAACTTATTATTACTTTAATCATTCAGAAATCTGTTTGTGTTAGAGAGTTTGATTTTGATCTGAGAATGATGTATGGGTAGAGATTGGAAAATAAATCTTTTCTTCTCTTTAGACAAATTATGATGTATTGTTCTACTTTTATCGGATGTCTCCGAAGTAAGACAATTTCTAGCTATCAAGTGTGCTGTGCTGTGTACTTTCTGTATTCAGATGCATTAGTTTGAGAACAATTACAAAGAATTAAATTGCCAGATCTTTATCAGCACTGGTAAAAGCAATAATAAACTTATTTTATTTAACAATAAACCATAAAATATTTAAAACAACTCAAAATGATAACCACGGTATGGTTGAAAGGGACAATAGAGTCATAGTCCAATGACTGAAAAACAAAACAGATACAATCATACAAGAAGAACAAATTTAAGTTTGAGTTTAATCCTCAACAGATTTAAGTTTAAATAAAGATTATCCTTTTTATTTATCAATAACACCTGCAAATAAAGATGTTAGGACTGAATGGCAGATTCAAACAAATCGAATCAGAATAGTTGTAAGCAAGAAAAAGGTTAAAATCTGCAAGAGAATCAGAAATGAAGTTTAATGATAAATTAGTTTTGGCGGCAAGCTGACCAAATAAATTAAGAAGACTAAGTTTGGCAGTAAACCTTCCAAACTATGCACACTAAAAAAAATAGAAACTTTGGCGGCAAGCCTTCCAAAGATACAAATTTAAACTAAAAAAGGAGGAACTTTGGCGGCAAGCCTTCCAAAGCCCTTTTTTTTAATAAAAAACTAACTAGAATAGGAGATTAAACCTGCAGGCAAACTTGTTAACAAGTTTGAAAAAAAAAGTTAAAATTTGAAACCAAAACCTGCACAATAGAAAATATTAGTAAAAGAACTTCTTCTCCTCTCAAGAATGTCTCCAACAAGGTGAACTCCACAGAATGGTAACCTTCATCAATGTCAACTTAAAACAAGGATTAGAAACCTGCTCTGATACCATGAAAGGAAATAAAAGAGCAAGGAAAGGAAAATTAATCCAAGAAAGTTTATGATGAAGTAATTAGTTACCATGAGAAAAGCAAAGACCTTGGAGCATCACCCAAATGTGAAGAAGGAGGCACAAGAACTTTTGAAAGGGGAAAAGAAAAGAAAAACCCCTTGTGATATTATGAATGAGGCAATGCCTAAAAATGAGAGAGAGAGAGAGCAAGAAGCTCTTTACAATATTGTCATTAAGAAGAAATGAGAGAGAGGACATCTCTTAAGTAGAGATGAGGAGAGGAGTTACAAAGTAACTCCCAAATCTATGAATGCCACCATTCATAAAATGTGTGTGCCATGTGTCCACATCCTCTTATGGAGGAAATCTAATATTCCTTAATAAAGGAAAATAAAAGAAATGACTTGTCCTCACACATGTACTAGAGGACAAATTACATGTAGGAATTCCAAAGGAATATCCTAAACTAAATAAAAAATAAACCTAAGCTAAGTAAAGATTAAATATTCTAACAGTATATATATAATGCTGTATTTCAATGTAAATGTTTATCACAATATAATTATTCTGGTGATTAATTATATTATGTGTATTGCAGGTGGAGATAGAGCATTAATAATTTTGATGTCTTCTCCATTTATCATTGATTGGTATATATAAAAAATAGAGACGATCAAGTGACACCTTGATCGGACATGTCTATTAGACATGGTTGATCAAGATGCCACTTGATCATGCCTTTTCATTTGCAATACGTAACCAATCTAATGCCGATATTATTTGGTGTTAATGTGCAACAATGAGGTCCGATAACTAATCGGTGGCATTAACAATGAAGCTTGATAACTAATCGAGATATCAAGGTTATTGTTTATTGTTAGATTGCAATGTTTATATATTAACACAGATCGTGAAATACGATCCTAGCATGATCATAAATTTAACATCAGTTTGCATGATTATAATCGTTAAAACCAATAATGCACCATATATATAAGGAGAGAAATTATAATAGTAATATCAGATGATAGAACAAAGGAATAATAAGTGAAGTCTATTATATTCTATCGATGAGATAGATGATGAATGAGAGACTTCATTTATCTCATTCAATCATTTATCTTAATGAAGCTATCATGTATCAATAGAGAATCCTCTGGATTTGGACAAAGTAATGAAAAACATAATAAGGAGAAGAGAATGAATCCTTCGATAAGACAACCTAATGCCCATAAATTCAATCGTAAATGCTTTACTTGCAATAAATTTGGTCATATGGTGAATCAATGTAGAAGTAGGATGAATAATGGAATGAACAACATGAATAATGTTCCTACCTTTACTGATCAGTGTTTTATATGCAATAATTTTGGTCACAAGTCAAATATGTGTAAAGTAGTAATGAATAACCTCCAAAATAAGAGGTGTTATGATTATGGGATGTTTGAACATATCTATAACTAGTGGAAGATGAGACCAAATTAGATGAACTTCAGACCTATGCAGAATGTTGTTTACCGTGCATGCAATAAAGCTGGTCACATTGCAAAGTACTGCTAAAGAAAGAATGGTGCTCAGTAGACAAGAACAAATTAGATAAGAAGTGTAAGACAAAGATAGAAGAGATCAGAGACAAACATGAGAAGATGTGTGTCAGAAAAGATGAATCTAAAGAAGATAGTGGATCTGCACCCGAATCCGGTGCAGGATCTTCATCCAGTAACTATGGCTTTATGCCTTAGCAAGAACTTTTCATGTAGATTATAAGAACCCCCTCTTCAGTGATCTGCAATCAATTCTGGAAGGTTACAGAAGGATTAGATCTTATATGCAGATGTTATCCAAAAATTTTAGAGAAGATTTGATGCTCTGGTAAGCGACTCTATGAAAATCAAGGTAACTGATTGCAACATTTATTGCAATAAAAAATTAGGTATTTGAAGGTTAAAAGAGCATTTCATAGTTTCATTTGTCACAAAGCGATCAAGAGAACAATGCAGAGAAGGAGAGCAAAGCAAATTGGCAATCTCAATAACAATTTCAACAATCCCAAAGAGAATTCCAGTGCCCGATTGCGAATTGAGGTATTTATCTATTTCAGACTATCAGTTTCCACAAACCCTAAATTTGAAATGGCTTCAGCTTCTACAATTGGTGTCCCTTTAGTTGTGGCGATTAAGGATAGATCCATACCCATCTTCAAGAAACACCCCTTCAAATTTGTCAAGGATGATCCAGAAGATGCATTTTCTTTGGTACCCTACGACGTCCTTCACAATGAGGATATTAGGGCATACATCCATTGCAATCTTGAGAAGCTTGGTAGACAGTTTGGGAAACCTCAAACTAGAGTATAAGGTTCTTCAGGACAAGGCTTTTTCGCAGTTCGTCCATTTTCCATTGTTCGACAAAGCAGAGTGGATCCGAAAAATTCTCAGTCCATGGTGAATTCATGTAGCTTGTTAGGCCTCACAAGATCATTAAATAGGAAATTCAAGCTGTGACATGCCTCGATGAAATTGATGAAGTACCCGGCCTAAGAAAAGTATCAAATAACACAGTGATAGCAACTATTGGTTCCAAGTTCGACAACAAAGAAATGACCATAAGTGACATTCTAGAGCATGATGTGAAGTTTGCATTAATGGTGGTCGGGTACAAAGTTTACTAGTCAAGAAGACACAACTCCATCTTTGGAACTATCATATGCATAGCATATTAGATTCTCAAGAATGACATGAGGTATGGTCTATGTACATACAATTCTTCTGAATGAGATAATGAGTAATTTGAAGAAAATTAAGCAAGACAAGAAGAACACTTTTAAATATGGAACTCTTCTTATTTGCTTGGCCTTATATTTCTTGAATGAGATACCCAGTGTGAAAGGAAAGGTCCAATTGGCCTATGATAGACCGGTGGAAATGAAAATCAAAGAGGGATTGTGGGGAGTAGGAGATGCTACAATGAGAATATATGCTCTCTGGGGTTATTTCAAATCTTTCCATTCTGTAATGAAGAATAGAGAAAGAATCCCTAAGGATATTTAGGAGAAGTATGAGAAAACTATTTGCTTCATGGTTGATAAAGATCAATGTCAAATGGAATCCATGGAGCTTAGGATAGTTTGGATCATGCCCATGGGGTTTGAAGTTCACTCTATCATGCTTGAGGCATATGCTCAATACCGGTGGATCCAAAAGAAGGGAGATTTGGTACATTCAAGGAGAAATACATTGAGTTTTAGAAATAGTTCACTACACCTGCTAGAAAAAGGAAAGTTGCAAAGGTGGCCGAGGAAGTGGTAGTGCAGATGGGATTCACCTGGGAGTAGGTGAAGCAGGCCAAAGAAAAACATGCATAGATGGAGGCCAAAGAGGAAACCAAGAAGCCTAAGGTCAACCTAGTTCCCTCCAAAGTTCAATCAAAGGAAACCAAAACTTCCCCAGCTCCTGTAGCACCATCTTCAGGATGGAATCCATCTGAGAAGGTAGTGTTGAGGCATAAGAAGAAGCCCAAACAAAATTACGTTGTTGTATGTCCGGTAGCCTTTGAGACCGAGTTAGAGGAGGAAGAAGGCAAGGCTAAGAAGAAAGGTGAATTTGTTAGAGTGGCGAGGAAGCTGAAGACCGGTGAAACCCAACAAAGAAAGAAAGCCAAATCTGATCCTGCCCCTACTGGAAGAACCAAGAGAGGAAGAAAGGTTAAAACTCAACTTGACAAAGAACTTGAATCCGATGATTTGCAAGGTAAATACACAACTTTTTATCCATTGTCAACAAACCAATTAACAGATGAAATAATTGTTGTTGGAAACTTGAAGAATCTTGGATCTTATTATGAACATCTAGATGAGGGAGATCAAAGAAAGGTTGAAGAAGTTGATGTTTTATACTTGCATAACTTTTAAAAAACTTTAATTGAATTAGGGAGTATTATCTCTAAGGATCTGTACAACATTATTGATGCAAGGAGGCTAACAGCTAGTGAGATTGACAGAGAAATGAAAGAAAGTTAATAAATGTTTGCACCCGAATCACCTGGGATGAAGTCAAAAGGCTCATTAAAGAGGCTAACAAGAAAGAACTTAGAAGAAAAATAAGGTAAACAAGTTGATGATTGAGAGAGTGGAAGAGATGAGAAAGGAGACTGAAGATATATGGAGAAAAATAATTGTGAATAATCCTTTGTATAAAGATGCATTTAAGTCTTCTCAACTGAAAGAAAAAGAAGGTGTTTCCAGTGATCAGAAGGATGAAACTCACATTGAGGGACATACAGAAGGTCAAGGAAACACAACTCTTGATGCTGAGGTAGGTGATAATCCTCTGGTGGTAGACAGTTTTGCAATCCTTGATATTCATAAGGATGATATTGCACCAAGTGGTAACATTGGTGCACAAGATAAAGGGGATGGAGCAGAGAAGAAGGAACCTGAGAAAGCTGAGGTAAAGGTTGCTGAGGTAGACAAGGGAACATGAGTTGTTGATCTGGCAATTAACACTCCTTCAATCACATGGACCCCACCTCAAATCTTTATTAATTTAAATGGTCTTCTTAACCTTGGACAAATCTCTCCTGCTGAGAAGCTAATGCTTTTTGCAGTTATTCAAAGGTTTGGTAAAATTTGAATATGAAGATAAAAATCTCATTTCAATGTTTTGCAGAAGGTGGTTCTGAATGTACAGTTAGATCCTAATTATAGATCCTTCGATAAATTATTACAATTGATTGATAGTGTAAAATCTAGTTTTGATTCTTTAGAGAAGACTGTTACTAAATGAATTTTGGATAGATTCAAGGGTGTAAGATTAATGTAGACATTCCAAAAGATGATTGAAGATGATAGAGTGAGATTGAATAAAGGTCTATAGGTTATTTAAGATGCATTGACAGAAGGTGGTAAATTGTATAAGTCTTGTCTACTTTTTCCCAAATTTACTGTAGATATAGACAAGCAATTAAGTGTTTTCTAGGGAAAACTTGCTAGTATCTCACAGTCCTTTGATCCTAATGTAGCTCCTACCAACAATGTTGACTATTGAAGGACATATATTGGCCCTAAATGATTAGATTTCAAGTCTCAATGTAGACAAGGACATAATGTTTAGGAGAGTTGGTGAACTCTGGAACTTGGTTGCCCCTGGTTAGACACCATGTTAAGCAATAAGGTATATTGCATGAAGGCAATGGATCAGCCCGTTTCTTCTGATCTGAAGGAAGTAGAGATTCATGAAACTCTATTTAGTGCATTCATTACAGTTTTGGATAACTTGAAGAGTGGGTGGGACAATCACCTAGTATCTTTGAAGACCATGTTTGCTGATATCTTCAAGTATTTGTAAAGTCTCTATTGCAAGGTGTGCGCCCTTGGTCTCCTTGTGTTGTGCGGTGCAATGCTTGAGTTTGTGACATGGCTTAATTGCCTCCTATGGATTTTATAAGTCTAGTGGTTGTATCGGGCATTAATAGGTCGATCTTTTGGTGCAATGACAACCACACTTGTAACAAGTGGTATTAGAGATTGGTCACAGGTTCAAACTCCTTACTTGCGCTGGTGAGAGGATTGTTGCAAGGTGTGCTCCCTTGGTCTCCTTGTGTTGTGCAGAGCAATGCTAAGGTTTGTGACATGGCTTAACTGCCTCCTATAGATTCTATAAGTCTAGTGGTTGTATTGGGTATTAATAGGTCGATCTTTTGGTGCAACGACAACCACACTTGTAACAGTCTCTGACATGTATCTCTGTATATACATTTTGGATAGCACTCCATCTTTGGCATTGCTTTCAAAGGGGGAGATAAAAGGTAAAAAATGTACAGTATGGAATAGTTTAATTATAGGTTTTAGAATTCTTTATCTAAGGGGGAGCATTAGAAATTCTTTTGATCTGGTGTGCAGTTCTCAACACTTAGCCATTTTTCATGAGTGTTGCCATCAATGCCAAATGGGGAGATTATTGGCAATTGACACTCATCCGGTGGCTTTTGATGGTTGATTATTAGTTTAGGGTTTTCATTTATGGAAACTCTTCATGAGATTCTCATTCGGTAATAACGGGTCTTGATTTTCAGAAGAGGATGTTAAACGGTATATCAGGAAGAACATAGTAGTTTTGGTCCAGATGCTTTCCGGTGATTGTGGTGCTATGAATTATGTTTGAGTTGATTGAGATGACATAGAGATATCATTTTATTGTTGTTTTGGTGATCCACATTTATCTTTGGTGATCCGGTCAAGTTGACATGTTACTACACGTTACACTAGCAAGCCGACTTGAAAAAAGATCTATTTTGTGATTGCAGATATATAAGACCAGTGTAGATGGTCTTTTTGATGGATGATATGATTGTATGCGAGAAAGTGGTGATTGAGAATCCATTTTGGAATAGTTTCATGTGCGCATTCTTGATCTGGTAGCTGACTGAGACTGTGAACATGGAAGAATAGAGCATAACAATAGAAGTAATTTAGTTGGTGTATTTGGAACTCAATCAAAACTCATCCAAGCATTGTAGATGCTATTTTGGAGTTCATTTGCTGTAATTCATCATTGTAATTAATTAGTAAGACAGTGAGCCTTCAGGGGTTGTAGCCCTTATTGTATTTGCGCAGTGAGCTCTATGCAGTGTTCCTGAATGCCTGTCCATTCCCATATTGTAATATTGTTTTTCTACTGGCCATAGTAGAATAATATTGTGGGTTCAAATCCCACTGTGGTTTTTCTCATTTGGGTTTCCACGCAAAAATCCGGTGTTATGATTTTGTGGTTGATTGTTTTATGTTCCTACATTTTATTTTCATGTGTATGCTTCTGATGGTTTAAAGTTATGTTTGAAAATTTGCTAACCGGTAGATCATTGATTCACCCCCCCTCTCAGTGATCCCTGATTCCAACAACTATTTACTTAAAGATTTGGAAAAGAAACTCACCAGTTAAAAATTGCAATAGGGAGTTAAAACTATTTAAAGGATAATCTAAGAATACAAAGACCCCTATTGCACCTCATCATGCATATAACCTCTTTTTTTTAGACGAGAAATATAATTTGAGGTTTGCCTCTGTTGAAGTGTCGCCTCTGTTGTTTAAGATAGAGGGACAAAACTAGATAAAGGATGATAATATAAATGAGAACTTTTCACCTATAGGTGATGTTATTTTTGATGAAGTGTTTTATTGTCAAGATGTTAAAAAAGACTTGGGGACATCTTTGATTGCCTTTGATGGTGAAAACTTCTTGTTTTCCCACAAGAACCTAGACCATAAAATTGTGGGACAAAGTCTAGATTTGAAGAGAAATGAGGACAAAGAAGAAATATGGCAAGAATTTTTTTGTAATAATCATATGTTTTCTTAAAACCCTAAGATTTCAATTGGACTTTTTTCTAATAGAAATTTTTTTCTTGTTCACTTACCTTTACTTTTTATGAAGAGTTTCTAATGGATGTTATTTGAAGTATGAGCCCATTCAATTATTCTTCTTGGTATCTTCCTAGTAAACAAGTTTCTAAGTTTCCCCTTTTTGAGGAATATCAAACATCATGCACTAAGGATGATTTCCAAAGTTCTAAGGAAATAGCTTGCAAAGCAGGTCATACATTGGCAAATGAAATTTCAAATAGTGATGTCATGGGTCAAATGAGCGTTATACATGGAAGTGGTATTTTAAGTGAAACAAATTGTTTAGAAGTTTGGTATGAAGATGAAAAAAAATGATATGTATGCCTCAAGGAATTGAGAGATTTTGAAGAATCCCCACATGGATAAAAATTTGGAAGCTAATCATGGTTATGAGTTTCCGAGCAATAAAATCCTTTGTGACAAAATATTCTCAAATCCTTTTTATTCGAATCATGAATTTAAGAACAACATTGATAGAAGGATTCACGTAAACAGATAGAATTCATCGATGTGGACTATATATTTGGGACCAAAGAGAATGAGAGCTCCGAAGGTTGCCTCAAAGGTCCAATCGAGGACATTGGGGTCGGGAAAAATGAACTTCAAATAAGAGAGATTTTTTTTTCAAATGGTAGTAAAGAAGATCAAAACCGACAAAGAAGTATTCAAAGATTTGAAATCTTAATACTTCAACTCACTCAAAAGGAGGTGATTGGTTACATACAAAAAGAATCAAATTTGGCTCTAGATTCTTATTTTTTTATGAATAGTAGCTATTTGGCTATTTGTTTGACATATTTTAATATTTGTTTCCTTTCCTTTTGTTGTCTATAGATGCTATCTCCTCTATCTCTCATACACTCAACTTTCACTGGTTGAAACAAAACCCATCAGACTTCCATTTGTTGGAAATAACACTCCAACTCAACTACAATACGAATTATGTTTTTGATTTCTCATTAACTCTTCTATGTTCAAATGTATTTAACTCACACTGATGTATATCCAAAAAACCATTAGTTAAATATAGATAGACTGATAGTTCCAAACATAAGCATACATTTAAAACTACATGTAAATTATATATCTATTGCAGTTCCATTTGCTTCCTATCAGCTCTACCATCTCTATGTTGCAAACAAAAGAGTCATACAACTAATAGTTATTAAATGATACGTCATTATAAAGCAAGTCACTTAAAAAAAATGTTTGAGTTGAATACTTATAATAATCCAAATATTGTGAGATTTTAAAAATAAAAAAGAAAATGAGGAGATAATTCTATGGTTTGTAATTTTTTTACATTTCAATTTAGGTCTAATCAAAGATCACATTATTGAATGATCATTACATTTTTGAGTTACCTATTTATAATTTAAAATAAAAGTCAATTAGAAAAGTTAAATTATACTTAATAAATAACATGTTATTATAAAGCGAGTCACTTAAAAACAATTTCAAGTTCTAGCGTAAATACTTGCAAATTAAAAATCTGAAAATTGTGAGATTTTATAAATAAAAATGAAAATACCTTATTAAATTTATGGTTTACAATTTTATCATATTCCAATTAGATCTAATTAAAGATCACACTATTGAATGATCATTAGGTTTTTGAATCACTTATATATAATTTAAAATACAAATCAACTTTAAATTTATAAATATACTTATTAAATGATATGTCATTTAAAAATCAAAAGACAAGTTAAAAATATTTGGAAAAAAAATAATCCCAAAACTGTAAGATTTTGAAAACAGATGGAGTATAATTTAAATTCTTAATTTATAACCAAGAAAGTTGGGAGGTATATTAATTTCTTTGAAGAATTCTGGCCGTCTCCGCCAGCCAAAATGGACTCGTAAATGGCCATCTCATTTTCTTGCACAAACTATCACCAATGCCAAAGTATCATTAATAGAGAAGACAGCTAAGTAGGGGGATTATGACATTTCCCACTGATTTTAGCTAAGCACTCTTGTTATAACTAAATTCAGTACAAATCACGGCAGATGTCCTTGTATCATACATGCAGTACAAATTTAAAAACACAAAATAAGATAAAGCAGATGACCTTGTATCTTCATGTCCTAAAAATCATTTAGAATGTTCCAGCTCTAGGAAACGATATCAAAAAATCACTATTTTATTTCTCCTTGTCATCACTGGGGCTGGCGATAGTCAGGTCTATGAGATGGAGCATAGGAAGCACCCACGTCACCAGGCTGCATTTGCTGTTGCATGTAAGCCTGACCTCGATAAGGTACACCAGCTGTTGGGTTTGTCCCCCCATACAATTGAGTTCGGCTGCCTCCACCCACATTTGGTCCTCGGCCTCCAGCTGCTCCACCATAAGGTCTTCCCTGAGGATATCCCACACCCCTGACCCCATAGGCACCTCCTCTTGGTCCTTGATTCCCCATGCCATGTGTACCGTAACCTCCTTGTTGCTGAGGAGGGCCCCCATATCCTCGATTTGTACTGTATCCTGCCCCTTGACCTGGATGAAGAGGGCGCACCCCCTGAGGATGCCTATTCTGGCCTCCTCCGGGACCTCTCGGTGCTCCATAATGATGACTAGGTCCAACTGGAACTGGAGGCTGTGGATTGGGCATGGCTTGATTTGGAGCTGCCCTTAATGGAAGATGTCCCTGCGGAACTGTTTGTTGAGGAGCCCTAACATGCTGTTGTGGATGTGAATTTTTCTGTCTCTTTGCCATTTCGTCATGTTGTTGCCTTTGTTGCTGCCTTTTCCTCTTTGTTTGAAACTCATGTGAAGCTTCATATTTTGGCAAGCTGCTTGGTAGACAAGGAACAGGATCAGTCCAGAAATATTCTGCATCAAGGGCATCCTTCGCACTTATTCTCTTGGAAGGATCCAAAGTAAGCATTCTTTCCAAAAGATCCAAAGCATGTTTGTCAAAGTTTTTAAAGGCTTCTTTGACACGTCTTCTCATTGGCTTTTGTGGCTTTAAAGAGCTCCAATGTTTTAGTTTAGAAACACCTGGCCAATTACTCTCATCTGGAGATCCACATAGCTCATATATTTTATTGACTTGCTCTAGATCACTCTTCCCTGGTAAAATCGGTTTCCCATTAAGAAGCTCTGCAAATATGCATCCAACTGACCACATGTCAACAGCAGGACCATACATTGTCGATCCTAGCAGCAATTCAGGAGGCCTATACCACAGCGTGATGACTTGATTGGTCAACCTTTGGTTTTGATCAGCGCCAACAGATCTTGCCAGACCAAAATCCGCAAGCTTTAGAATGCCATTATTGTCTATTAGCAAATTTGCTCCTTTGATGTCCCGATGTAGGACTTTGTTGATATGACAGTAATGCAACCCTGTTAATAACTGTCGCATATAACACTTAATCTGAGGAATACTAAAACGCATTCCTGGTCGATTTGATAAACCGGCCAGGTCATGATCCATATATTCAAAGACCATATAGGTACTACCATTGTACTTATTGACATCTGAATTTCCTTGTTCATCATTTTCTGGGCCTGGAGAAGTCACTATCTCCTTCAGCTTTATAACATTATCATGTTTCAGCTTGCTCAAAATTTTTATCTCTCGCATTGCAGTAATAGGGAACCCTTCTTTTTCATTATCCATGCGAATTTTCTTCAGAGCAACAACTTCCCCTGTCCTGATCTCCTTTGCCATGTACACTTGCCCGTATGTGCCTTCTCCAATCTGTTCGAGCTTTTCAAAGCAAGCTAAGCTGCGAGAACCCAATGCAGGGGCTTCCTTCAGATTGAGCTGTCCAGCAGATGCCACTGCCATGCTTGTTCTTCTCTATATTGAAACTTACTCCACTAATTACCAACAGGAATAACTTTCTTGCAATCAATTCAACACTTTGTTCTTACACCACGAAATACTGGGTGTAACTACTGTTCTAGGTGCCCCAATCCTCCCAAATTTGTCAGTTGTGGTCTGCAATAAGTACAGAGTTACGGTTGGAATGAATAGTCACGACCACTTAAATATCTAACAAACATTTTTATGTGAGCCGACGAGCGGTCTCCAAAACAAATTCAAAAATATTATAATAGATCATGCTCTAATCAACTTTTTTATATTTTATTTAAAAAAAAATTAATTAGCATTATTTTTTTAAAAATTATATTGTATCTCATCTAGACATAATTGTAATGCAATGAAGCTCTAAATTAATGAAGGTTTACACTTCCCTCCAAAATTAGTCAAACAATCATCTAATTCTAAATTCTTTAACTTTTATTTTAAAAATTACTTTATCCAATTTTAAAAAAGGAACTCTTCAAAGAAATTGATATATATATCTAATTTGTCAATTATAAATTAAGATTTAAATTATATCTTTATCACTTTCCTTTTTATTTTAAAATCTTATGAAATTTCGAATATTAATTTGTAAATATTTATAGTAAACTATTTAGTTGTTTTTATTTGACTTACTTTACAATGACATAATGAGTATTTTTTCTTCTAGATTTATAGATTTTTTTACCAACATTTTGATAAATTCTATGATAAATATCAGAGGATGTGACACAAACATCCATAATCTATTTGATTGGGATTGTAGTAACTTCTAAGAGTATTTTTTCTTCTAGATTTGTAGATTTTTTTTACCAACATGTTGATAAATTCTATGATCAACATCAGAGGATGTGATACAAAAACATTTTAAAACATTCATATTCTATTTAATTTGGATTGTAGTAACTTCCAAGAGTATTTCTTCTTTTAGATTTGTAGTGACTTCCAAGAGTATTTCTGATTTAATTCTTCTTTTAAAATTTGTGCTTTCGATGGAAAGTTGGCTATTGTAATGTGTGCATGAGGATGCAAACTCGAGGAAACTCTCTAAAGTCAGTCCTAGAGCTGAAGGGAAAAAGCGGAGTGTGCTTGCAAAGGAAGATTTGCAAATCACTGAGGTCGTTTGCTCTCTTAGTCCCAGTCAAATGTGATCTCACTGCTTCCATCATTGTAGGATGCAAGAAAATAGTTTTGTTAGAAATAAAATCTTTATCCGATGCTTTTTCAGATCTTCACATTTTTCTTATTAGTTTTTCATGCCCATGGTAAGTGTTGCATGTTGTTGAAAAACCTCAAGGCCTTCTTTATGAAGCAGTCACCAACAAACCTTATTGGTTTTACATAGGCTCATCAATATTCTTATTAACCCATATGTGCTTTGTTGGCATCATGGTGAGAATGATGAAGTTTGATGTACTTAGAGGTTGTCATTGATGGCAATTACCGGCTCTAATGTCATCACAACCAATCGAAAAAAGTGTTATAGTGAATCGATGAGGAACAGGGGACTAAAGACTTCCATCGGTGAGCAGAGACCGGTTTACAGGAAGAAACCTGTAGTTGAGCTAAGTGATGCAGGTTCACCGATATAAAGGAAGCAACTGGTAGTCGATCATAATGGTGATTGGTAGTTATGAGAAGTGAAAAGGATAAGCACCCAAATTCATCAGCGTGATTGACTTGCTAACATGCGGATTTGTCAAATTTAGAAAGAGCCAGTTGAAGCCAGAATGCTTACTAGAGAACCAACGATATTTGTGGCATGAACAATTAGTCTCACCAATACAATTGACGAGATTTGAGGAACGAACAAATTGGTGCATTGAATAATTTTTTAGTTCAAATTTTGGAGGGAAAGTGAGTGCCAAGATTGAAGACAACTATATACATGTTTTTCATCTTGATTGTTGTTGTCATTGGAGTGGTTAGCAAGTTCAGATTGAAAATTTGAGTAAGGTGAAGAATGCCTGAAGGGTAGTAGAGTTCCTTGATGAATTGGTGAATTCATCACCGAGAAGAGATTGAAGCAAATACAAGATAGATCTATTCGACATAAGAGTGTCATCATCAGATCAATGGTTTTTTACTTTCTAATAATTGCAGCAGATTAAATCCCTTAACAGGGTGAACCTTAATCGATTCTATTTGTAAAATCCCCTAACAGGGTCACTCCATAGAGGAAGTGTAAAATCCTTTTGCAAGGTGAATCTTAATAGATTCTAAGGTATTCTTAACAGGATACTAGTCGTCTTTAATAGGGTGATGTTCTCAGAAGGAACAAGATTGCAAGCTCTTTACACGACACTCTTTTTCACTATAGTAAAAGAGATTGTGGGTTATCCCCACCATGGTTTTCTCCCTCTAACCGAGGGTTTGCACATATAATTGTTGGTGTTGTGCGATGATTATTTGATGCATGCAAATCTCTTTCCTTCAATGTTCCTGCTTTCATGATTAATGTAATGCTTTAAGTTAATTTGAAAAAGGTAGTTGCTTATCGGTTAGTTTAAAAGTTTAAATTGTATATAAATTGTTTCTTTGACTGAGTCATCCCCCCTCTTAGTCACCGATTAATATCAACAATTGGTATCAGAGCTTAGGCCCTCTAAAGAAAAGTTTAACATCTTGAGGAAAATATCATGGAGGAATACTGGTATTAGAAGTAGCATGATGAAGCTAATGAGATGATTGCTGAGCTGAAGGAGAGACTAAGAAAATCACTTGCTAAAAGGAAGGAACTAGTTCTACAACTTAATGAGAGTCAGGATATCATATATCAAATCTCTAAACAGAGTGGATCTGAAGAAGCAATTTCAGAACTGATGGGGAAGAACAAGAAGCTAACTGAAGAAATGACAGATCTAAAAAAATAGAATGAAAGTCAGGCATTGAGAATGACTAGAATACTAGAAGCCAATAGGATAGCAGATGAAAGAAAGACAAATGCAGAAGAAGCTTTGTGAAAAGATGAAAGAGCTAAAAGACTTGCTGAAGAAGCCCTAAGAGAGAATGATGCAATCATCATTGAAAAGGATGAGGAAATCCGAATTCTCACTCAAGAGAATGAAGTCATGCATGAACATCTATATGACAAAGAAAAGGAAAAGGAGAAGCTGATGAAAGCTCTGAGAAGATAGATGGACAATTAAAGGTTCAGAGGAGAACAAAGGAGACAACCTGTCTTGGTTACTCCGGTACAGGTCCAATAGAATATGGAGAATCATCTAATCCCAAGAGGATGAAGGATGATAAAAGGAAAAAATCAGAAATGAAAGGTATAAAATTTTCTATATCTTCTTGCAATTATTGTGGTAAACTGGGTCATAAGTGTGATGTCTGTAGAAATTGACCGGTTAGTCACAAGAAGTCATTCACCTTTGATGGTTATTGCTATAACTGTCACAAGTGTGGACACACTGCTTATGAGTGTAGATATTGATCTAAAAGCATATATAGTAGAATAAGTTTTAATGGATATTGCTTTATATGCAATAAATATGGACACAAAGCTGAAGAATGCATGCTCAAGACAAATGCATCAAGATCTCCATCCAAACCAGTTACACATAATAAAAAGAATAATCAACTCAATGTCATATGTTCCACTTGTGGTAATTTTGGTCATTTAGCTGCAAATTGTAGGTTGAGAATTGGTCAGAGAAATAATGCAGGACCATGGAAGACAACTGGTATAGCATGTTTCAACTACCATAAGATCAGTAATTTAACCAGAGAGTGTAGGAACTGATCCTACAACCGCTCTGAAGACATGAACCAGTTTGGCAAGAAGAAAGAGCCCAATGATTTGAAAGGAAAGAAGATAGTTGAAGAGGTGAATGAAATGAAAAAGACATGGACTAAGAAGAAAGAAAGCAAAGAAGGAGAGAATCATCCTGTAACTAAGTCATCATCCACTGGTGATGAAAATTCTTCTTCAAACTAAGCATATCACTGCTCAAGGGTAGCACTTATCGAAAAATCATGGCTGATTCCCCGAAACCAAAGTGAGGCAAAGCTTAATTGCATTACTTAGATTCAGTAAAGTTGGCATATTATTTGTGATTCACTATCGGTGATTTTTTAAGAGTATAGATGTTAAAGGTTGTATTGTTATTGGTAAGGAAGTGACATCGATAAACTATAAGTTATTACTGTTTGAGATTGTACAACTTAACCATTGTAAGAGTGCACCGAACAACTTATCAAATAAATAAGGAAATGAAAGCTCATTTTGTTTACCTTTCTTCATTTGTGCAATCGAGAACTCAAAGTGTAATTAAAATATTTCTAAATCTATTAAGTGCATAGCATGCAAAGTGAGTTTGGAGATCAAGCGGTGAAGTTTCAGTCATTAGAAGCCCTAGGAGAAATAGTAGAATAAGTCAATTTGTGAATTCTGTTCAAACTCATCATGGTAGCTTCCATATCGATTCCTGTGTTGGTTGAAGTAATTAAGGAACCACAACCCAAGTTCAAGCTACATCTAATGAGGGCTAGAGAGATCGACATGACCGGTGCCCTATCATCTATGCCCTTGGGTGTGTTACTGGTTGAAGATATTCACAGTTTCATCCACTGTAAGCTTGAAGAACTTGGAGATAAATTCATTCAAGAAGAAATCAAAAGGTTTTATGATAATGGTCTATTTAAGGCAAAACATATACATCTGAAGACCAAGGGTTTGTCGAATGCTATTGATTTTCCCAATCAATTCCATGTTGATTGGATTAGGTATGTGCTAAGTAGATTGCATGATCAATTTCTATGGTTGGAAGCTGAAGCACCAATCAAAATCACAAAGGATGTGATCCAAAGAGTAACAGGGTTTAGCGCAACTAGTGAAGCACTAACCCTAAGGATAATATCATCCACTAAAGTCACTCAGTTGACTAAATCCCAATGGGACAAAAGAGCAATGATAATCACTCACATTGAGGACGTAGAAGTGAGGTTTTCTTCTACAGTAATAGCTTATAGTGTTTATCAATCAAGCCACATGAACAGTGTGCCGAGAGGTTCTATCCATGCAGCTTATCGGATCATCAAGGAGGATGCAACATATGACATTTGTGAGATGATAAGAAGTCAATTCTTGGTGAACATGGAGTGAATTAAGAAGGACAAGAAACAATCATTCAAGTATGGTTCATTACTAGTATGTATCTTCTTCTATGTGCAAAATTTCTTTCCCGGTAAGCAAAATGTAGTGTGGTTTAAAGATAAACCTATCACAGTTTAGATAGGTGAAATGATTAGAGATTTAGGTGATAAGTTGGGAGAGACAATGTGGGGTTATTTTAAAGAATTCCAAACCAGAATGCATAAAAGAGAGAGAATCCCAACCGATATAGTTCAAAAGTATAAGGACACCATTTATTTTCTTGTTGATACTGATTGTTGCATTATTCAAGCGGTTCAACCTAGAACCTTTTGGATACCTGCTATGGGTTATGAGATTGGGACATATATTGCCAAAATATATGCAAACATGTTACTGTCTAAACCAGTAGACAATGAAGTAGAAAAGAAGGAAGATTAGAAGAAGGAAATAGAGGAAAAGAAAGTAGAAAGTAAGAAAACAGTGGTGGACACTCCTTCTGTGAAGAGAAAGTTAGAGTTAGAGGAAGAAGAAGAAGAAGAAGAAGGAACAAAGGAGGAAAAGGAGGAAGATTCAATCATAGATATCGAGAAGATGACTCCCATAATGACATCATGGTGAGCATGATGAATTTTGAGGTACTTAGAGGTCGTCATTGATGGAAATCACCGTCTCCAAAGGCATCACAACCAATCGGAGAAGTGTTGTAGTGGATTGGTGAGCAGAGACTGGTTTACAGGCAGAAACTGGTATTTGAGCTGAGTGAAACTAAAGACTTTCACTAGTGAGTAGAGACTATTTTTTTGAAAGAGACTGGTAGATGGGCCAAGTGAAGTAGGTTCACTGATGTAAGAGAAACAACCAGTATTTGATCGATAATTGATAAGTATGCAAAGTGAAAATAATAATTACGCGAAGTCATCAACTTGGTTGACTATCTAACTTGCAGATCCATCAAAATTAGAAAGAGTTAGTTGAAGTCAAAGTGCTTGCTAGAGAACTAGCAAGATTTGTGGCATGAATGATTAGTCATATCGATATAATTGGTGAGATTTGAGGAATGAAAAAATTGGCACATTGAGTGATTTTTGAGTTTAAATTTTGGAGGGAAAGTCAGCACCAAGATTGAAGATAGCTATATACATGTTTTTCATCTTGATTGATTGTTGTCATTGGAGTGGTTAGCAAGTTCAGATTGAAAATCTTAGTAAGGTTAAGAACAAGTGTAGGGCAGAAGAGTTTCTTGATGAATCGGTGAAGTCATCACCGAGCAGAGATTGAAGCAGATATAGAGCAGATCTATTCAACAGAAGAGTTTCATCATCAGATCAATATTTTATTGCTCTCTGATAATTGCAGTAGATTAAATACCTTAACAAGGTGAACCTTAACCGATTCTTTTTGTAAAACCCCCTAACAGGGTCACTCCTTAGAGGAAGTGTAAAATACTTTTGCAAGGTCAATATTGACAGATTGTAAGGTATTCTTAAGAGGATACCAGTCATCTTTAATAGGGTGATGTTCTCAGAAGGAACAAGATTGTAAGCTCTTAACCGAGTACTCTTTTTCACTGCAGTAAAAGAGATTGTGGGTTATCCCCATCGTGGTTTTCTCCCTCTAACTGAGGGTTTCCACATAAAATTTCTGGTGTTAAATGTGATGCTTATTTGTGCATGCAAATCTCTTTCCTTCAATGTTTTTTCTTTCATGATTAATGCAATGTTTTAAGTTAATTTGGAAGGATAGTTGCAGACCGGTTAGTTTGAAAGTTTGAATTGTGTATAAACTGTTTTGACTGATTCACCCCCCTCTTATTCACCGGTTAATACTAAAAATTGGTATCAGAGCTTAGGTCCTTTGAAGAAAAGTTTGATAGCTTGAGGAAAAAGATCATGGAGGAATATTGGTATCAAAAGTAGATTGATGAAGCTAATGAGATGATTGCTCAACTGAAGGAGAGACTAAGAAAATCACTTGCTAAAAGGAACTTTCTATACAACTAAATAAGAGTTAGGATATCATAGATCAACTCTTTGAACATAGTGGATCTGAAGAAGCAAAAGAAGCAGTTTCAGAACTGATGGAGAAGAACAAGAAGCTGACTGAAGAAATTATAGATCTAAAACAAGAGCATGAAAGTTAGGCCTTGAGAATGATTGAAATACTAGAAGCCAATAGGATAGAAGATGAGAGAAAGAGAAATGCAGAAGCTTTGTCAAAAGCTGAAAGAGCTAAAAGACTTGCTGAAGAAGCCCTAAGAGAGAATGATGCAATCATCATTGAAAAGGATGAAGAAATCCAAATTATCACTCAAGAGAATGAAGTCATGCATGAGCATCTACATCACAAAGTAGAGGAAAAGGAGAAGAGTATGAAAGAGATTGAACAACTCAAAAATAAGTTGAAAGAGCTACAAATGAAAGAAATGAAAAGATGAGAAAATTTAATGAAAACTCAGAGAAGATAGATGGACAATTAAAATCTCAGAGGAGAACAAATGAGACAACCGGTCTTGGTTACTCCAGTACAGGTCCAATGGAAACTAGACAATCATCTAATCTCAAGAGGATGAAGGATGATAAAAGGAACACATCAGGAATGAAAGGTATGAAGTTTTCTAAATATTCTTTCAATTATTATGGTAAACTGGGTCATAAGTCTGATGTCTGTAGAAATCAACCAGCTAGTAAAAAGAAGTCTTTCACCTTTGATCTTTATTGCTATAATTGTCACAAGTATAGATACACTGCTATGAGTGTAGATCTCAATCTAGCAACATGTCTAGTAGAAGAAGATTTAATGGATATTGCTTTACATGCAATAAATATGGACACAAAGATGAAGAATGCATGTTCAAGACAAATGCATCAAGATCTCCATCCAAACCAGTTAGACCAAAAAGAAAGAGTAATCAAATCAATGCCCATGTTCCACTTGTGGAAATTTTGGTCATGTTGTAGGAAATTGCAGGATGAGAATGGGTTAGAGAAACAATGCAGGACCATGGAAGACAATTGGTATGGCATGTTTCAATTGCTATAAGATGGGTCACTTAGCTAGAGAGTGCATGAAACGATCCTATAACTGGTCTGAAGACAGGAACCAATTTGCCAAGAAGAAAGGGCCAAATGACTTGAAAGGAAAGAAGATAGTTGAAGAGGCAAGGAATAAAATAAAAAAGATATGGACTAAGAAGGAAGAGAGAAAAGAAGGAGATAATCATTCCGAAACTAAGTCATCATCCATCAGTGATGACAACTCTTCTTCAAACTAAGCATACCGATGCTCAGGGGGGGAACTTATTGAAAAATCATGGCTGATTCCCCGAAACCAAAGTGGGGTAACTCTTATTTACATTACCTAGATGAAGAAAAGTTGGCATAGTGTTTGTAATTGTTCATCGGTGAATTGTTTAAGAGTATAGGTGTTAAAGGCTGTATTGTTACCGGTAATAAAGTGACATGGGTAAATTATAATTTTTTTTTGGAATCTAAGAACACTAAGAGGGGGGCAGGTGAATTAGTGTTCTACTGGTATGATCAATTTACACCTTATTAAAACATGCATACACCAACTGGTATACTTGTATATATAGAATTGAAAGAAGTAAAGCAACCATTAAGCCAATCACATAAATGAAAATTATAACACACAAAATTATACGTGGAAAGCCTCAAAGAGGAAAAAACCACGGTGGGATTTGTGACCCACAATATCAATCCATTGGCCATATGAAAAGATATTACAAAATATAAGGGGCCTGCACTTGCAGGAAGGCTTACAGCCTAAAGCACACTACTCAATCACAAAAGGAGCCTCACTGACTACATATAAATCCAGACTACAATCCAGAGAAGTGTTGAGTTGCAAAAGATAACATCTCCTATTCTTGAATACAGTTCTGGTTAAGCTTTGTTTGTTCCGATCTAAAACCCTAAACCCTTTATTGGAATAACCCTTACATAAATAACCTCACATACATGATCTCTCAGATATATTTCACATCTCAATCCTAATATATATTCACATGATATCGCATTCAAATATCCATCACAACATCAAAGTGATCTAATCCAACTGACCTATATACCCTATACAATTTATCATGCCTTATGTCGGCTTACAAAGATATTTACAATATCAAATTACATGTCGGGTAGATAACATAAATACATGTGTAGACACCTAAAATTGTCATGTCTAATTAAATAAATATTTTATTTATTTAATTATCTAATCCTAATTCTTCTATTAATTAAATAAATCCTTATTTATTTAATTAATTCATTTATCCTCTTCTAGCCTTATTTCTCATTTAAATAAATACATTTATTTATTTAAATTATCCCTTTCCTAAATTAAATAAATATTTTATTTATTTAATTGTCCTACTTCTTCTATTAATTAAATAAATCTTTATTTATTTAATTAATTCATTATCTTTTTCTACACATGACACATGTCATTCATCTCTTAATTCCTACACTACCTACCTCTTTCATTATTTTGGTATTTCTTATACCTACCCTTTAATCCTAGCCGACCTCTCTTTTTACACCTCTCAATCTTAACCCTCCATTTTCTATTGTGTCTTCTATTTAAGGAGATGCTTTCTTCATTGTCTAACCCTAACTACTTGATCAATTGACTACACTACAATTCTACTTGCAACCACATTCCGTTCTTTGTTGAGCTCTTGTGCATACAAAAATCTGAGAGCAAGCATATCAAACAAGATCAATGGAGATAGGAAGAATGGAGATCAAAACCCTAGTGGACATGTGATGGTATAATCTTTGTGATTTTGAGTTATTTGCATTGTCTTAGGTTATCTTCATATGTTATGGTGGATCTTTGTTCATTGTTAGGCTAGGGTTTAGTGGTTGAATCCATTTTAGTCTTTCAATATTGTTGTGTATTGCTATCCATTTTCACCATATACAACATGAATATCAAAAACAATTGTCAATGCCATATCCAAGAGATGTCGGCCTCCAATACTGATAACCTTATTCTAAACCATGTCAGCCTACATTGCCGATAACCAAAGAAATCCTTCTATCCTACCGTTGCCAGTACCGGTGAAATGTCTGTTGGTACACAATTGAATGAAAATATGAAACTGGCCATCAATGAAAACATAGTGAAACCAACCGATTGAGTGTCAATCACCAACAATCTCCCCCTTTGGCATTGATGGCAACACTCATGTGAAAAATGGTCAAGGTTTCATGTGCCAGTTTCATCTTGCCTGCTCCCCCTGAGCTGAATATTCATCAATACAAAATACTCCATGCTCCACAGTTTTCCATCTATATACTCCCCCTAATGTATAAAACTCCCTCTTTTCTTTTTCACATCTATATCACTTCCCCTTTGACATCAATGCCATCAAAAATTCCAAAAAGAATGCCAAAGATTTAAAACTGTACAATGAGTATCCCAAAAAGTATCTTAATGAAGCTTAACAAATTTGAAATTTTCTGGATATACCTTCTCCAATAGCTCAAGATAAGTATCCCAACTAGTTTTGAAAGTGTCAAAAATAGATACAAGTCCATTTAGTATATGAGCAAATGATTCTTTTTCACTTAACTCTGTCAGTGTGGGCTTTCCAACCATATCCATACACTCATTCTTATGTACACTAAGTGAATCCAACCTAGGACTACCAAGCCTCTAAGACTTCTGGCTCTTCTTATGATTTTGTCTTTTTCTTTCTCAAGAACAAAAAATTGGCCAAGTGGGTCATTATCCTGAGTGAATTCGACATAGAGTATGTTGATAGAAAAGAAATAAAAGGTCAGATTGTTGGCCATTTGGTGGAATTGATTATGTGTTGCATTGATGTTTTGTCATTGATGTCAACACTAGCTGTTTGGATGCTTTATCAACACCCTTTTGGTCCCAATAGGTTGAGTAGTTTTTGGTTAACTTGGATCCGACATGATCTGGTAGATTTCGATATAATCTGGTGATGGAATTGGCTTGTTCATGATACTCATACTCATATTTGGTCAGTTGGTTTCGGTCTGGTGATTCGATGCTATCCTGCTTACTTAGAAGATTGGTTTCTGGTTCTGGCTAGGGTTTCACTGACATAGCTTTTGGTGGAGATCTTTGATGCATTGCATAATTGGTGTTGGTGCAACTTTTGATCGAGTTTCAAAATGCTATTGGTGATCATGTTCGAGACTTGGCATTTGGAGATCATTGATGAAGCGCGTGGACCTATACTTGGTCTCGATCTATCTAGGTTATAGACTGACATTAATGAAACGTGTGGATAAGACCTATTGTTATATTTCTGGGATGTCTTTTGTGTGGATATTATTTGTTTTGGTCTAAGGCCGACATGGTTTGTAATTGTGTAATTGGTTTATTGTCTGGTGGCCGACTTGATTGTTTATGGTCGAGGATTTGTATCAATAAGATGTAAATCTCATTGTAGATTATCATGGTTATTGTAAGAGGTCATGGTCGAAGAATGTAATATGTGAATAATGTAATATCATTTAGGTAGAGGAGTTGATTGATCATTGGAGATTGAATTGGGTTTGTGTAAGAGGATTTAGTCCTCCGGTATTGAGCTTAACCGAAACTGTACTCAAGAATAGGAGATGCTATCTTTTGCAGTTCAACACTTTTTCGGATTGTAGTCTAAACTTGTATGTACTCAATGAGGCTCCTTTTGTGATGAGAAGTGTGCTCTAGACTGTTGGCCTTCTTGCAAGTACATGCCCCTTCATTGTAATTCACATACTTATTGCAAAAGTATTATTTGACTATGGGTAGTGTGGACGATTGTTTTTGACACACCTGCTAGCAGTCAGGTAGCCAATGTGAACACTCGTAACCTCTCCTAAAAAGAAATTAGTTTAGGAAAAACTCAATACTCCAAGGTCACTATAGTCAGATCACAATGGTGATTGGCAACCCAATGGTCAATGTGGTTGTACATACTAAGGGGCCTACTAGTTGAAACTAAATCCTGTTGATCATGAATGGCTTAACTTCCTTTTTTTGTATTTTTAAGATTTAAGATTTTGTGGGAAAATAAACTAGAAAGAGTAAAGGGAACAAGAAAACAACAATGAAACCAATTCAATAACAACTTAACAAACTACTTAGTTAGCTCCCTACAATCCAAGAAATTATCAAATATTATTCAAATTAGCGTTCAACAATGGACCTCCAACAAACCTGCAAAATCATCAATTTCATAAACTTATGAAAATCAAATCATCAACAATATCGCCTACCACAATAATTCTCATACACCACTCACATGTGCAATATGATTCATATAGCAATATATAGAAGATCAAACCATGTTGCTAATCCAAATAACAGACATTACTAGATTACACAAAACAATTTTGTAGAATATAGATGTAGATCATGCAATCTACAAGTTGCTTCTTGTATTAATTTCAAAGAATGTGTAAAAAAAATAACTCAAATTATTAACAATCAAAATAATCTAAAATTTTCTAAGTGGGCCACAAATCATCAATTTGGGGACCATTACAAATGAATCCAAATTCTCAATTTATAGAAGTTTTTTGCCCTATTATCTAGGAAATAAATCTAACCTAAATTAACAACACAAACTAGGAGTCCCAGTTAACTTGCAAATTTCTACCTTAATAATCCAGTTAACTACTACGAAATGGAGGCTGCATAAGCACTACGAAGACCATGCTGGGTGAGCCAAGCTTTTGTAGTCATGCAAAATTTTGCTCAAAACTGGAACGTGAGTTGGAGCTGCAGCTGAAAAATATAAAATTGGGAGTCATGCAAAAGGCCTGCTATCTTTAGCAGTTATGTGTTCATCTTTCACTTTTTAATAAAAGATTATAATTATCGATAATGCATTGCAACAAATTGAATAGGAGGATCAACTACATGTTTAATTTTAAATCTGTATTTCTTCAAAACTTCCTTTGCATGCTTCTTTCCTTTCTCTAACTCCCCTACTGTCTCTCCCACCTCTTGACATTAGGTAATCGGGTACATATATCTGTCAATGAGAGTGACATCAAACTAAGTTGGAGGCCCCAAATATTGGGCCTAATATGCATCCCACTAATTAAAAACCTTCTCTTCCTCCATTATCCTGGTGCTGGTTAATCCTAACCCAAAAGCTCCGAGCATATGCTTCAAAAATTTCTCATATTTCAAAATTTCTCTAAGGAGAGGGACTCAGATCTCTGCCATATCCTTCACATATTGTTGAATCATTTTGATCTTTAGTTCCAAAATGTATGCGTAAGATTGCAAATTCTTATAGCTATCTCCTCTCAAGAGATCCTCCTCCATTATTACCTCTACCCCTAGATGCAAAACTTTATTCAAAATTTGAAACTACTTATTAAAAATGCTTAGTTTCCATTCCCATTGCATAGAACAAGAAGCTAATGCTCCGCCTGCCTATACTGCCTCTCAGTATATCCCCATGGTATCTTGCAAAATAATCTAATTTTAGCTGCATTTATTTGGGCACATGATTTAGCTGCAGTAGCCACCTGTCTCACCTCCACTAATGCCTTCACTTCTCCCTCTGGAAGTGATGAGGTTGATGGTAGGTTGTTAGCCCTACAAGAGTATAGAGGTTTACTCATTTCTAATAACAACTTCTTGTGTTTCCCTAGCTGTGCTTTAAGTTCTATGTTGGAGGTATGCTCCTTCTCCACGTGCCCCCTAACAACACTAGTTGCTAGTTCTAGAGTGTCCAACTCTCCCCACTTTGTTTGTTTACCCAAATTCATTTGGGATACTTGATATTTAAAAGAAAATTGACCTTTATCCTGGAGTGGAACTGCCACATCTACAATTCAAGTGATGTACAATTTTTGACTTCTTAACCTTTGGGGGATCCTCCATGATTACCTGGCGCAATGTCACCTTAGGGAGGTCTGCATTTCTCGTCTTCTTCTTGAAAGTAAATTCAAGCCAGTGTGGTATGTCTTGATCTTTGTCACCTCGATGTTACACTATGTCAGCAATTACAATATGCACCTCTGCTTGTTCCTCTACTTCATCCCTCTCTTTTGCATCTGTTTGTTTAAGATCATGGGATGAAGCGACTTGACGGGCCAGATTCGTTTGGAGAGAAATATTAGTATTTAGCTATTGCTGCTTGTGCAATTCTCCTAACTTATCATTGTTTGCTTCATTGAATGATATCTCCTCATCTACTTCCACCTCTGTTCTACCTTGCTTGAGAGCTGTCTTTAAATAAATCTTCCTGGTCTTGAGGAGTTAAGACTAATCTCTTGTTTAGCAGATCTTCTGCTTCATCTTGTTCTTTCTCCTCTCCAAGTGGTTGATGTAGCTCAAGCTGATCCACCTCCTAATCTAAATCTAATTCTACATTTCTAATAATCACTTATTTAGTGCTGGACTTGAATCCTTGTATCCTTGGTTGCCCTATGGTTACATTAACTGATTGTGGTACATGGGCGTTTGTAACCAAAACATCCACCGTAGCTATTGGAGGAGGTTGAGAGGGCACATCTTCGTTTACTTATATTTCTTCCTCCTTCTCTTGAGCTCCCTCTCCTTCAGCCTTCCCTATAGCTATCCTTGGTGGAAGGACTTTGGCTAGTGGTACTCCTCCTAATCCATTTGTCACTCTGAGATCTGCAGCCTTCTTTAACAACTCAGACTCCCTCATCTTCTCACTAACCTTTCTCATTAGATCCTCATTATATCTTGGGGCCCCACTTCTTCATTGGGGTAAGTAGATGTATTCTTTCTTGAGTTCAATCTTATCTTTCAAGCATACTCCATATAACCCCTTGACTGAGGTACCCTTGAGGTAGACTCCTTTTGTTTTCCCTTAAAGGCACACGGCCCGACCCTTTGACTTAGTCATTGTTTGGTCCTATTGATGACCACTTGGGAAATATTTTTTATTTTCAAGTCCTTGTTTACGGACCACCTGATTAGGGAGAGGGCCTTCTTATCAATTTCTAATCCTTTGTAAGAAGCATCAAGCAGGTCTCCATCATCCCTGAGGTCTTTAGGGAGGTTTGTCTTGATTTCAAAATCTCTTATTTGTGGCACTGATAACCTGTTATAATTTTTCTCTCTTACTTCAAAACTATCCTGGCGGTAGGCCTAAAAATCCTCCAGTCTAGGCTTGTGTCCCTCATATGCCTTAGGCATAGCTTTCTTGAGCTTCCCGTAGGGATCATAGAATTCCCAAGCATAATCAAATTCTTTTAGGTTCAAATCCTATAGCTCTGGCTCTGCTAACTTTGCCACCTGTATTTTAGAGCATGAGAAGTATCTAATTGATACTGAAAAATCAATACCTATTTTGTGTGTAGATGACAAGAGGGATTGGAGGCCTAGTAATTACCTAACATATTGTAACAAAATTATCCTGTCATTACAATACCTGGGAAGAAACATTGGGTTCCCTATGAATCCATTGACCCTGATGCAAGTGGAGCGTGGGTTTTGGATAAACCAACACGCCCACTCTCGGATAATATCCATATCCTTCGGGCTATTCTAGTATCCTATATCTCTTGTTAGTTTAATTATCACAAGAAAAATGAAGGCATCATTAATTCTTTTGAAATGAGCCTTTGCATTGACTAGGGGGAGTTGGGAATAATATTCCCATACCTTCTTTTGTCTTTATTTGTGCCCTAATTGACCCTCCACCTGTAAGCTTGGGAATTTGCCAGCTCTCGGCCACCCAGATGACATAAGATGTGAAGAAGAATTTCTTAGTCTAGTGGACCTCCTTCATTTGTTTGTAGATGTTGTTTGAGAGGATTTGAGGCCAATCAAACTATTTCTTTCCCACCAAGATGGTAGTCATGAACTAAAACATCCACAGATGAATGTGTTTACAATCGAGCTTGCCAAAGGCCCTGCTTAACATGATAATCAGGTCCCTTTGGGGCTCCTTGAAGTTTGCTCTCAGGATCTCTATTGCCTTCAAACCTTTTTTCCTCTCTTCCTCCAACTAGTTCTCATTCATATGCCTTTTGTTTACTCTAACTTTGTCATTCCATATGTTTAAGGCCTCCTCTTTGGTTGAGAGGAATATCTCATCTCTGGTTGGGATACCGAACATGAATCCCAGCATGTTAGGGGATAAATCTATGACTATTTTTCCTGTGCATCAGTGCACTTTCTGGTGTCAAGGTCATAAAATTGGGCAATTGTCATTATGAACTCAGGTGCCTGCATTGATTGTGGAAAGATGGTCGCTTCCACTAGGCCCGATCTTTTAATTTTCCTATGTAGGGCCTCCAATCCCAACTTATCCAGCTAGGTTATGATATCCTCAATTTCGATATGGCCAATTTCAGTGTTAGTGACCCATTTGACTTGATAGTCCAACTTTGATGCGTAGACCTGTCCTTGATAGTGGTATTTCATGGTCACTGAAAGTCAATAAATATCCTTGCCTCTTTTGTTGGAAGATGAGTCCATCTAACTGCTTGAATCTGCAAGAAGAAAGCAAGTTTCAATTCCTTATCCAAAATATTAAAAATTCAATCACTTCGGGACTTCGGGGTTCTAGAGTCTCAAGGTAGGAAGTTTTCCTTCTAAAATAGCATCCGTAACTTCGGGGTCCTAGGGTTCCGGGCTAGGTACACATTGGTGAAGTCCAGAACTCTGGGGTTCTAGGGTTCTAGGCTAGGTAGATAACAAATGGTTCTAAAACTCCAGGGTTCTGGGATGGGTATGTATGGAGGAAGTCCGGAACTCCGGGGTTCCGAGCTTGAAATTTTAGGCTCATCTCGGGACTCCAAGGTCCCAGGGTAGGGAACTTAGGCTCATCTCAGGACTCTGGGTTCCTGAGTTAAATAAATTATACCCAAAAGGACTTTAGAAAGAGGACTTATAAAGGTGGACCTCAAAACTTCGGGGTTCTCGGCTAAGTGGTAGCACTTTCTTGCAAAAAAATAATCCAGAACTCCAGGGCTCTGGGGTTCCAGGCTCATCAAAGGTAGGCTCAACAAAACCTTGGAACTCTGGGGTTCTAGGTTAGGTACACAATCAACCCAGAACTCTGAGGGTCTGAGGTTGGAACTAGGGCATGTGGGACCACAAAATGAAAAACAAGAAAAGATGAAAAACAAACAAAAACCCGTGACAAAAAAAAAGAAAAAAACTAACCTACAAATGATAAAGAGGGCAAGAAAAATCACCGACCCGGTGAAATAAAATGCCCAAGAATGAGAAGGAAGCTCGAAAGTTTGGAAGCACGCAGTCGGGGGGGGGGGGGGGGCAAGGAAGCAAGAGCTCTGAAGGTGAAATGTACAAATGAGCTTCAAAAAGCTCACTATTCATATTTATACCCCCCCCAAACTCATCCGTACAAACGGTTTAAATAGGACCTTGGGACTCCAGGGTCCTAAGGTTCCGAGATTGACGAAAAAAACACAAAAGAAAAGAGTTCACCTCTTGACTCTATGGTGAAGAAAGGAAAAGAAAAGAAAACACAAGGATCAACCTCGGGACTCTGAGGTTTCAGGGTTGATCATTAAAAATAAGCAATCGAACACTCAACCTCGGGACTCTTGGGTTTCGGGGTTCCAGGGTTGAGAAAACACAACACACCTCGGGACCCTGGGACTCCAAAGTTCCGAGATGGAAGACACAAAACACAAGAGAAAAGACCAACCTTGGGACTTCGAAGGTCCGGGGTTTCGAGGTGGACAAAGCAAAGAAACAAAAGGAAAGAGACCTTGAGACTTCGGGACTCCGGGGTTCTGAGTTGAAGAAGCAAAAACCAAAAAAAAAACAAAGCAACACAAAGCAAAAACAGGGGACCCATATTTCAACACAAGGAAACTAATGGGGGATAGATATGCAGGGCATAACAAATGGCGACTATCTAGGAAAAATGACTCTAGGCAATTTGGAACTTTAGAATCTCTGGTTAACCCGCCGCCTAAGGCTATTATCATTCAAAAGGGTGGATAAGAGAAAAGGATGAGTGAACCAATGAACAAACAATCAAGTCTAAAACTAAACATGATTAACTCTTAAGTGTGTGCGTATGATTTATTACTCCATCATTTTCAATAATGCAGATAATTAGAGAAAACTGGGCGCAATCTACGTAGGTGAAGCCAACCAATGTGTTTCATTGAATGTTATCCTGGGCATAGCTCTGCAGCTAGTCAGGCGTCTATAACTCTGATAGAGATACCTCTGGTTCCCGTCAAGGAGTGCTCCACTACTAGCTAGGCATCCATAGCCCCGGTGGAGGTTACTTGAAACACCCATTTTAGTTTCTTTAAGAGGATCATTTCTTTTCTCTCTCTTTTTTATTTTTTGAAAACATTATAGAACATAGAATGACTTATTTCCTTAATAACCTTTTAAGAATTTTTTCAAACATTGACGTCTGATTACTGGGATGGTAACCACGATGGATAATGTGAAACATCCTAACTTCAGATTTTTCACTCGAAGACTAGTTTATTTGATATCTTACAGAACTTTTTGATGTATCTTAATATGATGGTAGTGCTGAGTTTATCAAGATAGCCTTTTCCAATTGAAGGTCAAAAACTCAAATCATATTTAAACCATTATATACTACCTTTAACGAGTATAGACAAAGGTTTCAAAATTTACCAAATGACAATGAAGTTGTAAATAGAAAAGAGTCGAAATCTCTTAGAATTTGGCAACATGTTATGCAAAGGATACCTTCCTATTAGAATATTTGAGAATAAATATGTATATCCTGACACAACGAAAAGAAAATGAATGAAATGAAACAAACAACAAAACAAAAGGGAAACAAGCATGCAACAAAGTAGAAACACAACAAACATGCAAAAACCCAAACAAGCAACGAAGCAAAAGAAACAAAACAAAAACAAGTAAACTACTATATACAATAGGTCAAGCTTCACTGGGGGTCAATCAAATTAATGTTTGAGGAACTGACCATTGACGGGCAATGGTACAAGTTCTCCAGTCAAAGAGCTTAACCTGAAGGTGTTCTCTCCTAAAATTTTGGCTATTTGGTGGACCTAACCACAACCTTTCAAACTTGTGGTGATCACCTTTCTTCTCATTGGCCTTGTCCCATAATAGGACTAGGTCAGAGATCCAATAAAGCTTTCACCTTAGCCCTTTTGTCAAACCATCTCTTAACAACGACTTGGTGCTTGACAAAGTGTTGTAGAGTATTAATCCTTTTTTCGTCAAGTCTTAATAAATTTAAGAGGTAAACCTCTACCTAATCCTCAATTTCAAGTTCTTTAATTAATTGGAGGACTGGTATTTGTAAGTTGATTGGGAAGATAGGGGTTTGGCCATAAATAAGGTAATACAGAGAAGTTGCTTGGGTAGCTTTTACTCTGGTTTGATCAGCCCATAAGGCGTATCTCAACTGATTATGCCAATCCCTGGGATTTTTCTCAAGTAGCTTTTTAATGACATCTAGGATGTTCTTGTTCGTAGATTCGACTACTTCGTTACCTTGCGGGTAGTAGCTGGATGAAAGTTTCAATATCACTTTATATTCGTATGACCATTACATCAACTATGTAGAAGTAAAAGAAGGGCTATTGTCACATACCAGAGCGAACGACATACCCAACCTGGTGATGATGTGCTCTTCAATAAATTTCAAGACTACCTCAGCAGTAGCATTTTGACATGCAATGGCTTCCATCCACCAGGTGTAGTAATCCATCATGGTAAGAATGAACTTATGTCTTGCAGATGAGTTAGGATTAATGATACCTACGAAATCCAGTGCTCATTGGGCGAAAGGTCTTACCTCAAACACTGGTTGGAGAGGCATGGCTGGATTCCTCTCTCTGGAAGTTGTGGTTTGGCATGTATGATAGTTAAAAACATGCTCATGAGTATCCTTAAATATACTAGGCCATTAATATCCAACCTTCAAGATTTCATGTGCAGTGCCATTTGTCGACCCATGACTTGTACCATATTTCCCGTGAAATTCCTCAATCATGTTACAGGCTTCTTGATGATCAAGACACCGAAGGTAAATACCTTCATAATTCTTTCTATAAAGTGTTGAATCCTTGATCATATAATTGGCACTTTTGAGCCTTAATGCTCTTCTTTGCGTGGCTGTCAACCCCCAAGGACACCTATTATTCAACAATATAAATACCAAATTCATGAACCGTGAGTCATGAGTGAATGACTCAAACGTATACTGTTGGCACTGGATTTGAGGGATGTCAGTTGCCATGGCCTAAGACAATCCTTGGCCTTAGACCAACTTCATTGGATGCATCTCTAGATAAAATTCTTGTAATATTACCATTTATTTCCCTCGACGTTCTCCCGGCTCGGACTATATGAGTAGTGACTTCACTGCTTGGTCAGGGACAATTGTGTAGATTTTACTCCTCAGGATATAATGCTTGAATTTATTGACTTCTCTCACCAACACAAAAGCCTGTTTTTCAAGAGCAGAGTATCTAACCTCAACACTTTTGAAAGGAGAGCTCATCAATGCAATGGGTTTCTTGTCCCCTGCTTGCCTTTGCATCAAAATAACTACTCCTGAGTGTAATGAAGCAAAACACTATATGTAAAATGACAAAGTTTAGTTAGGGATGGTTAACATGGGAACTTTAGCAATGGATTTCTTGAGCTAGGCAAAAGCCTCTTTTGCTTCATTTGTCCATTCGACCTTAGCATCTTTCTTCATCATTTTATTTAATGACTTGACTATCTCTACAAACCTAGTGATAAACTTTCTGACATAATTGATCTTCCTGAAGAAAGATCTCATCTCCTTTTTACTGCCGGGCATTTGTAACTTTAACAACACTTCTACCTAATTTGGGTCTATAGATATCCCCCTTTGAGAGTTTACATGGCCGAGTAGCTTTCCTTCAGCCACTCCAAATACACATTTATTGGGGTTAAGGGAAATCCCATATCTTTGACATCTTTCCAGTACCTTTTGGAGGTGCTCCAGGTGATCTTCTCTGACCTTGGAAAATATAGTCAAGTCGTCCATGTATATAATAATACACTTGCCTATCAGATCTTTCAATGTCGTATCAATTTCTCTTTGGAAGGTCGCTCCAGCATTAATTAACCCAAATGGCATCTTTTTGTATGCATATGTTCCCCACTTCATCATAAATGCTATCTTCATACGATCCTCATAGTTCAACAAAACTTGGTTATATCCAGAATAACCATCTAAAACTGACATCATTTGTGAACCATTGACTATTTGTAGTACCTCATCCAAAGAACGAAGAGGGTAATTATCTTTGTCAGACACCTTGTTGAGATTGTGAAAGTCCACATAAAGCCATATTTCTCCGTTCTTCTTCCTTATTGTTACCAAATTGGCGACCCAAGTAGAATGTCGTACCAGAAAAATAATCTTGGCAGAGAGCAACTTTTGTACTTTCCTAAAAATCAAGGGTTCTATTAGTGAATTAACCGGTCGTTGCTTCTACCTAAATGACTTTATGTTAGGTTTTAGGGGGATAACATGGGTGATGATTGATGTATCAAACACTTTCAAATATTTGTATCTTCTCTTGGCCTTCTGGACCAATATTATGTGGCTCGTACTTTCCGACATCCGAATCCATTGTTAATCTCTCTTTTACTCTAGCATCAGAGTCAAAAAGTCTCTCTAAGGTGACCATACCTTTAGGAATAACATTAGTTGGTAAATCTATAATATCAACATTGTTTCCGACATCAAGATCATCCGATTTATCTTTCTCATCAATGATTTGTTCCTTGAAAATCCCCTAAATTGGCAACAAATTCTAGAATGTGGGCATCATCTTGGAAAAATTGAAAGTATTTGACATTATTAGGCACAATAGGTGTGGAGATTAACTCTATGAAAAACTTCTTCAAAGGGGATTGGCTCATTGGTTCTAATGCATTGGCGGCTATGGCCAATGCATCTGGTATTCCATTTACTTTCCTGGGTACCGGCTGAATATCGAAAGCATCGAAATCCTCAATCAAATCCCATACTCTATTCATATATGCTGCTAACCTTTTATCGTGACATGCATATTGGCTTCACACTTGTTTGACCACCAACTTAGAATCCCCCTGTACTTTCAAGTATTTAGCTCCCTTCTTATGAGCGAAGAGTAATCCTTTAACTAGGGCCTCATACTCCGTCATATTATTAGTACAAGGGAATTGGAGTCGGTAAGAGGCTAAAAGGGTTTTCCCTTTTGGGTTTGTTAACTCCACACTTGCTCCACTTCGTTGCTTGGATCTTGACCCATCAAACTTTAAAAACCATATTTCATCTTTTGGCCTCTTTATATTTTTCACCTTAGGGTCAGTGATCAGATTAGCTTCCAGAGGGGATTGTTGTCTCTTAGTTTCAAGGTCTTGCACTACTTGAGGTTGTTCGATTACTGGTTGCAAGAACACTTTAGGGATGTTAGGAGTGATTTGTTCCACTCGAGGCTGCACTTGAGATTGTGTTTCCTCAGTCTTATGCTCAGGTAGGATATCCTCCTTCTCTTGTTTGACAATCTCAACCATGAAGATCTCCTTGTTGCATTCTCTTGTTTGGTAAGTTTTACTCATAAGATCCATTATTTGGGGTATTACTCCCTCGCAACTTGGAATTTGAATTTCTTCCATGTTGATGGTATGATCAACATCTTTGCATGGGACTAGGCTCATCAACTTTGTAATCTCATTTTGATATGGGATACATGACATCTCTGAGTGTTCCTCATGATGTATCTAACACCATTTTAGAAGCAACAAATATTGTACTTTCATAGTATCTCCCAACAAACACATCCGTTGTTTCACCGCGGTAGCGAAGCGTTTGACCTGTCCTCTATATGTAGTCATGTCTTCTATAAATAATTGGAGAGGAGCTAGTGCGGAGAAAGTCAGGATTTAATTAACTCTATAGACTCCCGGACTTCAGCATATGCCACCTCACTGGGAGCACCATAATCTATCACTAACTTTTTTTACTTAGGTTCACTATCGATTTAGATCTGGTTTCTCATCCCCTTCCATGGAAGACATAAGTATGTAAAACAAGTTGAGAAATATCCTCCCAAAGTTTTTGACCAATCCCTACTAAGGAGCATCCCATATACCTCTAGAATATCCACCACTTGAATGTTGATGTAACGGGATATGCGGGGATCATCACCCAATTGGATGTATACATTTTTTAATTCTCCGATTACATTAACCTCAATCTTGTCTAGTTGTACCACCTTACTGTTTGCACATACTGGGTTGAGACTGACCTTCTGACATATAGAGTAGGAAATTATGTTTCCTGAAGCACCTAAATCTACCAAACATCTATGTAGATTCTTTCCACATATCCTCAAACTCAATAAAAATGATGGGTTCTCAATTGCATCACTACTGACATTAGCGTTGACTTCATTAAGGTTATCCATCTTAATTCCATTGCTCTGTGACTCTAATAGTTCCAACTTCCTAAGGAGAGCCCTCTTTTGTTCAGGGCAATATCTCAATACTTCCATCAGGGACATAGTGGTGGCAGTCCTCTCTGTCTCCTTGGTAACATCAAATGATCCTTTCAGAACATATTCTTGCCCTTGAGCTTGTCTAGGGCATGCTCCTTGAAAAGCCTAAGGAGGGTGAGGATTGTTGCTTGCATTCGCATCGGGAGGTACAAATCCACCCTTCGGGGGAGGTGGCTCTATTAATGGAGCCTTGCCTTGACTCCTAATATTGTAGTTGTTTTCGGTCTGAAAGGCCTGTGAATCGTAGACACATGGTTCACCTTCAACTTCAGCCTAAAATTATTTGCATAGGAACGTATCAACCAACATTGCGGTATTAACCTTATCGGGTTCGTCATTAGACCAATCTTTTGGTTGAGAATCAACTTGAGCAATCCTTATGATCTTCTCAAACTGGGCACAATTAACCTCAGAATGCGCAGTTGTATCATGCAATCTACACCAATTAGTTAGCAAATTCATAACCACAAGGTTAAAACTTTGTGTGTTGTTTGGGTTATCACGTGTGTCAGGGTGATCATGGTTCACCCCACTGTTGTTTGGACCCGTGTTCCACTGCCTATTGTAAGGTTTGCTGTTATACCTTTGATTTTGGTTCTGGTTGTTGTAGTTTCGCTGATTATTATATGGTTGGGATTGGTTATACCTTCTTGGAAGATTCATCTTTAGCTGACTCAAGTCTGTAGTAACTTGTGTTCTCATTTTCTTTAAGGCTTCTACTTCAGCAGATATATGAGATCCTTGATTCTCAGGCATCATAGTTGGAGGTTGGTTTGTTGTGTGATTATTACCAAACTATTGATTTCCCCCTTGCACTTGACTAGTATATTGTGTTTAAGTGGGGGTGGTATTAGTATTATTTTGCCAAGTCAAAGCTTAGGCAACAAACTATTGATTCGTCTGAGGTTGGGGTGCACAGATTGGCATTGGGTTGATTGTCGAGGCACCTACAGGTAGAGGTGAGGGTATGCTAGGTATTGGTTGTAGTTCCCTTGATTCACCCCTATGGGTAAATAATATCCAATCCCTCCTGGGGTTTGGTTCAACTCATTCATACTAATTGCTAGTGGAAAGACTTTTTCCAAACTGTCTCTTTGATCTTGGGGAACACTCTTCTTAATAAACAACAATACAAGGGTTGATAGCTCTCAGATACGAGTTGATTGCTACATTGGGTGCTACCTAGTAAGGAGCTTGTAACCTCTTGAATGCCCTTTGGAAGCTAGTATTAAAAGTTGTTAAAGGCTCCTTTGGTGACTTCTTAAGAGAAGCAAATTGATGGTATAGTGTTTTAGGATCTACATACACTCGAAATTGATCGATGAAATCTTTCTCCAAGATGTCCCCACCTATGATAGAATTTGCAGGTAGGGTTAAATACCAATTGTATTTATTCTCCCCAAGTGAATATGGGAAGAGTCTACATACTACATCTTGGTGTTCAATATGGTTACAAATGACCGCATCTTTGAATGTTTCAATATGTTCATCAATTGTTCATCCCCCCAAATAATAGAATTTTCTGTAAAATTTATCCGGGTTTCTGGGTAGGTCATATATACCCCTTGGTATGGTTCCTAGTGGTATGTGGTCTTGGTTAAAGTAGGCCATTGAAGTTGGTGATAGTGGATGCAGAGTCACAAAAGGTGCAACAACAAGCTGAGGACTAGGAATCAGTTGATCTTCTATGTTGAGTATGAATGAATGCACTAGTGAGGTTGTTGAGGGTAGTTTCTTAGCTTTGTTCCTCTTTCTCCTAGTGGCAGGTCCTAATTCTACTAAGTCTGATGGTGAAGAACTACTCCTAAGGACTCAGTGGAATCTCTTGGGAGAGAAAGATGATATATGATCCAGCTTAGTACCTCAATTCTTTGGTTGAGGAGGTGATTGTGGATTCTCTTCAGGATTAAGTTGCCTTTGTGCTTCTGCTTCTATATGTATAGCCTTTTGTCTTTCATTGTCCAAGACTTGTCATGCTTGTAACCAATCATTATAATCTCTTGTATTGTCCCAATCAAAATTGTATAGCTGTGTAAGAATGTCATCTTTCTCGTAGTTGAGGTTAGGTTGGGTAAAGGGCAGCAGTCTGTCTCCTAGAAGTACCATATGTGGTTAACCAATGATGAGACTAGTCTAGGCCCTCCTTCTAGCACTAGTTTCTATTGACGACTATTTTTGACACACCCACTAGTAGTCAGGTAGCCAATGTGAACACTCACCACCTCTCCTGAAAAGCAACGAGTTTAGGAAAAACTCACTACTCCAAGGTCTCTATAGTCAGGTCACGACGTTGATGGGCAGCCCAATGGTCGATGTGGTTGTACTTATTAAGGGGCCTGCTGGTTGAAACTAAATCCTGTTGATCATGAATGGATTAACTTCCTTTTTTTTGTATTTGTAAGATTTATGATTCTCTGGGAAAATAAACTACAAAGAGTAAAGGGAACAAGAAAACAAAAATGAAACCAATTCAATAACAACTTAACAAACTACTCAATTAGCTCCCTGTAATCCAAGAAATTATCAAATATAATTCAAATTGGCATTCAACAATGGACCTCCAACAAACCTGCAAAATCATCAATTTCACAGACTTATGGAAATAAAATCATCAACAATATTGCCTACCACAGTAATTCTCATACACCACTCGCATGCGCAGTATGATTCATAAAGTAATAAATAGAGGATCAAACCACATTGCTAATTCCAAATAACAGACATTAGCATATTACACAAAACAATTTCGTAGAATATAGATGTAGATCAGACAATCTACAAGTTTCTTCTTGTATTAATTTCAAAGATTGTGTAACAAAAATAACTCAAATTCTTAACAATCTGCAAAATAATGTAAAATTCTCTAAGTGGGCCACAAATCATCAATTTGGGGACCCTTACAAATGAATCCAAATTCTTAATTTATAGAAGTTTTTTGCCCTATTATCTAGGAAATAAATCTAACCTAAATTTACAACTCAAAATAGGAGTCACAGTTAACTTGCAAGTTTCTGCCCTAATACTCCAGTTAACTACTATGAAATGGAGGTTGCATAAGCACTACCAAGACCATGTTTGGTGAGCCAAGGTTTCGTACTCATGTAGAATTTTGCTCAAAACTGGAACGTGAGTTGGAGTTGCAGCTGAAAAATATAAAATTGGGAGTCATGCAAAAGGTCCGCTATCTTTAGCAGCTATGTGTTCATCTTTCACTTTTTAAGAAAAGATCTATAATTATCAATAATGCATGCAACAACTTGAACAGGAGGATCGACTACATGTTTAATTATAAATTTGTATTTCTTCAAAACTTCCTCAGCATGCTTCTTTCCTTTCTCTAACTCCCTTACTATCTCTGCCACCTCTTGACATTGGGTAAACATGTATATATCTATCCATTAGAGTGACATCAAACTAAGCTAAAGGTACCAAATGTTGGGCCTCATATGCATCCCACTGATTCAAAACTTTCTCTTCCTCCATTATCCTGGTGCTGGTTAATCCTAACCCAAAAGCTCCGAGCATATGCTTCACAAAAATCTCATATTTCAAAATTTCTCTAAGGAGAGGGCCTCGAATCTCCACCATCTCCTTCACATACTGCTGAAGCATTTCGATCTTCAGTTCCAAAATGTATGCGTAAGATTGCAAATTCTTACAGCTATCTCCCCCAAGAGATCCTCCTCCATTATTACCTCTTCCCCTAGATGCAAAAATTTATTCAAAATTTGAAACTGCTTATTAAAAATGCTTAGTTTCCATTCCCATTGTGTAGAACAAGAAGCTAATGCTCCACCTTCCTATACTGACTCTCAGTATATCCCCATGGTATCCTACAAAAATAATCTAATTTTAGCTGCATTTATTTGGGCCCATGATTTAGTTGCAACAACCACCCATCTCACCTCCACTAATGCCTTCACTTCTCCCTCTGGCAGTGATGAGGTTGATGGTAGGTTGTCATCCCTACAAGAGTCTAGAGGTTTACTCATTTCTATTAACAACTTCTTGTATTACCCCAGATGTACTTTAAGCTCTATGTTGGAGGTATGCTCCTTCTCCCCGTGCCCCCTGACAACACTAGTGGCTAGTTCTAGAGTGTCCAACTCTCCCCACTTTGTTTGTTTACCCAAATTCACTTGGGATACTTGATATTTAGGAGAAGCTTGAACTTCATCCTAGAGTGGAACTGCCACACCTGTAACCACTTAACTAGAACCTATTCTTGATAAGTGATGTACAATTTTTGACTTCTTAACCTTTGGGGGCTCCTCCGTGATTACCTACTGCAATGTCACCTTAGGGAGGTCTTCCTTTCTCTTCTTCTTCTCGAAAGTGAATTCGAGATAGTGTGGTATGTCTTGATCTTTGCCACCTTGATGTTACACTATGTCAGTAGTTACAATATGCACCTCTGCTTCATCCCTCTCTTCTACATCTGTTTGTTTAAGATAATTGGATGAAGTGACTTGACAGGCCAGATTTATTTGAAGAGCAATATTAGTATTTAGCTATTGCTGCTTGTGCAACTCTCCTATCTTATCATTGTCTACTTCATTGAATGATATCTCCTCATCTGCTTCAGCCTCTGTTCTACCTTGCTCGACAACTAAGTCTTTAAAGAGGTCTTCTTGGTCTTGAGGAGTTAAGACTAATCTCTCGTTTAGCAGATCTTCTGCTTCATCTTGTTATTTCTCCTCTCCAAGTGGTCGATGTAGCTCAGGCTGATCCACCTCTTGACCTAAATCTGATTCTACATTTCTAATAATCACTTCTTCAGTGCTAGACCTGAATCCTTGTATCCCTGACGGCGGTGGTACAAGGGCATTGGTAACTGGAACATCCACCGTAGCTTTTGGAGGAGGTTGAGCGGGCACATCTTCATTTACTTCTATTTCTTCCTCTTGCTCTTGAGCACTCTCTCCTTCATCTTTCCCTATAGCTGTTCTTGGTGGAAGGACTTTGGCTAGTGGTACTGCTCCTAATCCATTTGTCACTCTGAGGTCTGCTGCCTTCTTTAACAATTCAGACTCCCTCATCTTCTCGCTAAGATTTTTCATTAGATCCTTATTGCTATCTTGGGCCCCACTTCTTCATCAAGGTTAGTAGATGTATTCTTTCTTGAGTTTGATCTTTTCTTCCAGGCATACTCCTTATAACCCCTTGATCGAGTGATGGGAATGGGTATTGGATAGACTAGCCTAGTCTATGCTCTTTGATCCTCTCCTTGGATCACCAGGTGTCCCAATCACACCCTAGGGTCTCTAGGACTTCCTTTTATTATGGAATCCCCTAACCTTTCCCAATCCACCCACCAACAACTTGTAGCACTTCTCCTAAGGTCTCACCTGCTCATGAGATTCAAAAGAACCCTTACTAGGCAAATAAGGGTTTGGCTTCTCCCACACCTTCTTAGGTCCTAGCAAGGATAGGACAGGTCTTAGACATGGTTTTCCATCCATTCATGTTCCCCCAAGAGGTTTAGACCTTCCCATTTGTTACCGATCTCACTATTTTGCTTCTTTCCTACAAAATAGGGCTACAAGGAATGAGCCCCAATTAGGCCTCCATTCTAGACTTTTAGGGCTCCCTCTTGCAAATGATGACCAAACTTGTGAAACTCCCTAAAAGGACTATGTTCAATTGGAAAAAACTCAAGGATTTTCTAGGTTTTGGGCCTCCAAGTGTCCATACATTGCCCTAGGTGAATTTTGGGGTTTTTAAGGATTTTTAAGAGGGTTTTTAGGCCTACCAGGGTCACAGTGATGGTTTGGTGTTTTTACCACCTTGTCTAGATTGGTGGAGGATCCTCCTTCTCACCAATGGTGCTCCACACACCCCTCTACAACTCCTCCAAAGGGTGCATCCTCCTCTGACCTTCCTTTCTCTCACGGACCTCTGCAACTCAACCCTTCCTAGCCGGGCACTACCAAGTCTCACCTAGGAGTGGGTTTTTGGGTGACTTCTCTGCATCTTCAAGGGCCTTTCTTGCTCTAAGGTAATGTATAGGGTCTGCACTCCTATTACCCATGGTTTCATGGTGATTCCACGATGGGGATAGGAGTTGTCAACCCATTTTCTCAAGACAGTCCAAAACTGGATAGTAAGGAAGCAATTTACAAAGTATTTACAAACACACAACACCTACAAAACAAAACCTAATTTAAATTCTCAAAATAAAATTATGTACACCATACAAGACTCTCAACATAGTTTGGCTTGAATATCAATCCATTAACAATCCTTCATTACTCCATTTGTGCCGATTGGCAACAAAAACACAGTCATAGTCAAGGAGTTTTTCCTTAGGCCATACAATCTGACATCCAACACATCATTTTAGGGTTTGGAACAATATATGGCATCCTTTCCTTGGTCAATGTGCAAAAATTAGGGTTCTCCACACTAAACTAAGGTTTTGACCCTTTAGGTGGAAAAAGTTGCTTGACAACTTTGAAAAGTTGTCATGCAACTTTTGCAACTTTTGAGCAACTTTCTCAATGTTTCTTTTCCTGACTCCTAGGCCTACATTGGGCTATCCTATGGAAACTACCATGATAAGAAGGGCCCCAAACACTTCAAAGGAACACATACCCTCTGCTCCACAAGAAAACTCAACCTAGACTTATGAACCTAGGACCTAAATTAGGACCTAAATAAGACCAATGAGCTCATGGCTCTTATTACATTTACAATGGCTTCTTAAAGAAGCAAGAACAAAACAAAAACAAATGGTGGGAGCCATTTGAAGGGTGCTCCTGCACCATACTCCCCCTCTACAAAAAAATAATGAACTAGGGGAGTGAGAAGAGCCAGATCAATGCCAAGCTTCTTGAACCTGCTCTCTTCAACCCAAGTAGCTTCAAACACAGGTTGACCTGCCCACTTCACCAAGTGCTCCATGTTGACATGGTGTCTAGTAGACTTCTTCACCCTTGACTCCAAGATCTCCTCTGCTATGGGCTGCTTCACTTGAGGAAAGGCATTCACATCCAAGTCTTGCAGTACCTTGGCTTGATTCTCAGTCTGCCCTGCTATTTCACCCTTGTACATTATTAGATCAGCAACATTGAAGACTGGTGATATAGCCAAATCTGAAGGAAGATCCACTTTGTAGGCATTCTCACCATATTTTGATAGAATTCTACAAGGTCCTACCCTCTTCATTTGCAGTTTAGTAGGCTTGCTGCTTTGCATACTAGCTTTGCTCAGATGGACCATCACATAGTCACCCACTTTGAATTGAACCTCTCTCCTTTTCTCATCCACTTTAGGTTTATGTTTTTGGGTAGACTCTAGGATGGCTCTCTTCACCTGCTCTTGAACTTCCTTAATGGTTTGAGTGTAGTCCTTTTCTTGCCCACTCTTCATCTCCTTGGAACCAAGTTCTCTTAGTTCACACACTCCTCTTGGATGTCTGCCATAGACAACCTCAAAAGGACTCCTTCCAATGGTCCTATTTACACTGTCATTGTAGGCATACTCTGCTTGTGGAATGACTAGATCCCATGTCTGCCCATACTCCTTGGTTAGACACCTCAACAAGTTGCCTAACACCCTATTGATGACTTCAGTTTGATCATTATTTTGTGGATGGTAAGCTGAGCTAAATGATAAATTAGTTCCTAGTCTCCTTGACAAGGTTTGCCAAAAATGGCCCATGAACTTGCTGTCCCTATCTGAAACAATACTTAATGGAAGTCCATGAATCCTCACAATCTCCTTAAAGAAGAGATGTGCAACATAGCTGGCATCATGAGTAGTTTTACATGGAATAAAATGGCTCATCTTAGAAAAACTGTCTGAAACCACATAGATGCTATCCATACCTGTCTTTGTCTTGGGGAGTCCTACCACAAAGTCCATTCTCACACACTCCCAAGGCCTATTTGGGACTGGTAATGGCTGATAGAGGCTTGCATTGCTTGATCCTCCTTTGGCTCTTTGACACACACCACACTACTCCACATACCATTTCACATCCCTTGGCAACCTAGGCCAATAGTAGTACCTCTGTACTAGATCCAAGGTTTTATTGATCCCAAAGTGTCCACTTAGACTACCATTGTGTTTCTCTTGTATGAGATTTTCCCTCATAGATCCTCTAGGCACACATAACTGATTACCTTTGAACAAGAGACCACTTTGAAGAGTGTATTCTACATACTCACCATGAAAATGATTCTCAAACTCCTTGCAAACCTTGTAGGCTGATGAGAAGTCTTCATCTACTTCATAGAGATCCTTGAAACCTTCTATTCCTATGCTCTGTAATTGTAACTCTTGGATAGTCAACAACTTCCTGCTTAAAGCATCTGCCACCTTGTTGAGCTGCTCCTTTTTATACTTGATTGTAAAGGTAAAGGATTGGAGGTATTCCATCCACTTCAAATGTCTACTGCTGAGCTTCTCTTGAGTGTTAATGTAACTCAAGGCTTGGTTATTTGTGAACACCACAAATTCCTTTGGGAGTAGGTAATGCCTCCACTTCTTGAGAGACTGAACTAGTGCATGCAACTCTAGGTCATAGGCTGAGTACCTTTTCTTTGCTTCATTAAGCTTCTCACTGAAAAATGCCACAGGCCTTCCCTCTTGACTCAATACACCCCCTCCTGCAATTCCACTTGCATCACACTCCAATGTGAATAGCTTGTCAAAAGTAGGTAAGAGTAGGATGGGTTTTGTGGCTACTTCTTGCTTCAATAATTGGAATGCTTTATTAGCTTGTTCAGTCCATTTGAATTTGGTTTTAAGGCATCCTTTTATGGTGTCAAGTACTGGTGCACATATGCCACTGAAGTTCCTCACAAACTTCCTATAGAATTGAGCTAGACCATGGAAACTCCTAACCTCAGTCCCTATTTTAGGGGCAGGCCAATTCAAGATAGCCTCCACTTTGCTTGGATCCATCTTCAAGGTTCCCTTAGACACCACAAATCCCAAGTAGATCAGCTCTTGCTTCAAGAAGTCACACTTCTCTAGGTTGATTGGTAACTTCTCTTCATGCAACCTCGCTAGGACTAACCTCAAATGTTCTAGGTGCTCCTCTTTGGTTCTGCTATAGATGAGTATGTCATCTAAGTACACCACCACAAATCTGCCTGTGAAGTCCTTTAACACCTCATTCATCAACCTCATGAAGGTGCTTGGGGCATTGGTGAGTCCAAATGGCATCACAAGCCTTTCATACAACCCTTCTGTGGTCTTAAAAGTGGTCTTCCACTCATCACCCTCCTTGATCCTAATCTGATGATAACCACTTTTAAGATCCAACTTGGTAAAATACATGGCACCTCCTAAACAGTCCATCAAATCCTCTATTCTAGGAGTAGGAAATTTGTACCTTATGGTGATCCTATTGATGGCCCTTGAATCAGTGCAAAGCCTCCACTTGCCTCCCTTCTTTGATGCTAACACTACTGGGACTACACATGGGCTGATGCTCTTCTTGATCAATCCTTGATCCAACAACTCCTGCACTTGCCTTGCCACCTCCTTGTTTTGATCAGGTGTGAGCTTATATGAAGCTTTATTGGGTAGGGATGCACCAGGAACAAAGTCTATTTGATGGCTTATAGACCTTCTTGGTGGAAGTGTTGCAGGTGCTCCATCACTCACTATGTCCTTGTACTCTTGCAACATTTGTTTCACCTCCTTGGGTACTTCTATCTGCAACTTGTCTTCCTCCTCCTTTGGCTTCACAAAGATGGCACATCTCACTATCTCCTCCTCATGTAGCAAGTGTAAGAACTCTTTACCAGTATTCAGTAAGAAACTAGGTGTTCTTGAGGTTCCCTCATCATTCTCTGTCAGTGACTGAATCTTAAAGGTTCTACTGTCCTTCTTGAAGGAAATGGAGTTCTCCTCTCCATCATAGATCACCTTCCTATCAAATTTCCAGGGCCTACCTAGCAATAGATGACAAGCATCAATGGGTAGCACATCACAGAGGATCTTGTCCTTGTACCCTCCAATGGAAAACTCTACCCAAGTCTATTCATTGACAAGCACACTCTGCTCTTGATTCAACCATGTCACCTTGTAAGGGCTAGTGTGGGGTATCCTTGTGATTTTCAACTTCTTGGCTGCCTCATCTAATATGGTGTATCAGTTGACCCTAAATCAACTATCACCTTGCAAACTTTACCAAGGATCTTGCATCTCACCCTAAACAATGCTCTCCTATGCTTAGGTTCATCCTTAACCGACTGTCTTATCAAGACTCTATTGAACATCAGATTTTCTCCAATCTCTGATTCAATATGGTCCACCTCCGATGTCTTGCTGCTTGATGTGTCTTCATGGGCATAAGCAACCCTCTTTCCACTGTTTGATGAGGTAGGCTTGTCAGGGAATCTATAGGCTAGGTGTCCCAATTGACCACAATTGTAGCATTTCATGGTTGCAAAGTAGGAACTGCTCCTGCTGGTACCTTTGTCCCTATTTGGACCTCCTTGTGCACCTCTACCTCAAGAATGACCTCCTCTAAGAGTGGTTTCATTGTTATGCTCAATAAACTTGGACTCTCCTTGATTCCTTTGCTCACTTGTCTTGCTTTGGTAACCACCTCGGCGATTCATTTGATCTCTACCTCTTCCTCTACCCCCGTTGTTGGAGTCTCCCTTCCTTTTGTTCCTCTCTTCTATCTTAGTAGCAAGTTGATGGCACTTATGGACAGTGGCGGGAGTCCATAGGCTTATCTCCTCTTGAATGTTCCACTTTAGGCCACTTAGATACCTAGCCACCTTGATGGATTCTTCTTCTTGAACTTTGGACCTAAGACAAAGCTTTTGAAACTCCTTTGTGTAGGAGGCCACATCAAGATCCTTCTGCTTCAATCCCTGTCTCTTCTTATGAAGTTGGACTTCATAATCCTCTGGCAAGTAGTTCTCTTTGATCTTACCCACCATGGCTTTCCAATTTGCAATAGGTAGCTTCCCCATGTTAATACTCTCCTCTTGTAAGTACTTCCACCATGTCAAGGCTACTCCCCTTAGTCTAGATTTGGCAGCCTTAACCTTTTGGGCTTCTGTCACACCCTCAAGCCATTCCATGACAGTGTCAATATCCATCCTTCCACTAAAAAGTGGCAATCCTTCAAAAGATTTTGGAGTCAAAGCCTTAATGGCCTTTACAAAAAGTTCTTCATTGACTAAGGGGTCTGGTTCAAGTATGATGTCATCAAGATCAATAGTTTTCTTGCCTCTGTCATTAGTGTCTGAGCCCCAAAGTCCATGTGCCCTCTGATCAACCACTTCTTGCAGCTTGTTCCTTATCTCACTCATAGCATCTTCAAGGAGTCTATTTTTCTCCTTTTGCTCTTCTACCTCCCTAGATAGCTCTGCATTAGTGACCATTATGTTCTCCCCTACCGATTCACCATAATATAGAGACATGCATGGTCCACCAAATCTTTAACTGGCTCTGATACCAATCTGATGGGAATGGGTATGGGATAGACTAGCCTAGTCTATACTCTTTGATCCTCTCCTTGGATCACCAGGTGTCCCAATCACACCCTAGGGTCTCTAGGAATTCCTTTTCTTGTGGAATCCCCTGACCTTTCCCAATCCACCCACCAACAACTTGTAGCACTTCTCCTAAGGTCTCACCTACTCATGAGATTCAAAAGAACCCTTACTAGGCAAATAAGGGTTTGGCTTCTCCTACACCTTCTTAGATCCTAGCAAGGATAGGATAGGTCTTAGACATGGTTTTCCATCCATTCATGTTCCCCCAAGAGGTTTAGACCTTCCCATTTGTTACCGATCTCACTATTTTGCTTCTTTCCTACAAAATAGGGCTACAAGGAATGAGCTCCAATTAGGCCTCCATTCCAGACTTTTAGGGCTCCCTCTTGCAAATGATGAACAAACTTTTGAAACTCCCCAAAAGGACTATTGTTCAATTGGCAAAAAATCAAGGATTTTCCAGGTTTTGGGCCTCCAAGTGTCCGTACACTTCCCTAGGTGAATTTTGGGGTTTTAAAGGGTTTTTAAGAGGGTTTTTAGGCTTGCCAGGGTCACAGTGATGGTTTGGTATTTTTACCACCTTGTCTAGATTGGTGGAGGATCCTCCTTCTCACCAATGGTTCTCCACACACCCCTCTACAACTCCTCCAAAGGGTGCATCCTCCTCTGACCTTCCTTGCTCTCACGAACCTCTGCAACTCAACCCTTCCTAGCCGGGCACTACCAAGTCTCACCTAGGAGTGGGTCTTTGGGTGACTTCTCTACATCTTCAAGGGCCCTGCTTGCTCTGAGGTAATGTATAGGGTCTACAATCCTATTCCCCATGGTTCCATGGTGATTCCACAATGGGGATAGGATTTGTCAACCCATTTTCTCAAGACAGTCCAAAACTGGACAGTAAGGAAGCAATTTACAAAATATTTACAAACACACAACACCTGCAAAAAAAAACCTAATTTAAATTCTCAAAATGAAAGTATGTACACCATACAAGACTCTCAACATAGTTTGGCTTGAATACCAATCCATTAACAATCCTTCATTACTCCATTTGTGCTGACTGGCAACAAAAAGACAGTCACAGTCAAGGAGTTTTTCCTTAGGCCATACAATATGACATCCAACACATCATTTTAGGGTTTGGAACAATATATGGAATCCTTTCCTTGGTTTGTGTGCCAAAATTAGGGTTCTCCACACTAAACTAAGGTTTTGACCCTTTAGGTGGAAAAAGTTGCTTGACAACTTTGAAAAGTTGTCATGCAACTTTTGCAACTTTTGAGCAACTTTCTCAATGTTGCTTTTCCTGACTCCTAGGCCTACATTGGGCTATCCTATGGACACCACCATGATAAGAAGGGCCCCAAACACTTCAAAGGCACACATACCCTATGCTCCACAAGAAAACTCAACCTAGACCTATGAACCTAGGACCTAAACTAGGACCTAAATAAGATCAATGAGCTCATGGCTCTTATTACATTTACAATGGCTTCTTAAAGAAGCAAGAACACAACAAAAAAAATGGTGGGAACCCTTTGAAGGGTTCTTGTGCACCATCAAGGTACCCCTAAACAAAATTCCTGTTGGCTAGGGTGTCGGTATCCTTCCTTTCACTGCCGGTGTAGAGTCTGTCATTGCCGGTGTAGGTATATTTGTCTTGCAGGTATCATATGATTGAAAGGTTTCCATCAATGACAAAACCTTCAATCACCTACAATTTCTCATTGGAGTGTGCATTTTCCAACAATCTCCCCCTTTGGCATTGATGGCAACACTCATGAGAAAAATCCAAAAAGTGTCATCCAAAAATGAGTCTGCCAGAATTGTCTTACCAAAAATGTGTTACCCAAAAAAAATGTGCTCCCCCTGAGCTGATGAACCATTTGCTGATCATTTTTCTCATAGCCTCTACTCCCCCTTTGACATCAATGACAAAGGTTGTCACTGTCAGTGGAGTCCTACTGGGATTCTTGTAACCAGTGGGTTACAATCTGAAAAATATCTATCAAAATAAAATTTATGCCATTGCTGAATGTTTTATTGTCTTTTATAGCCTCATCTGTTCTCTGCAATGTACCGGTGAGTATGTGCATTTTCTCTTCCGGTGAATTCAGTCCAGGAACCAAAGCCTCAGATATTTCTTTTCTCAAGGAAATAAGGTATCCTAGTCTTGGACTAAGTCTGCATTTCAAGTCCTTTGTCTTATCCTTAATTTCCTGTTTGTCTTTCTCCAGTTTCTTGATTTTCTCTTCCTGCTTTGCAATTTTCTTCTCTAATTCCAAAAATGAATCTGATGTTCCAATCAGATTATCAGCAATATTATTAATCTTATCCTGTGCTTTTTTGATTTCTTTGTCAAGATCCTCAGTTAATACATCCATTTTGCATGTGTCATTGTACAATTTCTTGAAGTCAAAAATGATTTCGTTGAGTTCCGGTAAAAGAATATCCATTTACTCTTTGTTTTTATTCACAATTTCTACAAAGAATTTCTCTTTTTCTTTTATCATCCTTTCCTAAAATGTATCCTCATTTATTTGATCAACAATGATTAGGTTACCGATGATGAATTTAGACAATGTGTCTAGTTGTCCTAAAGAATCTTTATTCTCTATGTTACACTTGGGTGAAATCATCTTCAAAATTGGTATGGTGTCATCAATAGCCTTATATGCTAGTGCATTACAATTTGTTATTTTCTTAATTGAATCTAGCAATACCTCTGTCACATTTGTTGGTCTAAATTCAGACATGGAGGTTCCAGATGTCTGTCCAACTACCTTCACAATTTTTAATCCATCGGTGGTAATAATAGCATTGCTTTCCTCTTTCACTGGAGGGTCAGTTTGTGTCTGCATTTCAACTACCAAAGGTTTAGGTCTTTTAGTTGTAGCAGGTGGCACTGTCTCTGAATATACTTGTGAGTGAACCTGTTGTTCTACCTATTTCTCTGTACTCTCTACTCATGGTTTCTTTGATGGTGCCTCTGATGATTTTTCAGTGGTATCCACTACTAGTTTTTTTGCTTGTGACTCTGTGTTTTCTACTGGTTTCTCTGTGCTTACTCCTGAAATGTCTATAGTCGGTATCTCAACAGATTTTTCATTGTTATCAGTTGTCGGTTGCTCAATAGATACATCATTATGTACACCAGTGCTATCAACTTTTCCTGTATCTGTTGTCTATTCAGTTTGTCACTCACTCCCAATTTCAATATCTCCAACTGTATCTTCAACATTTGTCTCAACTGTTGTGTCTTCTACCAGTGGCTCAGTTACCACATCTCTTTTCTCACTTGTTTCTTTATCAACCACAATGTTGACGTCCTGTGTGTCGATATTAATTTTGTACAACACCTCAGAGTTAGGATTTGTGTCCTCATGTGTTGTCCCCATACTCTCTGTTGTCGGTTGATTTTCAATAGTGTCTACCGGTGGAGTATCTAGAGGCTGTGGGGGTAAGTTGTCTATTAACTTTATATTAGCAGGTCCACCAACCTTGCCTTTTCCTTTGTCCCTGTCCTTCTGATATACCTTGAAGGTTTTAGGTTTTAGTAATTCTTCCTCTTTTTCTTTCTCTACAAAGAAAATATCCCATCCATCAGCAGTTTCCTCAGAAACTTCTTTACTCTGCTTGCCATAAGTGCTACATGCTGGTGAGTAGTAGAAAATACTGTCTAGTTAGCCTCACTGATTAATTTGTCTATTTCATTAGGTGAGTTAACTGGATGCACTGCCAATAATTTTTCAATCTTGATCTTTTTATCTAGTTCAACAATGGATAATCTTCTAGCTTCCAATCTTCTATACAAGTTATTTGGGATTTCATCAACAATTTCCAATAAGAATTTCTTGTATATGTCTAAGTGTAAGATTACACTATTCTCTATCCTTTCCTTATCATCAACTGATAGTGTATTGTACAATTTATTGATATTCTTCAGCTTACCATCCTCAGTTATTTCATTAAGTAGTTTATCAATAGGAGCTATAGTTTGTTTTGACTTCTTCTTAGGAGTCAACTTCTTCTTCTTTGGAGTTAATTTCTTTGCTGGGGGCCTCACTACCTGTTGCTTCTATCTTTTCGGTGTAGGAGAAGGTGCCGGTGAAGGTTTTCTTTTCCTTTCAACTCTCTTGAATACAGTAGGTATGTCACTCTTTGAAGAAGTTTCAACCGGTGAAAGGTGAGTTTTCGGTTGAAGTTCTTCCAACTCACTTTCAGTTATATCGGTTTGTTTTAGCACATCTTCTTTAATGGCTTTTTCCTACCGGGTTCCTTTTCTAACAGTTGCTTCAACCTTCTTGATTTTTTTCCTTGATTGTATTTGGCTTTCTATAGTTTCAACACTACCAAATACTTTTTATTCTGGTTCCTTAGGAGCTTCTAGGAGGGCTTTTGCATAGGTTTCAATTATGTTGTCATCAGTCTCATACCCCATTTCAGTAACCCAGATGGTTCTAGGGATAACTGCGTCCATCCAAATTTCATCTTTCTTTATTACAAAACAGATTTCCATTTGATACTTATCCATAATAGCTTGTGATAACCTTACTCTTGTTTTCATTCAAGCCTTTAGAGCTTGAAAATGCTCATTTATGTTTTTCTCCCAATTCTCTCCCATGTTGTTCAACAATTCTGATAGTTGTTTTCCTACCGATATATCAAATCCAAAATCTCTAGCACTAATACTAGGCACTTGTTTGGTTATGTATAGCATTAGACAAACAAGTAGGTTTCCAAATCTGAATGTACCTTTCTTTTCCCTTTTGATCTTTCCTAGATTGTCTATTAGCTCATCTTTGAGCCATTCACATATGTCTATCCTTGCATTGTCATTTACCATGTCATAGGCACTTTTAATACATAGGCTAGAGACTGAGTTTAACCTATTTGCATGTGTAGCCTTGTAACCTAGGATCATAATGATAAACCTAATGTTTGTATCCTTTACATCGTTTACCCTTAGGGATCTCTTATAAAATGTTGCATCGGTTAGGCTTGTTACTAGGTCATTTGAGACTTTCTTTGTTTTATCAAGTTTGTTGCCGGTGGAGGGTAACCCTGTCACAGCCTTTACTGCTTCTTTTGTGATTTTATGAACTAAGTCCAACCAGAAGAATTCACCATGTACCCTGCTTAATACTATCCTTATGATATCCTTGGGAAAATCCAGGATACTGAGAATTTCAGTGAAACCTAGGGTTTCTACTATCTTATGTTTAGGTTTGACATTTCCCGATTCATCACAAATCATAGATTCATACATATTCTTAATTTCCTCATCACCTAGTTCATCAATATGACAATGTATGTACATTCTAGGGTCTTCAACATATACTACCCCTTTAGGTATTTGAGAAAATGCACCTAAGATATCATCTTTCTTTGCAATTTCAGGAACTAACTGGAATATGGGTCTAGAGCATTTAATAACTTCAACAACAGTAGGATTTGCAATTTATTCAGGAGTGGATGAAGATGCCATAGCTATAAATACCTTAATTTGCCTTAGGGATGAATGATTTGATGGATTGCTTCACTTCTTTGCTTGGGATAGCTTCTCTTGGGAATTTTTGCACTCTCGAAGATTTGAATGCTCTGTGAAATGAAAATGGAGCCAAAACACTTGTTTTATAATGTTATTTTCTTCACCTACCATATTTAATGCTTGTCGGTTAAGTCACAACTTAACTCATCTGCCGGTATAGAAGTAATTTCAACTTCTCACCATCAATTGAGGGAATAATAGCATGTTTTTCATTTAGTTGCTAAACCCCCAAAGGAATTTTCTTTAGTTAGATAAAGAGTCTCCTGCCAGTGGAGTGTTACTCTGTTCTGCCGATGGAGGAGTATTCCCATCAATATTCTGATCTGACTTTCTAATCCATTGTTTTGAGAATTCTTGTTTTATCTCTTCAACCTTTTCTTTATCCCTCAAACTAGCACCATTATTATTTTCCGGTGATGCCTTACTTCTACAGAATTTTGCAATATGTCCAATCTTGTTACAAGCATAACAGGTCACATTGTTTTTTCTGAATAGCTTTCCCATATCCTATCCCAGTTTGTGTTCTGCATTGATTAGATAAGTGTCCAAATCTTCCACAAACATAACATCTTACATTCATTCTGCAATTCTCTGAATTATGACCAACCTTATTGCATTTAGAACATTGACCAGTGGGTGTATTAGTGTTCTGATAATTTCTAGATCTACACTATGACCATACTTGTTACAGTTAAAGCATTTGCCATTAAATTTATAAGCATTTGGTTGTCTTACCAGTTTGCTATGATCATGTGTGTTTGCAGTACCGAAGCTTTCACCAACTTCAAAGCCAAGGCCATTAGTGTCACCATTTGGTTTCTGATTCTTCAGTATGTCACCAAGTTCTTCTGAGCTTTTCTTGAATTTCTCCTTGTGTTGATTTGTAGTAGCCAGTTCTCTTTCCAAGATTCCTTTTTGTCTCATGAGCTCATTTGTGTCATTTTGTGTATGCATCAGATCTATCTTCAACATATCATTTTCATGACTAAGTCTTGTGTTTTCATTTGCAACATCATTCAGTCTTCTAGTCAAGTCTTCTTCATTTTTCTTTCTATCTTCAATTTCTTTACAAAATCTCATGGTCATATCCCGCATTTCATTCTTTGTTGTAGTGTTCTCTTGTTTTAGCTTGTTCACCAGATCACTAAGAGTTTCCTTATCATCATTCTCATTTTGCATCTTTTCACAAAGTTCTCTTCTTTTGTTTCTTGCAATAGTAAGATTTTCTTGAAGTGCTTGAATAATATCCTGTGCAGCCTTTAGATCATCTTCAAGTTTGATATTCTTCAAGTTTTCTGCATCATAGTCTGAAAGAGTTGTTTCTAATTGCTTCATCAAGTTTTGCATCTTTGCCGGTGTCAATATCTTCCTCAAGCTATTAGGCTTTGAAAATAGAGGACCGTGCTCTGATACCAATTATTAGGATTCCCAAAGATATTGAGAGGGGAGGGGGGGGTGCGAATCAGTATCTTACCGGTTTATGAATTTACTTGATTTAAAACATGAAAAGCATATCAATATTGTGTACCGGTAAACAAAAATAGTGTAGTAAACACGAATAACAACAACCACATGAAAATCACACTAGAACACAGTAGTTTAATGAGGAAACCCAGTGTGGGAAAAACCTCAGTGGGATTTGTGACCCACAATATTCGCTTACTGGCCAATAAGTGAATATTACTCTTACAATAGGGGCCTACACATGCAGGAAGGCCGAGTGCCTAGAGCTCACTACTCAATTACAAAATGGGAAGTCACACTGACTTACAAAATGGATTATGCAAATCCAATGTCTTGTACTACTTTAAATTAGCATCTACTATGCCAGATCCAGTATCGGTTTTAGCTCTTCTACATACATAAACCCTTAACCTATAATTCGCATATTAGGTCTGCATTATTTTGCCTATCTCCTTATTACAAAATGTTCTACAATGATCTCATACATATATGAGTAAATTTACAACTTGCCATGTCGGCTTACAATGATTTTACAATTAATTGCAAAATACATTATAAACAAAATTCTTGTCGACTAGGGTGCCGGTATCCTTCCTTTCACTGTCGGTGTTCTGTATGCCAGTGTAGAGTCTGTCATTGTCGGTGTTGGTATATTTGTCTTGCCGGTATCATATGATTGCAAGGTTGCCATCAATGACAAAACCTTCAATCACCTACAATTTCTCATTGGAGTGTGCATTTGCCAACACTCTCCACCCCTGTCATATCTTAGACATTTTAATTTGTACCCACTTTATTTTTCTACCATCTTCTGAAAGATATTGAATCTTTCAAATGCTTGTGATTTATCTGGAAGAAAGGTGACCCATGTCATCCTTGAGTAGTCATCAATGAAAAGCATGAAGTATCTTTCATCAGCAAGTGCTTTTGTTCTAGTTGGGCCACACAGATCTGTATGCACAATTTCAAGTGGCTTGGAGGTGTTGTGCTCCTTTGTCCTGAAACTCACTTTTGTTTACTTACCTTTTACACATTCATCGCAGAATATGTTTACTGGTTTGATGATGAGTGGAATATTCTTCACAAACTCCTTTTTGCTTACTGCAACTAAGTTATCAAAACTTATGTGGCCTAGTCTTCTGTGCCACAACAAACATTCATCTACTTGTCCTAACATACATTGGGACTCATAGCATTCCTTCATATTATAAACATTTCCATCTGTTCTCTTTCCTTCAGCCACAACTTTATCAGTACCGTCTTCTTTATTTGGGAGCCGGTTGAGTCAAAGGTGAATTTGTAACCTTTGTCACACATCTGACTCACACTTAGCAGATTATGTTTGAGGCCTTCCACATAGTATACATCATGTGCCTTCAGTTTTCCATCAATTCTTAGTGTTCCTTTTCCCTTTATTTTGATGGAGGAATTGTCTCCAAACATTACCGATCCACCATTCCAATCTTCAAGTTTAATGAATTTCCTTTTGTCACCAATCATGTGGTTTGAGCAACCACTATCTACCACCCATAGATTTTTACTTTCAGCATGCAAGGTAGCCTGCATTATGAGACTCGATTGGCCTTTTCCTTTTATTTCTCAACCCAATCTGGTTTGATTTCCTTCTTCTTGTCAGCTGCTATATTCAGCTCTAGTTTAGTTACTAGTTCATGATTTGGATTTTTCTTCATTTTCTTGATCTTCTTGTTTCTACATAACTTTTCTATGTGTCCAAATTCTTGATAGTTATAGCATTTTATATTTTCATTAAAGAAGACATCCTTAAAATTATTGTAGGGTACCGATTTGTTCTTTCTACAATCAAAACTCTTATGTCCATATCTATTGCATTGATATCAGACACTATCCATATCCCAGAGTGCATTAAATGAATTTCTACTTTCATAATTCTTAGAAGGCTTATTGTTTAACCTACAGTCAACTATTTTGTGCCCAAACTTATTACACCAGTAAAAATAACCATAAAAGTTTGATACATACCAGTTGGGTTGTCTTGGTCCTGAATGGAATTGCCTTATTGGGTGTCTTCAATTCATGTTGTTGAATCTAGTGAATCCTTTTCGATCAACTCTAGCATTCCTCCTTGGGTCTACATATTTATGCATGAATTATGGTCTCCTGTTCATTCCTATGTACCAGTTTGGATGTTGATTTCCAATAGCATTTGCATATGTCTTTTTGCCAGTATCCTTGCCTATAGTGAATGTCTTCTTTTCTTCACCCTCAATCGAAGAGGTGAACATTATCTCTTTGTCAGATTTACCTTTGTGGGTTGAACCTTGACCAAATTCAAAGCCTAAACCTTCGGTGTCTTTGGATTGCTTTTGTTTACTCAACATCTTATCCAAAGCCTCACTGTTGCCTTCATACTTACTTCTTGTTTTTATTTCTTCCTTTCTTTCTTCAAGCTCCTTTCTGAGTTTTAGTATTTTTGCTCCCTGATCTTGATGCTCCTTTTCTTTCTTTGTCAGATCAAGGGTTGTAGCTTCACCATTCCTCTTAGTTTCTCCCAGCTGCAGTTTTAAGTCAGATATGATTTGACCGGATTCTTCCAGAGACTGCTTCAGGAGATCTTTTCATCTATTGCAACAAGCTTAACCCTCTTGAGTTCCCTTCTTGTTTTACTCAATTCTTCAAGTGCATTGATAAGTTCACTTTCCAAATATACTTCAGCCTTAATATCCTCTTCTTCCTCATCTTCATCAGCAAGTCTATCGAGTGCCATGATGAGGTTTACTTTTCTGTCGTTCTCATGCTCATAATCTTCCGATGAATCTTCATCATCTGTTGTGTCATCCTCAATGGTATATAGGTTGTTTTGGTTCCGGTAGCCTCTTCTATCCCACTGGTCATCATTCCTATCTCTATCTTTGCCATAAGATCTCCTGAAATCTCTTGACTCATCTCCACCAGCTTCTTTGTGAGGACAACTTGCAACAAAGTGTCCTACCTTCCCATAGTTGAAGCATTTAAGCGGTAGCTATCCCTTGTACCGGCTGGATCCTCTTTTGAGCTTCCTGACAAAGTTTTCTACTTCAACATCAGAGCCTTCACTAGATTCTTTATGAGTAATATCTTCTTTGCCCTTTTTGGTGATGTTGAATGTTGCCTCTTTCCTTGTGGATGTTTCATCGGTTGTTCTCATCTCATAGGCTGTCAGGGACCCGAATAGTTCATCCATTGTAAAAGTCTGTAGATCCTTGGCTTCTTCTATGGTTGACACCTTAGTATCATATTTGGGAGTGAGAGATCTAAGTATCTTTTTGACAAGAATCTCCTCTATGATCTCTTCTCCAAGTCCTTTAATAGTGTTCACAGTATCATCAAATCTGTGAAGATAGTCTGCAATCTTTTCATCATCTTTCATCTTGATGCTTTCAAGTTGCCTTCTCAGCATTTGCAGCTTGGCTTCTTTGACCTTTGCATCTCCCTCAAACAACCTCTATAATTTTTTCCATGTCTCCTTTACTGAAACACAGTGCATGACTTTGACAAATTCATTATCGGATAGTCCACTCAAGATGGCATGTTTTGCCTTTGCATTGTTCTCATACTCCCTTTTTGCATCTGGATTAGTGGGAGGAGCATTGGGAATGACATACCCATTCCTGACCGACATCCACACATCAAACCCAGAGATGAAATATAGGTCTCCATTCTTTTTCTCCAGAAGGCATAGTTGGATCCATCAAACATGGGGGCTTTTGAGGAAGCAGACTCTCTTCTTGCCATTGTGCTCAAGATGCAGAATTTACCCAAGGTTTGAAGATAACTAGGAACCTTTCTTTGATACCAATTGTTGAACACAAAATACCGCTAAAGAGAGGGGGGGGGGTGATTCAGTGGTTTCTAAGTTTCTCCTTTTGTGATGTAACTTGAGAATATCAGTTATTTACTTAATCACTTAAATAGTCAAACCGGTAATGCAAGAAGGAAAGCCAAAGAGACCATGCGCACATAAGTAATTCACAACACCAGATTTATGAGGAAAACCCAATATGGGAAAAACCTCGGTGAGAAAAGCTACTAAAGTCTACTGCTTCAATCCGGTCTCACAGGCAAAACACAGATTTACAAAGATTTTGGGCACCAACTAAAAGAGCACCAACCCAAGGAGCACCAAGCTTCAACTTGGCGATGTATATTGAAATACTATTTGAATACAATTAAGGCTTCTTGCAACAAATGAATCTTGCAACTCTTTAATCAAGTAACTCTTTGTTATCTTTCTCTCCCTTTTACACACAGTCTCACAACACACTATGTTACACTAGAATGGTGCCTGCTCTGCTATACCTTACCGGTTAGGCTCAACTGCCAGACTATGATACCACCGGTAGAATCCTTTCACCGGTTTGCTTGCTCACTCACACTGCAACTTGCTTGGAACACCTTCTCAAGATTTTCACTTTTCTCACTCTCCTTTCACTTTTTTTTGCTTAATCCTCACAACATCAACACTTTTCAGTCTAGAGCTCACATCACTTATCAGGTGATTTCCCGCCAAAATATAATTCAAAATTTTGATGGTTAGGGTTTCCTCACCATGTACAAGACAAACTAGATCCTATCAGATCTTGCACAATCTAATCTTTCTTGATGCCCATCTATTCATCTCCACCATTTTCGTGCCTTCTAAAATACGTTTTCTAGACAAGGAAAAAAAACACGATTCATTATTTCAACCTACAATTGTCAAACCACTATTAATGCCTCTACTGTCTCCTTCTCAAGGTATACTTTCAATTCAATCTTCTTGCTTCGATCTAGGTGCCTATTGCTCCCTGATCTTCCTTTGTTATTCCTTCTTCCTTGAGCTGCAATCAGTCAGATGCAATCCCTTGATTTATGGTTCCTTCATTAATGACGATCATCTATTTCATCTACCCTGTTTATGAAGTTTCACCAACCACAACAACCTTGTGACCTTTTCTCCACATGACATCACACTGATTAAGACATGACCTACCAATATGTAGTCGGTTCAGAAAACACATATCAATAAGACCCTTGAATAGTAGAGTGTTCTCCTTCTGTTAACAGGTAGAGCATCTAGTACCGGTTGCATATCTTCCTTGGTTGACATCAATGAAAACTTAGTGCCAAAATGCCAACACCTCCTTCATTTGTTTGCAGATGTTGTGTGAGAGGATCTGAGGCCAATCAAAATATTGATTTCCCACCAAGATGGTAGTCATGAATTGAAACAACCATGGATGAAAGTGTTTACGATCGGGCTTGCCAAAGGCCCTACTTAACATGATAATTAGGTCCCTTAGGGGCTCCTTGAAGTCTACTCTCAGGATCGTTGTTGCCTTCAGACCTGTTTTCCTCTCTTCCTCCAACCAGTTCTCATTCATATGCATTTTGTTTACTGTAAATTTGTCATTCCATACCTTTAAGGCCTCCTCTTCGGTTGAGAGGAATATCTCATCTCTAGTTGGGACACCAAACATGAATCCCAGCATGTCAGGGGACAAATCTATGACTATTTTTCCCTGTGCATTAGTGCACTTTCTGGTGTCAAGGTTGTAAAATTGGGCAATTGTCATTACGAACTCAGGTGCCTGCACCGATTATGGAAAGATGACCGCCTCTACTAGGCCTAATCTTTTAATTCTCCTGTGTAGGGCCTCCAATCTTGTCTTATCAAGCTAGGTTTTGATATCCTTGTAGACACCTAAAATTGTCATGTCTAATTAAATAAATATTTTATTTATTTAATTATCTTTAGCCTAATTCTTCTATTAATTAAATAAATCCTTGTTTATTTAATTAATTCATTTATCCTCTTCTAGCCTTATTTCTCATTTAAATAAACACATTTATTTATTTAAATTATCCTTTTCCTAAATTAAATAAATATCTTATTTATTTAATTGATCCCACTTCCTCTATTAATTAAATGAATCTTTATTTATTTAATTAATTCATTATCCTTTTCTACCTATGACACATGTCATTCATCTCTTAATTCCTACAATACCTACGCTCTCATTATTTTATTATTTCTTTTACCTACCCTCTAATCATAGCCAACCATTTATCTTTTACACCTCTCAATCTTATCCCTCCATTTCTTATAGTGTCTTCTATATAAGGAGATGCTTCCTTCATTATCAACCCTAATTAATCAATCTATGCATCCTAATCAATTGATTACCCAACTACACTTTCGAACTTGCATATGCAATCAAGCCTACTTGCAACCACATTTCCATTCTTTGTTGAGCTCTTGTGCACATATAAAATCTGAGAGCAAATATATCAAGCAAGATCAATGGAGATAGGAAGAATGGAGATCCAAACCCTATTGGACATGTGATGGTATAATCTTTGTGATTTCATTTGATTTGCATTGTCTTAGGTAATCTTCATATGTTATGGTGGATCTTTGTTATTGTTAGGCTAGGGTTTTTGTGGTTGAACTCATTTAGTCTTTCATTATTGTTGTTATCCATTTTCACCATAAACATTTTGGCACGCCTAGTGGGACATAGATTTTTGTTAGATCTATGTTTTTTGCAGATTTTTCTAACCCTATATTGTTGTTTTGTAAAACAATTTGGAGAATAACCTTGTGCAGCTAGGGTTTTGGACACAAAATCAAGATCTTGGAGAGATTTGATCATATCTCACAAACGGCTTGAAAATTTTACACCAAATTTTTTTTTCAAGTTGAAGAAAGTATCAGGAGCTCTCAATCCAAAATTCAGAATTTGTGGAGCAAATTTTCATTTTCTATGAAGTTTTTATGATTTTTCATAAAATTTTTTTTTTGAGAGAAAATGAGTGAATTTTTAAGATTTTCTTACATTTTTGGAAATGTCACATAATTATACATAGGATCTATTCTTTGTGATTTTAATTTTGATGCAAAATATTTCCCTAAAAATTGGATCTTTAAAAATTAAGTTTTTTCCTTATTTTGATTAGATCTCACAAAACGCTTCAAATTTTGGCATCAAAGTTTTTGTGTAGATCAGGAACTATATTAGAAGGATTCAGTAAAAATTTCAAATTTTTTGGATCAAATTTTCATTTTATATGAATTTTTTATGATTTTTCATAAAAAATTAATTTTGAGAGCAAATTAGTGAATTTTTTGGATTTTCTTACATTTTTGGAAATATCTCAGAATTATACATAGGATCTGCTCTTTGTGATTTTAAATTTGATACAAAATCATTCCTCAAAAAGCAGATCTTTGAAAATTAGGGTTTTGCATTATTTTACTCATATCTCACAAACTGCTTGGATTTGTTGCAGAAATTTTTTTATGTAGGTTTGGAAGACCATTAGGACTCTCCAGTAAAAATTTCAGATTTTTTGATCGATTTTGCATTTTATATGAATTTTTTATGATTTTTCATAAAAAATTAATTTTTGGAGCAAATTAGCAATTTTTTTGGATTTTCTTACATTTCTGGAAATCTCTTAAAATTTTACAGGTGGTCTTTTTTTATGATGAATCAGATCTTTGAATTGGTCAACAAAGCGCATTGTTGAAGGCCCCTATTTCACAAAGTCTTGTGGATCTAAAATTTACCTAACTTGTGTGCTTGCAGGAAGGGGTGATCATTTGAAACAATCCAAACTACTAACAAATCTTTGTTGCAGGACCTTGGCAAGGGTTTTTGATCTTTATTGTGTGTCTTTTTCTCATAGACTAGCAAACACTTCAATTGGTGCACTAAAATTGAACCATTGTCTTTTGTGTCTTGAGCAATAGGCTCTTTTTGTTTCATCTTTAGAGGGTCTGTCTCCCCGTGTGGTCATTAGTACTACTAGTGAGGAGAGAACGAACCAAGTGGTAGCAAAAGAAAAGCTATCTTCTTCCAAACCACTATAAATAATTGTATCCATGGTGAAAACTATGGATAACGTGTGTTGATTAGTTCATACCGACACTATGTCTCCCCATAAACCTATTTGATCAAATTTATTTGATCAGTTGTAGGGCGTAACTCCTACCGGCTAGGAGCCTTCTATATTTACAGAGCTGAAAGTGCCGCATGTATGACCACAAGAGCGAATGCCCTTACTAGCACCTTTTTGTTTTAAAAGCCAAAATCCTTCTAGTTTTTGGGGCAGGAGGTCAAACCTTTGGTAGCGGCCCACACACATACGATTCTTAGTAGAGATACAAAGTTCTCCATGAGGAGTTTTTGTGGGGACTGATGCTTGGCTACCCTGAGAAGTGAGTGCCGAGGGTGGAGCCAGTGGGGTCAAGCATCTAAGTATCCGCTCTAAATAGCGTAGCCTCGAGGGAAACTCCATGTGGGATCAACAACTATTGTCCTGGCCAACCATAAGAATTGTGCTTGTCTTATTTTGAACAATCAAACATTCAAGACCAAACATAAAAACATTGTGTCTTTTGTGGCTTCAAGTGTATGCAAAACATTCTTACATCAAACAACACACTTTTCTTGGAGTCATTTTGAGTCTAAACACTTGCAAACATTGAGTCCTCATCAACATTGTGTCCTCTTGTCACGAAAAAGAGTCAAACATTCAGATTTGGTCACAACAAAACAACTTCACAAATTGGAAAATTTATAGTCCAACAAACAAGAGCAATCAGTTTCAGAATTCTTGAGCTTCCTAAGCTATCTCTTCAGGTTTTCATCTAGCATTCAACCTATCTTTGGGTCTCACAAAGTCCATCATTGCTTTACACCTTACATTACATTCACATTTGTCTAAACTTGAGTCAAAAGGTCACTTGCTTGTCCTCATCATACTTTGTCAACACAATACATACAACAACATTTTGCTAAGTAGTCCCTCATCAATGTCTATCACCTTTGGGTCTCATTTGGTCTTACTTAGAGTCAAGGTCAACTTACCTCATCAAGAGAAACTATCATCTCTTTGGAAGCCACACCTATTCTACTACATACATACTTGGTCTTAGACTTTGGACATTGCAAGTACACCTTAGATTCATTTACATTCCATCCAACTCTTGGTCTTCCATACTCTTTCCATTTTCATCTAGTCTCAAACATCTCGGTCAATACCTAGTTCATGGTTGAAACTCGTTTCCAAAAATCTAGGAGAGAAGCTAAAGAGCCTCAAGAGTCCGCAAACATGAGTTCCTATGAGGATGACAATGATATGTTTTTCAATTCTGATCATACTACATTACCTGACATGGATGCTTATAGAAACATTCCAAATGTTGAGAACATGGATAATACAAACAATAATGATACACACAATGACAATATGGACAACATTTCAATACATTCAGTAGAAGTGGAAGACTCCATTATGGATCCCCGTTTCAATCGATTGGTTGAGGAAATAATGAGGAGGGATAGTCAATATTTCTTACAAATGATGGCACAAAGTGGAGCCAAGATACCTCATGATTTTGACATGTCTCAAATAATGGAAAATCGACCTTTGCAACAACCTCACCTCAACATGGATCACAGGAGGCCTAATAGTGGAGGCAATAGAGGACCACATCTTGTGCCTGAATCACCATCATATTTATTTCAAAAACCAGAGGTCCCATACACACATGGTCAAGCATATGATACTCACCTTCACAGACCATTATGGAAGTCTTATACAGAAAAATATACTCAAGCACATGCTAATGCTAAAGACCTACCACCAAAGCAATTGGATATCCAAAGGCATGCTCAAAATTTGGACACAAGGAAACCCCGGGTCAAATTTGGGGGCAACACACTAGAACAAACTCATGACATGCTTGTAGAGTATGGTATACATGGACAAAGTAGATATTCCATTCCTCACTGTGACTCTATACCAAGTGGTCCATATACACAACATCATTATAGACCTCCTCCATATGAACATGTGTATGATCAATATCATCCATATATGCAACATGCTCCTCCTCCACTCGGTGGTTCAGGCATGGGGTATGGTCCAAGAAGTCGGTCTCCACCGAAGAACAATTTGGAGCAACAAATCAAGGACTTACAAAAGAAAATGGAGGACATAAATACACCAAATCCAACTTACACAATGAGAGACATATGTCCCTATCCATTTGAAAAAAGCATTCCAATGCCTCCTTTTCCTACACATTTCAGGACACCTAAGTTTGATAAATACAAAGGAAAAGGAGATCCTAAGGCACATATAAGACAGTTTTTCACAACTTGCATTGAGGTAGCAGTAGAAGAGACATATTTGATGAGATTATTCCCACAAAGCTTAGGTGATCAAGCTATGGAATGGTTCTCCCAACTTCCACCTAGTATTAAGTCATGGGGTGACTTAGTAGAGGAATTTATCCAACATTTCTCATACAACATAGAGACGGACATATCAGTCACTACTTTGTGCAACACCAAACAAAAGGATGGAGAATCTTTTTCATCATTTTTACAAAGATGGAGAAATCTAGCCAGCAGATGTTCTTGTGAAATTCCACAAAAACAAATGGTAGAGATGTTCACTCAAAATGTTAACAAAGACATTGGTTATGACCTAAGAAAATCTTGTTTGACCACCTTCAAGGATGTCATTAAAAAAGGCTTAGCGATAGAAAAGGTCCTAATTGAGCAAGGAGTCATCAAAATATTCAAAGAAAACAAAGACGACTTTAAAGGAAAAGATAAGCCAAGATTTTGGAATAAAAACAAGAACACAGTCAATGATGGTGTTGTTGATACCAATATAGTATGACCCAAAATCGTTCTTTCTGGATCAAGCTCTACAAACAATCAAGTGAATACTCAAACAACTTCCAGATCACGAAGGAAGTACACCCCATTGGGAGAACCACTAGAATTAGTTTTCAAGAAGCTAGTGGCAAACAAAATAATAACAATTCCAAATCTGCCTCCATATGAGCCAAAGGTTAAACCAAATTGGTGGAATGATGATGAATATTGTGAATTTCATAAGAGCAAGGGTCATAAGACAGGAAATTGTCATCGGCTGAAAAACATCATACAAGATCTCATTGATAGAGGTGACATTGAGATTGAAGGACACTCATCCAATCAAGAACATGAGATGTTTAAGGAACCATTCCCAAAACATGACAAGGGAAAAGCTAAAGCCACAGATGACCAAACCAACTATACTAGAGCATCCTACAATTATGATTCAACCATTAATCACATCTTGATGGACAATTATGTCTCCACCATTATCATCAAGGACAAAACGCCTGAGAATTCTACCCAAAGACCCAAAATTGTCCTAAAAGGCATTGGATCTTCTTTCGAACCTACCTCTGAATGTCATGTTACAACCAGTCAAGGTAAATTCACTTTGCAAGGTTCTCCAACCAAAAACACCACTTCCTCATCAACCAAGCTTGAGTATGACCTTGTAGAATAGTTAGGGAAGACACCGACACTCATCTCCATCCTTGAGCTCTTATGCATATCACCCGCACATAAAGCCATTCTTGACAAAATCTTGAGAGACACTCCTGTCCCTACTGATCTGAATGTGGACCAGTTTCAAGCCATGGTGGGATACCTTTCTGTTCCACACTCCCTTACATTCATAGAAGTTGACGACGCCTCCGTGAGCCAGCCACATAATGCACCTTTACACATTGAAGCCTTCCTACACAAACATCGAATAAAATGAGTCCTGATAGATGGAGGAGCAGGTCTAAACATTTGTACATTGAGCACTATTAAACAATTGGGATATTCAGATAAAGCTGTGAATTCTACAAACAAAATTAGCATCAAGGCATATAATGATGAAGAGCATTCATCCAAAGGCATAGTCACCTTGCCTCTCAGAGTTGGGTCAGTTACAAAGGATTTGGTTTGTCAAGTCCTAGACCTGGATCTCACATACAATATATTATTAGGACGTCCTTGGATTCATGAGATGAACGCAGTACCATCTACATATCATCGATGTATAAAGTTCCCACACAATGGAGTTGAAGTGACTGTCAAAGCTGACCCAAATCCATTCATATATTGCAACAATCTACAACCTAGATCAAAAATAACAATCCCAGTCAATCGAGAAGCTATTCCTTCATTAGCATATGTGGATCCAGAATCATTAAAAGCTTCTACATCAAAGCAAACAGAGCTAAAAGAAAAGTTCAAGGTTAAAGACATGGGATGTGGTGAGTATATCTTTCATGTTGATCAATTCCCACTATCTCCTAAGGTATTCAGTCGACAGGAATAATCTACAAACAATTTGCAAGGAATTGGGTACGAAGCACCTAGTGTTGTGGCTACTAATTCTGAATGCAAATATCCTCTAGTGGTGCAAGCATCTCTTGATATCAATAGTCCTAAGAGTGGTTCCAGCGAAGAATCTATTGAGTGTATCACCAACCCTCTTGATAAATCACATAGCTTTACCATATCATCCAATCATTCCATTTCCACTCCACTTCCAGACTTGGATCAACAAGAATTACAAAAGCCCTTACTTATCGGGGATAAAAAATCAAGCTTTGAAAAGAAAAATCTAAAAGTCAAAAATAAAGAGAAGTCCTTTAGTCCAAATCAAAATCAAAAGCTATTGGACTCTAAAAAAATCAAGGTCAAAGATAAAAGTCCCATGAAAGAAAAAGAGCAAGAGTTGATCTCCCCTAATATCAAAATAACTGGGGGCAAAATTTTTAAAATTTCAAGTCAAAACGCATACTTGTTGATCCTAAGTCTCTATCATGTCATGATACTTTCACTTCTTTTCGCAATCATAAGCCTTAATCACTCATCCACTTGTTCCATACATCTATTCCCTTCTGTTGATACATCATGGACCTTTAATGGAGCTTCCTTGAAGGACTTTGTTATCAGGGATGCCCAAACTTCTTCAGGTGACACGCATATGGGCCTACGTAGTCCACACACTAGTAATTCTATCTCAGTTCCTTTATAAGGGAAGACAGACACTCGAGCTACACATCATTCAGTCAAGGAATGTTGCAGTTACAATCATAAGGTTCAGCCTCGCACATTTGAGGTGGGTGACTTAGTTCTCATAGAAAATCCTAAAAATCAGCAAGACAGAGAAAAGAAGGGAAAGTTCGAACCAAATTGTCTTGGTCCTTACATCATCACATCATCATATGGATCTAGTGCATATCAGCTCTCAACCACAGAGGGTGAACCTTTGGAGGATCCTATAAACAACATGCACCTTCACAGGTTTTACACATAGCTCTTCCGAGTATCCTAATTCAAAAATACAAAAAAATAAAAACAAATTCAAAAATACAAAAAAATAAAAAAACATAAAAAATCGATACTTGGTGAAAACCTGGCAAACAGGTGCCTTGTGACACAAAAAAATTGAAAAAAGTAAAAAAAGGAAAACATTTCGTCCAACAGTGAAAACCACTTCGGTGGCACCTTGGGCAAGTACCATGGTGAAAACTGGGTCACCATCACCATGCGTAGAGACATTGCTCCTCCCTCCTTCAGGATTCACTTTCACCATTTCACTTTGCACACACTCACAACCTCTTCATCCATAATAAACTTACAGATTCCCATCATGGCTTGTTATTGATCTACCCAAGATTGGTTAATCATTCATAATAAACATTCTTTTTTGCCCCTTTTCCATCCATAATAAATCAGCTCCTATCTATGGCTAAGGCAAATCCTACGTCTAGTGATGGGTGTGGACCTGAGAGCATCGCACGTTCTGAGGAGTACAGTTTCTTTCAATTTTCTTCAGTCTATCCGCACACAATCCGCAATAAAGAAACATTTTCATCACAATCCGCAATAAAGTTTCATCTTCTGCACAATAAAGTATCAGTTTCATGGATTCAGTCAGTTTCAAATGAGACACAATAGCAACAATGGGCTTCAACAAATCAAATATTTCAACAAACTTAGACAACATTATGGTTCAGTGCTATCTGTCATTTTTGTGAAAGTAAATATTGTGACCACAATCAAATAAGACTTAGACAAGTGTCAAGAGACACTAAACTTGAGGATTACAGTGGATGTTGGTGTCGAGTCTTGGTTTTCTTTTGATTTTATCTTTTGGCGACATGTCTTTTAGCTTTTCCAGGATGTCTTTGACTAGAGATTCTATCTCCAGGATGTCTTTGACTAGAAAGGCGAGGATGGGGTATCGTCACCTATTTTTCTTTTGCTGTCTGCGGATTGTCTCTTAGTAATGCTATGACTTATCCAAGGATATGAGGACACTGTGAGTCTAGTATGAACTGGGGCATTTCTTGTTTGCAACTATCTTATCTCCATGCAAATGGGTACAATGACTTTCTGGGTTGAACATATGCCTTGATTGTCATAACCTACTTGCCATAATAAAGCTCAATGATGATAACGCACAAGAAGCTCTTTCACTTTCATATCTTCTATCTTCCATCCCCCTTTCTCGATTGACCTCCATCGTCCTTCTTGAGTTCGTGTAGCCTGCTATCACATGACTGAGTATAATGACACACCAAAAATATTTGCATTTTATGTAGTTTGCACTTGCATTACCACATATTAAGTATTTCATACACACATATAGGTATCACAATTGCATCACATCCTGAACACAACACATGTTAGCACATTCTACATTCTCATCATGTAAATAATCATTTGCATTTCATACATTCACATTTGCATTGACATAACATATTAAAAACATAAAAAAACCAAAATATTGCATTTCATCATGTACATATTTGCATCCATATCATAAGCATCACATAGAAACATACATCACATAGGTACACATGCATATAGCTGCCACAATGATGAATCATCTCATATATATATAATCATAAGTGTCATGATACAATGATGTCAAAATCATATGGCTACAATCACCCGAAGGTGTCTACATCATCATACAAAATGGTACAAAATTGATACATATGGAGCCCTCTAAGGCTATGATGAACTCCCTCCCTCAGAGTCGACTGGCCTCAATGGAGTCTGAGCCCTAGAAGGACCCATTCTAGGATCATCTCTCTTGTCCCCTCTATCTCCTGAGCCTAGTTGTCTCATCCTCCTCCTCCTCTCCTCCTCCTCCCCCATCCTGCAGCCAATCCTCGTGTCGCCCTATCTAGACAGAGGAACCCACTGATCACACCTACCAACACTGTTGGTAGTGCTAATCCTGTCTATGTCATCATGTCCCATGCCATGTGTCCAACCCTCATCTCTAGTTTGGGATCCTAAAACACTCATCTCAGGGCATCCTTGTCTCCATCTCGATCATAGGATATCAACTCCCCATCGATCGGTATCCTCGAAATCCTGTATACATCCTCTAAGGTGACTGTCATCTCACCCATCGGCAAATGAAAACTACAAGTCTTTGAGTGCCATCTCTCAACCAGTGCAGTCAGCAACCCCATGTTCGCCCAAAACTTAGGAACATACAGAATATATCTCACACCCATAACCTCAATCGCGCCTCTGTCCTCAAAGGTCAGCTCTGGTCGTAACCTTTGAGTTGATGGGAATCTCTCCCGTGACTCCAGCATAGTTAGATACTCTTGTAGTCAAGAAAAGCATTCATGTCAGTCAATGTGACACTCACTGTTCATCACAAAGTGTTGCTTCTATCCTAGTGACACTCACTGTTCATCACAAAGTGTTGCTTCTATTCTAGTGACATTCACTATTCATCACAAAGTGTTGCTATTTATCCTAATGGTACTCCCTGTTCATCACAAAGAACTATGTGTTTTTGCACTCCGTGTTCATCACAAAGTGCTGCTCATATTTGTACTCCCTATTCATCACAAAGTGCTGCTCATATTAGTACTCCCTGTTCATCACAAAGTACTATGTCTTGGTACTCCCTGTTCATCACAAAGTTCCTTGATCTATCCTATCCTAGGGCCTCTTCTTGAGTGTATCCTCTTGAGTAGTTTCTCCAATTGACAACCTATGTTCATCGTAGAATTGTTGATTCAACCTTGAAGATATATTACCCTACCTAGCATGCATTTATGACAACAATTAATGCGACAAAGTATAAGGAGGTTTTTGAGGTACTTACTAGCTCTCCTGTATCTGATGGCCTCTGAAATTGGCGAACGCGATCGAATCTATGGACCAATACCATTGTTGCTGACTGTTGCTGCTCTATTCTCTCTCTGCACTTTGATCTCTTGGATGTGTGGATGACAATGAGGATGTTTTCCCCTTGTGGTCTATCTTATAGACTTCCCTAGCCCTAGCCCTCGTTTCCCAAGTCAATCTTCTTTATCCTGTGACTCTGTCACTCTATCCAGTCAGTCCATTCTAGCCTTTCTTTCTTATCGAGAGATTGTCTGCAATCTTTCCAGACATTTTTATCCAATCTCTCGAGGGGGCATATCATTCCCATCTTGGGGCAACTTTGTATCGGTTCATCTTATCTTCTTTGAAACAACACGACAAGCTGCATTGTCTCAAAGAGGGGCAAAATGTAGACACCTAAAATTGTCATGTCTAATTAAATAAATATTTTATTTATTTAATTATCTTTAGCCTAATTCTTCTATTAATTAAATGAATCCTTATTTATTTAATTAATTCATTTATCCTCTTCTAGCCTTATTTCTCATTTAAATAAACACATTTATTTATTTAAATTATCCTTTTCCTAAATTAAATAAATATCTTATTTATTTAATTGATCCCACTTCTTCTATTAATTAAATGAATCTTTATTTATTTAATTAATTCATTATCCTTTTCTACCTATGACACATGTCATTCATCTCTTAATTCCTACAATACCTACCCTCATTATTTTATTATTTCTTTTACCTACCCTCTAATCATAGCCGACCATTTATCTTTTACACCTCTCAATCTTATCCCTCCATTTCTTATAGTGTCTTCTATATAAGGAGATGCTTCCTTCATTATCAACCCTAATTAATCAATCTATGCATCCTAATCAATTGATTACCCAACTACGCTTTCGAACTTGCATATGAAATCAAGCCTACTTACAACCACATTTTCGTTCTTTGTTGAGCTCTTGTGCACATAAAATCTAAGAGCAAATATATCAAGAAAGATCAATGGAGATAGGAAGAATGGAGATCCAAACCCTATTGCACATGTGATGGTATAATCTTTGTGATTTCATTTGATTTGCATTGTCTTAGGTAATCTTCATATGTTATGGTGGATCTTTGTTGTTGTTAGGCTAGGGTTTTGTAGTTGAATTCATTATAGCCTTTCAATATTGTTGTTTCCATGTTCACCATATACAATCCTCAATTTTGATATGGCCAATTTCAGTGTCAGTGACCCATTTGACTTGATCATCCAACTTTGAGGCATAGACCTATCCTTTATAGTGGTATTTCATGGTCGGTGGAAGTCGATAAATATCCTTGCCTCTTTTGCTGGAAGATGAGTCCATCTAATTGCTTGAATTTGCAAGAAGAAACCAAGTTTCAGTTCCTAATCCAAAATATTAAAAATTCATTCACTTCGGGACTTCGGGCTTCCGGAGTCCCAGGGTAGGAAGTTTTCCTTTTAAAAGAGGGTCCGGAAGTTTGGGGTTCTGGGGTGTCGGGCTAGGTACACATGGATGAAGTCCTGAACTCTGGGGTTCCAGGGTTCAGGGCTAGGCAGATAGCAAATGGTTCTAGAACTCCATGGTTCCGGGGTTCCAAGTTGTGTATGTGTGGAGGAAGTCTGGAACTTCAAGGTTCTAGGGTTTTAGGCTTGAAATTTTAGGCTCATCTCGAGACTCTGGGGTCCCAAGGTAGGGAACTTAGGCTCATCTTGGGACTCTGGGGTCCCAGGGTAGGGAACTTAGGCTCATCTCAAGACTTCAGGGTCCTGAGCCAAATCAAAGATACCCAAAAGGACTTTAGAAAGAGGACTTATAAAGGTGGACCTCAGAACTCTGGAGTTCTGGGCTAAGTGGTAGCACTTTCTTGCAAAAAAGGATAATCCAGAACTCCGGGGCTCTGGGGTTTCAGGCTCATCAAAGGTAGGATCAACAAAACCCTAGAACTTTGGGGTTTTGGGTTAGGTACACAATCAACCCGGAACTCTGGGGGTCAGGATTTGGAACTAGGGCACGTGGGAACACAAAATGAAAAACAAGAAAAGAAGAAAAACAAACAAAAACCCGTGACAAAAGAAAAGAAAAAAACTAACCTACAAACGACAAAGAGGGCAAGAAAAATCACCGACCTGGTGAAATGAAATGCCCAAGAACGTGAAGGAAGCTCGGAAGTTCAGAAGAACATAGTCGGGGGGGGGGGGGGGGGGGAGGTGGGGAAAGGAAGCAAGATCTCTAATGGTGAAATGCACAAATGAGCTTAAAGAATATCACTACTCATAGTTATACCCGCCCCCAAACGCGTCTGTATGAACACTTTAAACAGGACCTTGGGACTTCGGGGTCCCGAGGTTCTGAGCTCATCGACAAAAACACAAAAAAAAGACTTCACCTCATGAATTTGAGGTTTCGGGATTCCAGGGTTAAGAAAGGCAAAGCAAAAAAACACAAGGATCAACCTCTAGACTTCGGGGTTCTGGGGTTGATCAACAAAAACAAGCAACTGAACAGTGAACGTCGGGACTCTAGAGTTTCAGGGTTGAGAAAACACAACACACCTCGAGACCCCGGGACTACGAAGTTCCGAGATGAAAGACATAAAAGACAAGAGAAAAGACCAACCTCGGGACTTCGAAGGTCCAATGTTCCAAGGTGGACAAAGAAAAGAAACAAAAAGAAAGAGACCCTGTTACTCCGGGGCTTCGAGGTGAAGAAACAAAAACCAAAAAGAAAAAGCAACACAAAGGAAAAATACGGGACCCATATTTCAACACAAGGAAACTAATGGGGGATAGATATGCAAAGCATAATAGGTAGGCTTCCCACCATGGTTTTTCCCTTTATCGGATTTTCCAAGTAGAAATCTTGGTGTTGTGTGGATGACTTTTATTATGTGATTATTGTTCATGCTTAATTGGATTAACTGCTATTTTGGTATGCTTCCGGTAATCTGTGACAACTGATTCACCCCCCCTCTCAGCTATCTTCCAGTTATTTAAACTGTCTAACATAGATTATTGTCAATAAATTGGCATAAGCACCTATACAAGATAGCCATCCATTAGCAGTAGAATTTCTTGATGAGTCAGTGTTTTCACTTTTGGCATCCACAAGTTGGAAATTGTATTTTGATGGGTCATAATCATGGAGCGGGAGTGGGAATCCTCCACATCACTCCTCAGGGAGACTCCATCCCAAAATTATTCTGAATTAGCTTCTCATGTACCAATAGTATAGCTGAATATGAATCCCTAGTCATAGGACTTTGTACTATCATACAATGGAAGATAAAGGAGTTACAAGTCTATGGTGACTCCCAACTTATCATCAAACAGGTGAATGATGATTATAATACCAAAGATGACAAGATCACACCTTACAAATAATTGTAGAAGAATACAAGCAACAATTCACTAATGTGACATTTGAGCAAATACCAAGAGTACAAAATAGAGTGGCTGACATAATGACTATGATAGGATCTCTCCTAGATATGCCCAACAATGGAACCTAGTTTGAGTTAATAGTAGAACAACTCATGGTACCATCATATGAAATCCTATCTTCTAAGTATGTTTGTACGATAGTAGGACCTGAATCTCCCTGGTATAGAGAATTATATGAATATCTCCATGACCAATATATGTCTCTTGATCTTTCATGCAATCAACGCAAAACTCTTATACGTTAGACATCAAGACATACAATTATTGTTGATACCTTATACAAGAAAATCTTAGATGGTACTTTACTTCAATGCCTGAATTACAAGGAATCACAAACAGTTCTAAAACAAATTTATGATGGGATCTATGGTGCTCACTCTTCTGGTCCTACATTAGCCAAGAAACTGCTGAGAATAGGATATGAAGTATGGCCAACAATGGAGAAGGATGCTTACAAAGTATGTACAAAAATGCAGACAGTGCCAGATACATGGAGATTTGATCAATGCACCTGCCCAATATCTCTAACCAATTATATCACCATGGTCGTTCTCACAGTGGGGACTAGATCTTGTTAGAAAGATAAACCCTACCTCCTCCAACAAACATAAGTTCATACTCACAACTACTGAATATTTTACCAAATGGGTCGAGGAAACCCCTATGAATTACACCATAGGAAAACAAATAGATAAATTGATCTCTAACTATATCATTTGTACATACAGAGTCCCCATGTGTATCATTATAGATAATGGGAGACCTTTCAAAAAACAAGAAGTAAGTGAACTTTGCAATCAGTTCCAAGTTCAACACCATTTTTCTACTCCTTACTATCCCCAAAGCAACAGTCAATAAAAATAAACAAACAAAATGATATTGAAAGGCCTAAAGAAAGTTGTCAATGAAGCAAGATGAAATTGGCATCTCCAGTTAAATACTGCACTCTAGGCCTATCAAATAGGTGTATGCACCACTATAGGTACCACACCATACTCTTTGGTATATGGTTCAAAAGCCATTTTTCCTATTCAGGTAGAATTGCCATCCCTAAGAGTTTCCCTGAAGAATATCATATTAGAAGAAGACTATAGAGTCGCACGTTTGTAAGAGCTAGAACTATTGGATGAAAAAAGGCAAAGCACTCTCAACCATTACATGGTTACCAAAATAGATTAAGATGAAGCTATAATAAAATAGTAAGACAATGGTGCTTTTAGGTAGGGGATATAGTCCTTAAAGAGAATCAAAGGAACCTATCAGAATTGGAAAGACCAGACAAATTCGAGCCTAACTGGTTAGGTCCTTTTGTGATAACAAGGGTTGTTGGGAACAAAAACTATAATTTAACAACAATGGTGGGAGATACACTCCCTGATCCTATGAACAACATGCACCTTAAGTGATATTGCATCTAAGGGTTGTGTTATTTTAGACTTTACTTTCTACATCTGCATATCATTTTCTTTCAACATTGCATTGCATATAGTTTCTTTTCTAAACGCATTGCAATCTTCATAGCATATAGTCTTTGTATTTGCATCAATAAAGAAAGGATATTGTTTTAGTTATTCACCTTTATGCATTGAGAGAAGCGAAGGTTGTCTCATTTCTTAGCTACTTATACATAAATTTCTTAGAATTTTTGGGTCATTAATCTTCAATGTCACCTTGCGATTGATTTTAATCTTTGGTTTAGTAGAAGTTTAACTATTGGGTCTTGTTACCCAAAGTTAGTCAATTTCTATAACTCGCACATTAATCATTTTCTCTAAGTCATAATAGATACCTAGTTAATCATGTGGCTAGTGAAAAATCCAAAATTCTACTTCATCGTCACTGTAATTGTCATACCCATGTAGGTTAAATTTATTAAAGGACAAGGACAAAATATAAAAAGAAAAGAAAAAGAACTATTCTGAATTCTATTTCAAGGCAAAAAAAGCAAAGATATATATGTCAAACACAATGTACCACTGAGAGGAGGGTGAATTGGTGGTACCCAAAACTCTTAAACCTTTTCATACTAGGAGAGAGTATCAGTTATTAAAACAAATACTAGTAAATCTACCGATGAGATAATGCAAGACTTCACAATGAAATCACACAAAGGAACATCACATGACACTGGTATATATGAGGAAAACCCAAGATGGGAAAAACCTTGGTGAGAAGTGTTGTTGGAGTCTACTACTCCAATCCAGCCTCATAATGAAAACCTTTGATTATAACATTTAGGGCACCAACCCAAGGAGTACCACTCCTGCTTTAGGGAACCAACCCAAGGAGCACCAACCCCTGATTTAGGGCACCAACCCAAGAAGCTCAAGCCCTGCACCAAGCTCCAACTCAGTGATCTATCATGTACAAAATCAATTACAAAATTAATAGTATGATTACAAGTGAATCTTGTAACCACTACATACACTTCACCCTGGTGGTTTCTCACCTCCTCTGTCTCACCGGTTGACTTCTACACTTCCTTCTATCTCTCTCTCAATCTCTCTGCTCACCTTTACTTGCTAATGTTGACACACTGGATCTACCTCTTCTTGTTGGATGATCAGTCAGAACATACACCTGTTGTTGGTTACTCTGCTCATTGATTTATCATTTCTTTGCTCACTACCTCCCAGATCTTCTCTCCCATACACACATGTAGTTGCTTCACTCTTTACTGCCTTCCACCTGGCTTGAACATTGTCAGTTTCCACCTTTGCAACTCACTTTGCAGTTTGCTGGTTTGTCTAATCTTTCCGGTTAAGCCACTATTAAACCCTCTTACCAATTTAACCTTCCCTGCTATCTCCTTTCTTCAGATGCCGAGTTCCTTGACTCTTCTAAGTCTTATCTCCTCTTTTATCTACTTAGGATCACTCTCCTTCGCCAACTAGCATCATCAAATATGGTCTTCTGCCTTCATTCTTATTACTCAGATTTCCTGACAAAACACAGCTTGAAACTCTTGGCATGCAAGGGTTTCTTCCACTGAACATGAGGTCAATCATATCCAATCAGATTTTAGTTTGCATGAGGATGAACAACTTGCAGGCAATCAGACATCACCTACCATATCTTCTTCCTTCCAAGGCATGTTTTCTAAACTTATCAAACACGGACAGTCCGTTAGCAAGGCACAAGATCAATCACCATAAATGGTTTAGTAGATTGTATCACCAACCTCATTCTACACCTCGACACAATGCATTGATCGATGCATCCCATCGATCACCTCTATTCGACCTTCCTCGAGCCACACACCTCTGCAACACCTCCCATGATTTATGAGGTTTGCAATTAACATTGATCGACTCTGTAATAACATCAATATCCACATTATCTCACCAAGATGGTCCAACTTGGTCACCAACAAACTACACACAACCCGTGTGTGTATCATACCACCGGTTCCTCTTTGCCTATTGGTTCTCTAACCCTACTGGTATGTCTTCCCTTACTGGTTAATCTTCTTGTCTTCTCCTTCCTTATGCCGGTGGATCCTACAGCCTGGTCATCAACCATCCTGGATCTCAATAGAAGTCTAGGATGACTCATCATGTGCATCTTCATAAGACTAAGAGCACTTTACTTTTGTCTCTTTGTTCACTTGGTTGTATGCCCGTATCCACCTTTTTTTATCAATTGACAATTTTCTACCTTCATACTGGTAATGTGCATGATATCTTCATGCCATCCATCTCCAACTGTTATGCATCTGTGGCAACACCACTTTACATCTACATACCGGTAGCTCCATGTGTTAAACTGCGAATCCTTATCTTCATTTTATTGGTTCTCTTCTCATCCGGTTTGCCAAGGAGGAAAAATCACCATCTTACCTCTTTCTTCTCTGCCCTAGTAGCACATGATGTCTTCACATGCTGATTTGGTGCACATCTCTGATCTCAACCTTAGGAGGCTTCCTCATATTAGTCATCTATTCTATGCATCCAATCAAATGTCTTTTCTTACTATGATTGTCTTATGCTAGAGAGTCATGATATATGCTAATTAAACTGTGAGATAAGAAAGGTATTACCATTCACTTGGGGGAGGAATAGACAACTGCACTTCAACTACAAAACATTGGTGGAGGAATATTCATGCCACCTGCCATTAGTAATGTGACTTCACTGAAGAGAGGATACCTCTTCAACTTGACATATGTCCCAATAGCTTTTCCATATGTCGTCTTTGCTCACTGAAGCAACACTCACTCTATCAACCTTCTCTTTCTCAGTGGGGGTCCTGCTAGTTGACAACATACTTGCATATCAGTTGCATTGCTAACCCTTCATTAGTTCATACGACAAAAAAATTTACCGGTCACTTGTCTATCATGTTTTTTTAGCATAAGCATGTATACTCACAAACTAGTTCCTTCTTCCCAATACTGACATGTAAACTGGTTACTCCCTCATGCTTACCTGGTGGCTTCACTGTCCACACTATTGGTTGATAGCACTAACTGCATATCAACTATCCTCCCATACTGGTTGTCCTGCTTTATGCTATACTGGTTGACATCAATGACAATACAATGCCAATAATCTCCCCCTTTGGCATTGATGTCAACACATTTAGTATCTAGTATATTACAGATTATTTCTCCCTCTTTGACAATAATGGAAAAGGGTCTTGACAGTCGGTATACAACTAGCTCTCTTTTCCCCTTCTTGTACTAGTTGCTTGTTCCCTTTATACCACTATTCTCTGCAAACTCTCATCTAACAACACTTTAACCAAAGAGCTGACACCAATCTATTTGACATATTCTCCCCCTATGCAGGTAACTCAGATCTTTGTTCACATTTCCCTGTATACCGGTCCTCAGTGCAACAACAATGACACTTGATCTCCTCATGTGTCAAGTGTATCAGATACTAATAATAAAATATGACTGTTAACTCCCCCTAAATCACAACCCTATGGTCTTAATTTATCTGTCAGGTCCTGAACCGGTACTCCACACTTCACATGTACTGATGGAAGTGAGCATCTATGAGTGTTGATAGTCTTTCACTTCCATGACATCCATCCCATCTTTGTGACATAAACATGTCTGACCATAATGCCATGTCACATTGACTCCATGTCAACTCTCACACCGGTTGACATCATGATGTCTCATACACATGGGGTCGACTATTGTTTCAACACACACTATCATTTAGGACAACTTATGATATCATCAGAGACATAGATTCATCTGTCTAGGCCACCGGTGCCATTGCAACACAACCAGGATGCATTGAATTGCATGTACCACTATACCGATTAATATCCATACTGGTAACACACTTCACACATCGATTTACATTACCGGTTCACTATCTTCATTGGGTCACCTTGTCCATTGGCCTCTATCTTCTTGTGTCACTTGTCTCTTATCCCAATTACACTTTGAACTATACATTGACACAAGTATGAGTGTGTAGTCAAGGCAGCAACCACACATACACCTATCTCACATTTTTCCTTCTTACCGACAACAACCTGATCAAGCATAGGGTGAATGATTAGATCAATATATATATATAGCTCCCCCTTAGTCCTACATTTCCTTATAAGCTTTAGGAGATATCACTCGTGCAATGAATGCACAGTGTCGGTCCATGGTCATATTTTCATCCTTTTTCCTCCATACCTACTTGGACTCTTTCCTTTACTTATTTGCAACCCTTGGAGTAGTATTGACTTTCTTCTTCTCATTGGACCTTTCTTTACTAAATTATGCAGCATGACTAGAAGCATTGTTGTAGTAGCATACAACATTCATGCCAATCAAATGATTGGGGGCCCTTTTAACATACCAGTTTCCTCTTCCTTTTCTGATTATGCCCTTGTAGCCAGCTATCGGTTTCAACTGACTTCTTAATATTGCAGATATGGTTCTCCTTTGGGCATAGATGTTGTGCTGGTTGCCATGTGCATGAATCATCTTCTTTCTGCACTCATTACTTCTATGTTCAGATCCATTGCAGTTATAACATTTATAATTTATATTTCTTGAAGCACCAAATGGACTCTAATTAGCATAACCAGGAGTGAGCTTATGCATGTTTTTACATTCTGATGTTCTATGCCCAAATGAATTATATCTTCTACAAACTTAATTGTTATTCCTAGGAAGAACACCTTTTCTATTCCTAGATATATTTCTGCATTACTCTTCCCTATGGCGATATCCTTTACAAGCAAAATAGTAATCGGAGAATGGAGACATATTACTTACAAATTTATTCTGCCAAACATGAGATTTCCTTTCTATTTAATTGTCATTATGAAATTCAGTTAATTAGTTGGGTTTTCATGATTTCCCTTATTCTAATTAGCATAGTTTTGATGAATTATCTTGTAATACAACAATATCTCTTCTCTATTATTAGTGCTAATCACTTGAGTGATTGTATCTCTAATTCCTTGAGCAATCTATCTTCACAACAAGAGATGTATTTGTCTAACAACTAATTAAATGGAACTCTTCCCCCCTAATTTTCAATGCTCTCCTCCCTTACAACCCTCTATGTTAATGGGAATCCATTGAACTTTTCCTCAGCACTACCCTATACACTTGAATCTCTCTCTCTTGCTAAATTACCATCATATCACTGTAGAGACTCTCCTGGAAAACCTTAGCAAATTGAAGTATTTGTCCTTATCCAATTGTGTGCTTAACAACAACACCACATGGATTCACTCGTTATATAACTAGTGGATGGTCAAATTTCCTTATGGATTTCAACTCAATTCTAGTTTCTTGAGTTGACAATAGATGATATCAATCTTATTGGATAAATTTCCCCTTGGCTATAGGTAATGAGCCTGTGATACATAAATTTCACAACAAATCATCTGCAAGGTCGTCTTTTACTAAACTCTTTCGCTTGGAAGGAAATAGAGGTCCTGGATATGTCTAACAATGCATTATGCGGACATATACCACCAATTTGGCTACCTCATATACAATTGTTATTTCTTAATGACAATCTATTAATAGGAAGTATTCCTCCAAGTACGAGGGTTAACTCTTCACTAGAAGTTTTTTATTAGGTAAATAACCATTTGAATGGAATCATCCCTCAAAGCATACACAATTTTTCCTCACTTCAAATTTTTAATTTAGGGGATAATAATTTGGGAGGTATGATACCATTTGAATTTGGTGAGCTAAGTCAACTGTAATCACTAGTGATAAAGATTAACCAATTGAGTGTAGTGTTGCCTTCAATATCAAGCTACACAACATTATTTTTTTTCAGATATTGGGAAACCTATTGAAAGTTGTTACCCTAATTTTTGACACCCCTTTTGAGTGCTTATTTTACTTTCCAAGTAGCCCTATCCATAAATACATAGTTTGGGTCGGCAAATTTTTAAACTTTTGAACCCACTCTTTGCAGTTCCAAAGTCCACTAAAGCACAAATCAACAAATCCTTCTTTGTTCCCAAGAAGTCATGTTGTTAGTCAAGTCTGTCCCTTCATAATAAGTCAGTCGGATAGCTATGGAATCCAAGTAGTTCTTCACACATTGTTCTCAAGTTCCCAAATTCACCAAAAACCCGACTACTTTCTAAAGGCCATATATCACCGATAGCTAATTGTGTATTTAGTCAACACTCGAAGTTAGCATGTCGAACAATTTTCACACTCAGAGCACCTCTTTTTCAACATGCTCCTTAGTTCCAAAATTTATTAATCACCCTACTCTATTGGAGCTCACATTTCCCAAGGTGAAATATTTTATAGGATTAAAAAAGTATGGATTTTTATGATAGTTTGGATGGAGAAAGACATGCAAAGGTGGCGATGCATATTTTTAAAACATGTGATATTACTCCTCAGAACCAACATTTATTGAGTTTGAATCCTAATTCATAAATGAAAAATGGGTTCATTTCTCATATTGTTATTACTTGCTATAGTTGGTTAGTGCCCACTCAAAGAAAATAGAGACTTGTCAGTCCCAATAATTCCCTATTTCAATTAGTATTTAGTATGAATTATTCTTTTGTTTTGATTCAAAATGGTGTTACCCCATGAAAACTAGTTTCCTGTAATTCAACTTGATTTGAATTGGCCACAAAGTGAGAAAGGTGACATCATTTCTAGATAGAGCACACTAGCTTGGAAAGAGAAAATTGATTTCACTGAATACAAGATGCTAATTGCTATTTTAAGAGAAGAAGAGAGACAAGAAGAAAATTATAATTAACACCTATAAGAGGAAATTGTCATAGAAAGAAATCAAACTTGAAGCAAATTTATTTGGTATTCGGTCGATGATATATTTTCAGAATAGAGTACCTTCTACCATTAAAAAAAAATTCAATCCTGAAAGATGGTGCCATAAGTGGATGGTGTTGCTCTAGTAGGCCAACCTGGTATGGAATTTATGGAAGACCCACACGAAGACATCCTCTGTAGATTGACAACTTTATCTTGAGAGTGCAAAATGAGTTTTGTTGAGCATATGAATATGCTCCTAGTGCTAGTAGAAGAAGAGGAAAATGGTAAATTTTATAATGCACATCTCCAACTGGTACTTGAAGCCGAAATGAACCTAATTCCCCTTGATAATTAGTCTCCTTAACTTTGAACTAGTCTAATTGCATAAGATTAGGATAATTTGATGTTCAAACTATGGGCTCTAGTGGGCCACATGTGATTTAATAAGTTTTGATTTTCTTTGTGGAAATGGTAATTTTCAAGAAACCATTACTTCTTGGGGCAGTTATGATCGAGTGTATATGCTAGAAAATTAGTAGTGATAAGGACTTTTGGGCTTTTTGGCTTTTGGGGAAACTTTTCTTTGAAAAAGGAACTTTGCATGTTTTTGATAGATATTAATGAGATTATATGAATGCAATTCTAAAAATCATAAATTGTGTTATGATTGATGGGTATTTATTCTTCTTATGTTGAATATGTTGTTGCTTGGATAGTTCTTCTTGGTTTCTATTCAAAGATTTTTATGATAAACTGGAATATTGTTGTGGAAAAGTTGGCTTTGAACAAATGATGCAATAATGTTGTGGTATTGTAAGAACTTTTTTGTATCTAGAAGGAAGAATATTTGTATTCTTTTTCTTATTTCTATTATGTTTTCCGCCATTCAAAGCCTTCTGGTTAAAAGCTTTGCTTTATTTTGTTTTTGGTTACAAGCATCCATAGTTTTTAATTATTTTTTATCATTAAAAGGTAGCTACGCCTCGTAAAATAAGTAGAGAGTTGATGTCAAATACCATTTCTTTCAATTCAATTGGTGGTTACAGTTGTCACTTGTGCGGGTGACAGAATACCAAGTTAAGAAAAAAACTGTCGACCAACAAATTTTTGGTGACCTTTCTAGGGACTCAAACTTTTCTCATTTGAACATTTAAAGGTGCCTCCTTACAAGGGTGAGGTTTGACGACTCTATTCTAATTAAAAAACTCAAAAGATGTTTCAACATCGGTTTAATTATGGGAATCCCTCAAGCGGATGACCTATGCAAGCTATTAGAGAGATATTGGATGAAAAAGACAACACACTCCTTTCATCTTGGGATGCCCTAAAAGAAAGTATTGTTGAAGTGAAAAAGAAAAAGCTTCACCCATCTAAAGATTATAAATCCACATAGTTGTAGAAAGTGTGCATCACATGTACTATTTACTTAAAGATTTGGAAAAAAGAACTCATTAATTAAAAATTACAATAGAAAGATTAAAATTCTTTAAAGAAGAATTTGAGAATAAAAAGGCCCCTGTTTCTCCTCATCATGGATGTAACCTCTTTTTTCTAGATGGGAAAGATGATGATGAACCTTTGCTCATTTTACCTACCCTTTTAAGTCAAATGGAAAGTACATAAGAAGAAACCCCTGTGACCTACATGTAGATGGGATTGCACCAACAATTGTCTACTTCCCCCAACGAAGGGTCATTTATTGAGGATCGAGATGTTGTTTGGATTCCAGCCTATAAAGTTTAGACAGTGACTTTCTATGTGGCATAGTGGATGAAGATGGACATATTTTTGAGGTCAACTGTATTCTTAATGGTATAAGGAAATGTACGAACAATAATTTATCTCGACTTTCATTTATTGAAGTAGAAATATTCACCTTTGATTTTGATCAAATAAATCCTATAAAAGGGAAACCTTCATGTGAAAATACAAATAATTTTTTTGACCTCAATTCAGAAAAGGAATTTTTTGTTTTTGATGATGATTTCCTAGTATCTGACAAGGTGGATATTGAAAAAATGGAAAGAACTAGGGATTGTTCAATTCCTGAGTATTTGATGTCTAATTCTTTTGACGACCAAGGTGAAGAAAAGGAAATTTATTATAAGCCACATGATGAGTTATTTTATGCAAATAAGGTAGAAACTACCTTTGTTAATTTTGGCCCCATGCTGGTAGAATGTGATATTCAGAATCCACAATCATCTATAATTTTAAAAGGGATGGTTGGGAACATGATTAAAGAGCATCCCACACCAATTAGTCTCCTAAGAAATTTTTGTGATAATTTGAAGTTTGCCTCTATTGAAGCATCACCTCTGTTGAAGTGTCACCTCTGTTGTTTAAGATAGAGGGAGAAAACTAGATAAAGGATGATAATGTAAATGAGAACTTTTTACCTAGAGGAGCTATTGTTTTTGATGAAGTGTTTTATTAACGCAACCATGGTCCAAAGGCTCCTCAAAGAGAATAATCTAGGTCATGCAACAAGAGTAACATAGTGGAAGCAACAACATGAAATATACAATGCAAGATTAGACATCCGTAACATCATAGATTCATCATAAACTATCTAGTAACATCCAGTCCACATGTAGGCTTACGAGCCTAATTATAAAGTACATTCAAGATTACAATCCATTTGGACCTCCAAGAGGTATCCTAATTATAGATCATGAATCATTATCATCATATCTCTTCTCTATCTCCCAAAATATTGAAAATACAACATATATAGCATCCGGAACACATCCAGGTCGGTGGCAAAAGATTACATTCTCCAAGATAGGAAAATGAAATGTGTAAGCTAGGTCAGACCCAAAGCGAGAAGATCTCCTCCGCCAAAGACAAGAATGAAGTGTGGACCACCAAAGAAGGTTGGCCAAGGGCCTAGGAATATCGAACATGGTGCTAATCAGATTCACAAGTCAAGAAATTTCTCCGCAAGAGAAGAAATCTCCAACTACTCGTTAAGCTCAAACTATTAGGGGAACCAAGAAATTGACAATCCGGAAGCCAAGAATTTGATCCGCAATGGAAAATGAATATCTATCAAAAAATGCTGAAAGAAACATAGAAACAACAACACAAAACTAAACATTACTCAAAACTAAAAACAAATATTTTTGGTTGATACAAGATTTCTCATTAACCGGGGATGATCCTGCATCATTTATTGTCAAGACATAAAAACCATACTTGGGGACATCTTTGATTGCCTTTGATGGTGAAAAATCTTGTTTTCCCATAGGAACCTAGATCAGAAAATCTTAGGACAAAGTCTAGACTTGAAGAGAAAGGAGGACAAAGAAGAAACATGGAAATAATTTTTTTGTAATAATCATTTTTTTTCTTCAAACCCTAAGATTCCAAGTGGACTTTCTCCTGATAGAAAGGTTTTTCTTGTTCACCTACCTTTCCTCTTTGAGGAAGAATTTCTAATGGATGTTATTCAAAGTATGAGCCCATTCAATTCTTCTTCTTGGTTTCTTCCTAATAAAGAAGTTTCTAAGTTTCCCTCTTTTGAGGAATATCAGACATCATGCACCAAAGATGATTTCCAAAGTTCTAGGGAAATAACTTGAAAAGTAGGTCACACATTGACAAAAAAAAATTCAAATAGTGATGTCATGGGTAAAATGAGGTTATGCACGGAAGTGATATTTTAAGTGAAACAAATTGTTTAGAAGTTTGGTATGAAGATGACAAAAAATGATATGTATACCTTAAGGAATTGAGAGAGATTATGAAGAATCTCCATATGGATAAAAATTTGGAAGCTAATCCTGGTTATGAGTTTCCGAGCAATATAATCCTTTGTTTTTAAGCAATATAATCCTTTGTGATAGAAAATTCTCACATCCTTTCTATCCGAAACATGAGTTTAAGAACAACATTGATAGAAGGATTTACATTCCTAAATGGATAGAATCAGTTCATGTTCACTATATAGTTGTGACCAAAGAGAATGAGAGCTTCAGAGGTTGTCTCAAAGGTCTAGTCGAGGACATTGGGGTTGGGAAAAATGAACTTCAAATAGGAGAGAAAAAGTTTTAAATGGTAGTAAAGAAGATCAAAACTAACAAAGAAGCATTCAAAGACCTTAAATTTTAATACTTCAACTCATCCAAAAAGAGGTGATTGGTTACATACAAAAATAGTGGCTATTTGGCTATTTTTTTGACATATTTTAATCTTTGGTTCCTTTCCTTTTGCTGTTTGCAAATGCTATCTCCTCTATCTCTCATACACTCAACTTTCACTAGTTGAAACAAAAGCCATCAGTCTTCTATTTGTTGGAAATAACACTTACTTGAACAACTCAACTACAATATGAACTATCTTTATGATTTCTTGAATTATTTTTTTTTATGTTCAAATGTATTTAACTCACTTCAATGTAATATCCAAAAACCCATTATTTAAATATAGATAGACTGGGAGTTCTGAACACAAGCATACATTTAAAAAATTAAAAGTATGTAAATTATATATCTATTGTAGTTCCACCTGCTTCCTATCAGCTCTACGTTGCATGCAAAAGAATCATACAATTGATAGTTATTAAATGATATGTCATTATAAAGCAAGTCACTTAAAGTGAGATTATAAAAATAAAAAAGGAAAATGAGGAGACAATTTTATGGTTTACAATTTTTTCATATTTCAATTTAGGTCTAATTAATCAAAGAGCACATTATTAAATAATCATTACATTTTTGAGTTACCTATTTATAATTTAAAATACAAATCGATTAAAAAGTTAAATGATACTTAAATATGTTATTATAAAGCAAGTCACATGAAAACAATTTCATGTTCTAGGGTAAATACTTGCAAATTAAGAATCTAAAAATTGTGAGATTTTATAAATAAAAATGAAAATACTAGATTAAATTTATGGTTTACAATTTTATCATATTCCAATTAGATCTAATTAAAGATCACATTATTGAATGATTATTATGTTTTTGAATTACTTATATATAATTTAAAATACAAATCAACTTTAAATTTATAAATATACATATGCCATTAAAAAATCATTAAAAAACAAGTTAGGAATATTTGCAAATAAATAATCCCAAAACTGTAAGATTTTAAAAACAGATGGAGTATAATTTAAATTCTTAATTTATAACCAGATAAGTTGGGAGATATATTAATTTCTTTGAAGAATTCTGGCCGTCTCCGCCAGCCAAAATGGACTCGTAAAAGGCCGTCTCATTTTCCTGCACAAACTGAAAAGCTTCGAGAAAAAGTGTGCCAAAATATCACACGCCTGTTTTTCTTCATTATAAACATTTGCTCTGCAAGTTTATACAAGCATACTTTCGTTCTGCCATGGCCAAGCTATTTTTGTTTACTATTATTACAAAAATTTGTTTTTATCTAAGTTCATCATTTTTTATTTGCACTTCAGGTCTTCAAGAATAATGACAAAGTGAACATATATATTAAAACCCTAAAAAAAATATGTTCTCGAAGAAACAAACCTAGTTAAAACCTTTTGGACCATTGGGGTTAAGGTAAGTAATGGGCGTCTCTCATTCACCCTTTTCTTGGCGTGGACTTGGTATTGTGCTTATGGTTGTACCTTTTTGGTCCTCTGGTGATGTGGATAATTATGTTTGTAACCATGATTTCTAGGCTTCTTTTTCGTGTGTTGCTTTTGGGTCTTTATTATATGTTTTTCTTTGACTCAAGTTTAATGATTGTTTCGTTCTAATAATGTGTTAGATTGTTTCATGGTGATCATGACTACGTTGCTGCATTGAGATGTGTGCTTACCTTCATGTGCCTAGTAAGGAGAACCATTTTCTATTGTTTGTTGCATACCTTAATTATATACTCGACCTATTGGGGATGTTGCTATATTATATTATAAACCAATTGTGCCTCTAATTATTGAGATAGATTATCTATGTGATTTCAAATTATTGCACTCTAAAGTATTGGTGCTTAAGTTGTAAAGTGATGTTAACTTGATTAGTTGATTTCAAAGTAATAGATCTTATTTTATGTTATTTTATTTCATTTAAAAGATTAAATTCTTATAGTTGTAATCTAGCCTAAATATATTATATCATGAGCTTCGGCTTTTATAAGGGAGAATAATTTAGCTAAAGGCAACACTTAAGGGTTAGGATCATATAGTATTGTTGTGGGGCTACCCACTTGGTTTGAGCCAAAAGTGTAGAAGGTCTCATTCATTGGCAATTGGCCTAATAGCCCTTGAGAATAAGAGAAGGGCTAGTATTTAGAGGGTTATAGGAAAATCAATTGAAAACACCAACAATGAGTAAATGCCAAAATATCACAACCAAAAGCCTACCCCACACAATGAAAGTAGACAAAAATACCTAGGAAACCACCTTCCAATTACCCCAAAAGGAAAACTAGGCAAAAAAAAAAAAAACTCACAATTCATGTAGTAATAATGAAATGACAAAGATTATGTTTACAATAATTAATTAAGTCTTCCACTTAGACCACTAATAAGGACCTTGTAAAATGCAAGAAAAATAAATGACATAACCTCATCACTCATTAGCCATGAATAAAATCAAATTTAAGAATGTCTTCAACATTAGGTGGAAAGGCATCATCTCTTTTCCATATAAACTCATTTTTCCTTCAAACACCAATGTTGACAAAGGAATTTGGCAAGGCATTCACTTCCCTAAAGATATGGGATATAAAAGAAATCTTCAAAATAGCTAATTAAAAGAAGTGAATCATTTGTCAAGAACTTAATATACCAACTAGGCATTTGAATCCTCTTCAAACACTGGATTATGTTGAGAGAGTCACTTTCAATCTAGACTTGGTCGCCTTGAAATGGTGGTTGGTTTAGATTACATGGGTAACATATTGTTGTCCTTATGATTTTGAATATTAAAAATTAATAAAAATTATCTCAAAATACACGATTTATAATTTTATCATGTTTTAGTTAGGACTAATTGATCATCTTATTTAATGACCATTATGCTTTTGAACCAGCTATAAATAATTTAAAATATAAGACAACTTATAAAGAAACTATTTTTATTAAATGGTATGTCATTGGAAAGCAAGTCACTTAAAAATGACTTAATGATTCACTATAAATACTTATAAAGGATTTTGAAATTAGAAAGCAAAGTAATGAGATATTATTTAAATTCAATTTGCAAGAGGCATGTTAAGAAGACATATGAATTAGTGTAAAGAGTTCATTTGCTAATCAGTCAAGATGGATCCATAAATTAATTAAAAAAAAGTTAGAAAGTTATGATTAGATAATTGTGTAACTAATTTTGGAAGGAAATGAAAAGCTATATTAATTTAGAGGAGTTGTATTCATAGCTATATCTCATTATTGATTAAAATAACTTTTGCAATTAAATTCCAAATATCAAGAGAGCAATCTTCTCAAATAATATTTTGCTGAAGTCTGTCAGGTCTTCTCCAATTTTGTACAAGAAGTGTAGTCAATTTATCATATGGACACCACAAGCTTCAAGTCTTCTACGGCTGTTTGAATGCATTACTAGTGCTTGTTGATTTCCACACGGCAAGTTTGTTCATCTTCATCCTAATTACTTTACTTGCCCTCTCATTTTCCTGCACAAACTGGAAAGTAATACTTACTTACTTAGATGCTAAAATAATCAACACCTGTTATTGTCTTATTATTGTCTTCTTCCTTATAATCATTTGTTCTCTCAATATCATTCGTTACCCTGCGAAATTGCAAGTTCATACAGCCAGACTTTCATTCTGCCATGGCCGAGCTACTTTTGTTTTTGTTTACTATTATCATACTGTTTCTTCTCCGCTTCTGCTGCGGATGTGTCGAGAGGGAAGATCATGCCCTTCTTCTCTTCAAAACTGCCCTAAATCACTCTGCATGAGATGTAATGAGTTCGTGGGACAGATAAAGAGATTGCTGCATGCGGCCAGGCATTTCCTGTGATAACATCACTCATCACGTAGTTGGTGTTGATATTGCAGCAGATCATGATAATGAAGATGTATTTCCTGTCTCTCTCACTGTGGAGAGCGACGTCATATCTGAGAGCTTGTGCACCCTCACTTTTGTTACATCCATAAGCCTATACAACATGGGATTAACAGGTACTATTCCTCCTTGCTTCACAAAACTCTCTTCTCTCGTACAACTAGATCTATCTCATAATTGGTTGAGTGGGAATATTCCTCCTCCTCTGTCTAATCTCTCTTCTCTAACTAGCCTGCATCTTTCTCATAATGAATTCACAGGAAGCATTCCCTCCTTCCTTTCTAATCTCTATTCTCTATCTACCCTACGGCTTTCATATAATCAACTCACAGGAAGAATTCCCTCTTCTCTCTTTAATCTCTCTTCTCTAACTATCCTAAATCTGTCTGTAAATCAACCCATAGGAAGCATTCCGTCCTCTCTCTCTAATCTCTCTTCCCTAACTAAGCTACAGGTATGGGATAATCAACTCATAGGAACAATTCCCTCCTCTCTATCTGAATTTTTTTGTAAAATAAATTTTGATACATTTTTTTGACCTTTAACTTGTCCTAGTATGTAATATTTATTTACATCTTTTATGTTTCTGTAAATATATAATATTAAAAAAATAAATGTCATTTATTTTATGTAAACATATTTTACATAGTAAAAGATAAAATCTCTATTTAAAATGAAATATATTTACATTCAAGTTGGGATAAAGTATTTTTTCATAAATAATACTATTTTACTTTCGAGCCAAATTCTTATAAATAGTGTTGGTATGCAATAGTAAATAATAGATTTTAAATACGATATATGATAACCATTTGAAAGATTAAAAATTTAGCATATGACATATCAAAGGTTAGAATCAAACAAACATTTTATTGTGATTCAAATTCTAGTTGTAAAAGTGTGATCCATAATTTTTTAAGTTCCACTTATGCTAACCATCATATAATTGAAAATTAATATTGATTTGCTAGATATTAGTATGAATTATTGATTAGTGGATGTTCAACTAATTAAATTCTTTAATGTACTTGAAAAAAATACTTCACAATGTTATCACATTACCTATCCTTTTTTTATCGATAAAGTTGTATATTTGTATTAATATTTCATAAAAAAGATACATATATTAGATATCCAAAATGGGAATTAGACCCATAAACTACGTAGACATATTAAACTATACCACCAAAATGATCTTTTAACTTGATCTTGAAGTCGTAAGATACCTAAAGCCTTTCAATGTGAACCTTTATACCTTATTGAGAGTATGCTTAGTCTCATACTCTCGCTAAAGTGGGGGCTAAATGTAACGTCCTAAATTTTACTCCCTTATAATTCTGACCACATTTGGGTCCTCACTTTAGTGTTTGTGCCCCTAGGCCTGATGAGGACTTGATTATGCTCATATCATGTAAATTTGACTTCATATTGACCTTGTGCATCATCCAAACCCTTTGTCTTAGCCCCTAAATTGGGTAGGGCCAGAGCATGGTGCCTTGGTCCCCAATAGGACCAAGGCACCACAACTTGGTCCTCTCAATTAGGGCCTTGCTTTGGGCCCCTTGTCAGTTTCAAAAATTGAGCGAGAAATCCTGCCACGTGTTGGCTTGTGTTTGAAAATTAATACGTTTTTTGACAAGCATGTATAAAAGGAGGCTTTCCCCTCTCATTTGAAGAGACATGCATGAAATTTATTTTGACATCAAGCAATCAAACATTGAAGTCAAGTGAGCAAGCAATCAAATTTATAAAACCCTAATTCCATTTGGAGACAAACAAAAATTTACAAGGAGGTATATTCTTTGTGTTTTTAGTCATTATTCAACATCTCCCTCAAATGGAGAATATTTCCATTATTGCAATTCAATTACCTCTGATTTCTATTTCATGGTTAATTCCAAAACCGAGGTTTGACTTAGGCAAACCCCTATTCCCAACCTATTTCCCCTTCTCTTTATGTGTAGGAAATAGGTATGAAGATGCGATCATTAGAATAAGCATTGTTTACATTGATGAATCTACCCCCCATTGGAGTGTGAAAAGTTCGGAGGACCAAGGCATGGGCGAAACAGTCCTGACGTTTTAGGAGCTTTTTCTAGGAACAGGTTCAAATCTATTTACTTTTATCAAATCTAGGTTTGTGGCTAAATATGATGATTGTAGCTTACTATTTCCACATTTTTACCTTCATTTTTAGAACTTTTACCCTAATTTCAGCAATTCAACTTACAAAAGAGGTTTATCCATAAAAAAAAACCCCAAATCTAATCAAAATTCCAAGTCCTAATCCTTGTTGGTTTGTGACTAGATCTATTGGATTGGAACCCTCTTTTGAAAGTAATAGTCTTAAGTCACAAAATTAGTGGTTTTCATACATCTAATGGTAAAAACCCCAATTTGTTCAACATTACATATAATTCATTGTATATATCCAATTCAAACTATAGTGAGGAACATACTTTGTATTTTTTAATTAAGTGGTATCATAGTAATTATATCATTTATGAACAACATTACAAGGTTTTCAATTATATGTCAGGTGAATCCATAAGATTAAATGGAGATAATATTATTTTACACATGATCCATGAGTTAGAATGAGATATGTTAATGCGGATAGTCATGGGCAGAGAAGATTACAGAACAAGGAGGTTGTAGTACCTTAAAGAGGCTATTGTACAAATTGTTTTTATTAGGGGTAAAACATGATTTCAAGGGACCCAAAATTGTTTATAATATTTTTTTGTTGGGATCTAGAATCCACACGCAAAATTCTGCCAAAAGATAAGCACTTGCAAACAATAGCCTAACAAAAACACACTAGGATAAGCAAAAAATTAAAAATCCATCTGTAGTAAGAACAAGTCTAAGCCACCAAGCAACTTGACTCACATAATCGAGCACAAAGGGTTTTGAAAAGGCTCCCATAACCTTAAGATGATACAACCATAAGCTCTCCTTACCTTACAAAGTCTCCACCTTAATAGGAGAGAAATAAAATAAGTCTAGAAGAAGGGAAGCATTACCTCCCTTTTAGCCAATATCCTACAAAAGAGCAACAATAGCCCCCTTGTAACTGAACCACACCTCCCCGTACAACCAAAATCTACCTCAATAGGACATGTAGGAGAGATAATCAGCTATAAATACAAACACTCAACCAAACCCTCATGAAAAAAATCCACCTCCAAAGGAGATCTCATATGCATCATAGCATAAATCAAAATCCTCTACATCCACAACATCAACCCAAGAATCATATAAAAAATAAAAAACATCTGCATCCATACATCACCATGAATCATCATATATAAACAACATGCATCCATACATCATCATAAATAAATGCATCATCATAAACACATATTGGATCCATCATATCTCATTCATATCAACAATATCATGCATCCTGCATAAGTAATAAAACATCATCATAAACATCTCACATCATCGCTGCCAAAGAAGAAGATCTCATCATTAATCTCTCATCAAAATAAAATACATATGTATTAGAGTACAATGATGTCAAAAATATTAGCTACGAGCCATCCAAGTGTCAATATATAACATTGTATCAAAATAACAAATGCACACGACAATAAGAATCAAGTGGAACTCTCGCTGGATCTAGCTAGGGCACCACTAGTTGAAGGTGTTGGATGAGGGGGAGGACCCATGACATCCCTACTACTCTATGCTCTCTACAAGCACTCAGATCTGGCTCACCACATCTGGGAATAGCTTATCGCCCATTGGTTGTTGGGCACTACCTGCCCATATAATCCCTTCCAACAATCAATCTTTGCACCAACTTGCCAGTTCTCCCTCATAGCCTTGGCCATCAGACACTGTCCCTATACCTTCTCTAAGATCTGAATCCTCTACTGTGCCTATTCTAGTTGGTCCATAAAATCATCACGCTCTCTAAGCACAACAATCACCTCATCTCCTCGGGCAAATAATATTACATCTAAAGCAACTATCTTTGCATATTTGTCATCAAGCTCTACCTCCAAAGTTTGGATTCAAGCCTCAGAAGTGGTAAGAAAATCCTATAATTGAATCAACATCATATCCTAAAGTTCCCCATATCCTACTACTCTTGCTATCCTGACTGCCTCTCCCTCTACCCTACCCACTACCTCTGCCAGCGCTGGTGCTGCTACCTATACTAGTGGAGCCTGTAAAAGTCGGATTGGGTGACCACCCCTACCTCTCCTACCTCCTATACATCCTCCACCTCCTTCAGCTAGTCTTCTCATCCTCCTACTACCCTGTAGAGGAGCTCGCTCATTCTCAAATGGTGGTACAGGCTCTGTTGGATCTGAAATGCATGGAAAGGGATGTGCGGCCAAAAACTGCGCATACTCATATGTTACCCCAACATCTGCAATATCTTCCCTGTATGCCCATGGCCTTGGTTACAGGCTTTGAAACTCTGTTAGGGCTTGATTGTAAGGTAGCATTGGCCCCCACTGATATCTCTCCCAGACCACACAAGAGTACTGCCCTAATCCCCTATACGTGCATGAAGTGCCTCATCACTTGGCTAGGTAGGTGCCTCTCAATGATGTATGATGTTCTCCCAATCAAAACTGAGTAGAATATACATAAGACATGGCCTCAACATCATCCTCTCAGGGTTCGTAATCTAGGTATGGTCTCTAGACCACTAAACCCAAATCATCTAAAGATCGCCACCAGTTTTTGACCTTACCCAGCTAGGGCTGGGTCATTAATCCTCCATACATGTATATATAAGGCTGATCAATTGCCTTGAATCTCATATAGACTAGTCTGCACACCAGCAAGTGCTCCCATGCCGATATATGTAGAAGTGTGATCCCAACTCCTAATGAGGTACTCTTATGATACATAATGCCATGCAAGTCACTATACACGTGTGCTAAGACACATGGACCCTAGGCATATCAGGTCCTCTCTCTTACCATGTGCTTGATCACCTATCCCTAGCCAACAACCAATCCCTGTGATCTTTGGTCCAGACATAGTAGATTGTCGCCAATGCTAGAAATAACAGAAGGAAGTGGCTCATATAGATTTGCGATGTCATCGCATTACACTGGACCATCATGTACATCTAGATCAGGAGCTACAAAGATTCATCGTAGTGCAACATCACCCATCATTACGTCATAAGTCACTAGCTCACTTGTGACTGAGATGTGTACAATCCTCTATACATCCTCCAATGTGACTAACATCTCTCCCATCGACAGATGGAAGGAGAAGGTCTCGATGTGCCATCTCTCAACCAATGTAGTTAGTAGTCTACAATTCATTTGAATCATGAGTAGGTGTATCATATCGTACAATCTGGTAGAACAAATACAATCAATCTCCAGCTCGGATAACTAGTCCCACAGACATTGAGTGGTGGGATGCCTCTCTTGAGCTTGCAACACACCTAGGTCCTCCTACAAACAAAATCAAGTGACAATGCCAACCTCTTTGCTCACATAATCGACTAAAATCTAGACTTCATCAGATACTTTTAATCATGTATCTCAAGTCTCAATGGGTTAATCGACTCACACACACCTAGACTCCAAGTATTCACATCAATTGCCTAGTCTCAATAGGTACAATGAGTCTACAAACTGACATCAACTATCATCATGAAAACCCAACTAGGGCAATTGAAAACAACAACACTAAAAAAAGTGGCAAAAGTGCTAAACAAACATTCCAAAACACAAAAGCGCTATTCGAACTATCAAAAGCACTAGAAACATGCTAAAGCAACCTATCAATAGTGCTAAAACTCAAAAAATTCAAAAGCGGTAAGATTGCAAAAACAATAGCACTACAACTCATGCACAATAGCGCTAAATTGACAAAAGTGCTAAAACTAATACACAATAGTGCCATTGCAGCACAAAGATGCTAAAATAGACAACAAAACTGCTAAAAGAAAGTTTTAGCGCCTTTGTCTTAGTTCGACTTCACCTAGCTAAAAGGTGCATTAAATGAGCTCAAAATGTAAAAGTTAGAACCGGACTTACTGGGGGACCGTAGTTAGCTAGCTACTGGTACCTTTGGATCCGCTCGATTCAATGATGTTTGTTTGGAACTATCATCTTTTCTGCTACAAGATGCTCACAAAAGGGTCTTTGTTAGAGCTCAAATTCATTATGGAGGAGTGTAAAAATGAGGCCAAATTAACCCTTCTTGCCCAAATATACCCTACCCAGCCCTAACCCTTCTTCGCCCCACTTGCCGTTGTGGGCCCCTAGAACTTTTGAGGCTTGCCATTTCTCCACATTAACTCCATTTTTCTCCAAATTCTTTTAATCTATCATCCCCCCCAATTCTTTCTATTTTTCGAGAGATCGCCCGATTTTTTGAAATTTTTGGTCCATCTCTCGAGGGGGCATACCACCTACTATACTAACATCCCCAGGGCATATTTCTCATTCCTATCAGTTTTTGTTTGTAATGGTGTGACAAACTACACTGTCTCAAAGAGGGGCAAATCTAGACACATAAATATGTTCACTAAATTAAATAAATATTTAATATTTGTTTAATGCACTAATATTCTTCTATTCATTAAATTCACATTTAATTAATTCATTTCAATCATATTCTTCTAATTTAATTAAATAAATTTCATAAATTTATTTAAATTAAAATAATGAACTATAGTCTAACTATTAAATTAATCTATCAATTTATTTAATTACCCCATTTCCTCTCATTTAAATAAATTTTAAATATTTATTTAAAATCCCTATTTAAAATAAATGAATATTTATTTCAAATGCCCATCCACTTGCATTCTCCTACAAATGCAAGTTGCAACACTATTTTAAATAAATAAACTATTTATTTAAAATCCTATTTATTGTCATGCACTTGCTCACTAATGCTTCTTCTAGATTCTTCTAAACCCTTCTAAATTAGCTTAAATCCCTTTCTAAACATTTTCACAATCCTAATCCAAAATTAACCCTTAACTCATCATGTCACTCATTTAAGACTCTTACAAAGTCTTAAAGGCTTCCCTTCTTCAACACACTAACCCACATGGGTCTTGTCCCTTTGACCAAGGCTTAACCATGAGTAACCCTTGCACAAGATTTTACCCATTGGATAATATTTTCATGCAATAACTCAACCACATGAGGTCACCCTCAAGTCTCCTCAAGCATTTAATGCTTCTTTCCTCTCCTCTCAAGACCCCTCATGATGCCACTTGCCACCATTACATTGGTGGAAGTTGAAAACATGGATTGAGGATCATGCCTCTCTCATGCAATCCTAGCCCTCCATAAGCCAGATCAATCTTGACCCTCCAATCAACCATTTTTCCTATAAAAGGATCCTCGTCCTCAATTAAAGAAGGAAGCATATTGAGCATTGTTACTATAGTTTCTTAACTTTCTCATAGCAATTTTATTCTGTGCACTTGCATAGCAATATAACTAAATTGTCAACCACATTCAATCCTTCATTTGGCATCCATGGCTACATGCTAAAAACTGAGGGCTACACTCAAGCAAGCTTTTGGGTCTTGGAGAGGAGAATAACAAGGGAGAGTCAACAAGAGCACAATGAGAGCATCTTATGGAGTTTCTTCTCTCTTCTTTTCATTTGTTTTGGTTCCATTTGTGTGCTTTTTAATCTCTTTTTATATTTATGTGAAGGTTTGAAGATTATTGGGTTTTGGTTTGGGTTGAGACTAACTTATTGACATTTGATCTTTGGTTTTGCTTGTTCCCCTTTCATGTGCATCAAGAAGTATTCCTCCAAGTATGAGGCTTAACTCTTCATCACTGAAAGTTTAAAATTAGGCAATAACCATTTGAATGGGATCATCCCTCGAAGCATAGCTAAATTTTCCTCACTTCAAATTTTGAATTTGGGTGATAATAATTTGGGACGTATGATACCATTTGAGTTTTGTGAGCTAAGTCAATTGCAATCACTAGTGATAAAGAATAACCAATTGAGTGTAGCATTTCCTTCTTCAATATCAAACTACAGTGCATTAAATTTTCTAGATATTGGAAAAAACCTATTGAAAGTTGTTACCCTAATATTTGGTCCCCCTTTTGAGTGCTTATTTTAATTTCCAAGAAGCCTTATCCATAAATACATTCATTGGATCAACAAATATTTAAACTTTTGAACCCAGTCTTTGCAGTGCTAAAGTTCACCAAAGTGCTGATCAATAGATCCTTCTTTGTTCCTGGGAAGTCATGTTGTCAGTCAAGTTTTTCCCTTTGTAATCGGACAATTGGATAGTTATGGAATTCCAATACTTCTTCGCGCATTGTTCTCAAGTTCCCAAATTCACTGAAAAACCTGACTATTCTCTGAAGACCATATATCATCGAGAGCTACTTGTGTATTTAGTCAACACTTGAAGTTGACATGTTAGACAATTTTCAAACTCAGAGCACCTCTTTCTCAACATGCTCCTTAGTTCCAAAAGTTATTAATCGTCCAACTCTATTGGAGCTCACATTTCCAAAGGAAAAACATTTTAAGGGATTAAAAAAGTATCTTTTATGATGAGTTGGATGGAGAAAGGCATGCAAAGATGGCAATGCAATTTTTGAAAATAGGTGATATTACTCCTCATGAGCCAACATTTAATGAGTTTGAAGCCTAATTACTAAATAAAAAATGGTAACATTTCTAATCTCATTATTACTGGCTAAAGTTGGTCAGTGCCCACTCGGAGAAAATAGAGACTTGTCAATCCCGATAATTCCCTATTTCAGTTAGTATAAATAGTATGAATTATTATTTTGGTTCAAATCAAAATGGTGTTACCCGATGAAAACTAGTTTCCTGTAATTCAACTTGATTTGAATTGGCCACAAAGTGAGCAAAGTGACATCATTTCTAGACTGAGCACACTAGCTTGGAAAGAGAAAACTAATTTCACTGAATACATGATGCTTATTGCTATTTTAAGGGAAGAAGATAGAGAAGCAATAAATTATAATCAACGCCTACAAGAGGAAATTGTCCTAGCAAGAAATCCATCTTGAAGCAAATTTCTTTGGTATCCAGTCGATGATATATTGTCGAGATAGAGTACCTTCTACCGTTGAAAGAAAATTCAATTCTAAAAGATGGTGCTATCAGTGGATGGCGTTGCTCCAGTAGTCCAACCTGGTATGGAATTTATAGAAGACCCACAAGAAGACATCCTCTTTGAATTGATAACTTTGGCTTGAGAGTGCAAAATGAGTTTTGTTGAGCATATGAGAGTGCTCCTAGTGCTAGTAGAAGAAGAGGAAAAGGCTATATTTTATAATGCACATCTCCAATTGGTACTTGAAGTCGAAAGGAACGTAATTACCCTTGACAATTAGTCTCATTAACTTTGAATTAGTCTAATTGCATAAGATTAGGATATTTTGATGTTTCAAACTATGGGCTTTGGTGGGCCACATATGATTTAATGAGTTTCAATTTTCTTTGTGGAAATGGCCAGTTTCAAGAAACCATTACTTCTCGAGGCTATTATGATTGAGTATCTATATATGCTAGAAAATGAGTAGTGATAAGGAATTTTGGGCTTTTGGGATTTTGGGGAACCTTTTCCTTGGAGAAGGAACTTTGCATGTTTTTGATAGATATTAATGAGATTATATGAATGCAATTCTGAAAATCATAAATTGTGTTATGATTGATGGGTGTTTATTCTTCTTATGTTGAATATTTTGTTTGTTGGGCAGTTCTTCTTGGTATTTATTGAAATATTTTTATGATAAATTGTGAATATTGTTCTGGAAAAGTTGGCTTTGAACAAATGATGCAATAATGTTGTGGTATTGTAAGGAATTTTTTGTATAGAAGGAAGAATCTTTGTATTCTTTTTTTATTTCTGTTATGTTTTCTACCTTTCAAAAGATTTGCTTTATTTTTTTTCTAGTTGAAAGTATCCATAGTTTTTAATTACTTTTTTATCATCAAAATGTAGCTATGCCTCACAAAATAAGAAGAGATTTGATGCCAAATACCATTACTTTCAACTCAACTGGCGGTTATAGTTGTCACTTGTGTAGGCGACATAATACAAAGTTAAGTGATAAAATCTGTTAATCAACAAATTTTTGGTGACTTTGCCAGGGACTCAAAATTTTCTCCTGTGAATATTAAAAGGTGCCTCCTTATTAGGGTGAGGTGTGATGACTCTATTCTAATTAAAAAAGTCCAAAAAGTGTTTCAACACCGATTGAATTATGGGAATTCCTCAAGAAGATGACCTATGCCAACTATTAGAGAGATATTGGATGAAAATGACAAGACACTCCTTTCATCTTGGGATGCCCTAAAAGAAAGTATTGTTGAAGTGGAAAAGAAAAAACTTCACCCATTAAAAGATTATAAATCCACATAGTTGTTAGAAAGTGCATTATAGGTACTATTGTTGGCAATTGTCACTCATTCAGTGGCTTCTGATGCTTGATTATTGTTTTAGGGTTGTCATTGATGAAAACTCTTCATGAGATTCCCATCTGGTAATCATGAATCTTGATTTATGGAAGGGGATGTTAACCGGTACCTAGTTAACCTGTATCTCAAGAAGAAGATAGCAGTTTTGGTCCTGATACTTTCTGGTGATTGTAGTGCTATGAATCGTGTTTGAGTTGATTGAGCCAACATAGAGACATATCACTTTATTGTTGTTTTGGTGATCCACATTTATCTTTGGTGATCCAATCAAGCCGACTTGAAAAATGATCTATTTTGTGATTGCGGATAGATAAGGCTAGTGTAGATGATCTTTTTGATGGATTATATGATTGTATGCAAGCAAGTGATGATCGAGAATCCATTTTGGTGTAGTTTCACGTGTGCATTCTTGATCCGGTAGCTAACTGAGATTGTGAACAGGGCAGAATAGAGCATAACAACATAAGTAATTCACTTAGTGTATTTGGCACTCAATTGGAACTCATCCAAGAATTGTAGATGCTATTTTGGAGTTCATTTGTTGTAATTCATCATTGTAATTAATTAGTGAGTCTTCTGGGGTTGTAGCCCTTATTGTATTTGAGCAATGAGCTCTAGGCAGTGTGCCTGAATGCCTGTGCACTCCCATGTTGTAATATTATTTTGTTACTGGCCATATTGGAATAATATTGTGGGTTCAAATCCCACCGTGGTTTTTTCCATTGGGGTTTCCATGTAAAAACCCAATGTTATGATTTTGTGGCTGATTGTTTTATGTTCTTGTATTTCAGTTTCATGTGTATGCTTCCGGTCGTTTAAAGTTGTTTGAAAATTTGCTAACTGGTAGATCACTAATTCACCCCCCCTCTCACTGATCCTTGATTCCAACAATTAGTATCAAAGCCTAGTTCTTGTGAGGAAGCTTAATCACTTGAGGATGGTCCGAAAGATTGACTCAATGGATTCCGGTTTTTAGAGACAACTAAGTGTGGCACTTGAGGATCTTGATGCAACAAGAAATGAGACCAGTTCCGTAAAGAGAAAATTGAATTCTATTGATGAATTCATTAATGAATTGAAGGATCAAGTGAACACTTCAAGTGATAAGAGGAAAGAATTGATGGACAAGCTGAAGGAGAAAGAAGATCAAATCATGGAAAATTAGGGTAAAGCTGATGAAGTTGACAAGCTTGAGAGAGAGAATGTTGTATTGAAGAATGAGATGCAATCCATTGTGATGAGGCTAACTACGAAGATTGAGGACCATAAGAAAAATGAATAGAATCTAGTACAATCATTGAAGGAAAGAGATGATGAATGCTTTAGGCTTGCCTATGAGAATGATTAGTTGAAGCTTGAGTTGAGTCAATCAAGGAATAATGGTCAAGAAATTGAAAGACAAGTTATTGCCTTAAGAGATGAACTTGCTATAGCTAATGAATACAAAGACAAATTCAAAGCTAACTCAACAAGGATTGATGAGATGCTGGAAAGTCAAAGACATGGAAAGGACATGCAAGGACTTGGATTTGAGAAAGGAGAATGTTAATGTTTTTCAAATTCCAATTCAATGATCAAGGTATATATATAATGTTGTTGTATTTCAATGTAAATGTTTATCACATTATAATTGTTCTGGTGATTAATTATATTCTATGTATTGCAGGTGGAGATAGAGCATTAATAATTTTGATGTCTTCTTCATTTATCATTGATCAGTATATATAAAAAATAGAGATGATCAAGTGACACCTTGATCGGACATGTCTATTAGACATGGCCGATCAAGATGCCACTTGATCGTGCCTTTTCATTTGCAATACATAACCAATCTAATACCAATATTAATCAGTGTTAATGCATAACAATGAGGTCCGATAACTAATCGATGGCATTAACAATGAAGCCCGATTACTAATTGAGATATCAAGGTTACTGTTTATTGTTAGATTCTAATGTTTATATATTAACACAGATCATGAAATACGATCCTAGCATGATTGTAAATTTAACATCAGTTTGCATGATTATAATCGGTAAAACCGATAATGCACCATATATATAAGGAGAGCAATTATAATAGTAATATTAGATGATAGAACAAAGGAATAATAAGTGAAGTCTATTATAGTTTATCGATGAGATAGATGATTGAATGAGAGACTTCATTTATCTCTCATTCAATCATTTATCTTACCGAAGCTATCATGTATCAACACTCCCTCTTAGCCCGAGAAGATGAATGAAAAACAACATATCTAGCATCACATTTCTCATGCTGATCAATATTCCTTATGTAGTTTTATAATCTCACTCTCCAAAGGATCATATCATCTAAAACACGTGACATGAAGTATCACCTAAACACGTGATACAAGAAGTCATATCACCTAAGCACGTGACATGAAGTATCACCTAAACATGTGATACAAGAAGTTCACCACATTAACTTGTGATGACAAGATATCACCTAAGCACATGATATCAGTATTGCAAAGAAAGCAATACTAAGGATAAATGCATGAGAATAATTAAATCCTCATGTTATCCAAATTGTGGTATGTGCACTGACATTTTCAAATGTCTTTACCACAATATAATCATGGCACATCCATGACATACCAGGAATCACACATGATATCTGGTTTGATCATTATTAGATCGTCGCCTTATAATATCTTCATATAAGTGTTCATAATCTGAGAGATCGTCACCCCTTAGAAATGTACACAGGGGGTGGAGCCCATAAAAGTCATAGCACGACAAAGAAGTTTACACATTAAACATCTTATTAATATATTAGTGCAAATTACAAAGCAAATTACCTTTCAATCATACCAAGACCTTTTTTGAAGTGCTCAACCTTCACTCTTGAAAGTGGTTTGGTAAGAATATCTGCTGTGTGATCTCCTGTACAAATGTATTCCAACTGGATCACATTCCTGTCTACCATATCTCACATATAATAGTAAGGAATTTCAATATGCTTGGATTTGTCATGAAACACCGGATTCACTAAAATTTTTATGCAACTCTGGTTGTCACAATGAATAACAGTAGAATTCATTGGTTCACCGAATAATCCAACAAGCAACTTCCTAAGCCATATTGCCTCTCGAGCAACCATGGAAGCTGCAATGTATTTGGTCTTAGTGGAACTCTGTGCTACTGATGATTGATTTCTGCTGATCCAGGATATCATGGCTGAACCTAAACTGAAACAACATCCCAAGGTGCTTTTACTATCAATTACACTTCCAACCCAATCTGAATCTATGAATCCGTGTAAATTTAGATCAACTCTCTCATACTTGAGACCAAGATTTAGAGTACCTTGTAGGTATCTCATGATATATTTTACTGCTACCAAGTGTATCTCCTTTGGATCACACATAAACTGACTCAAAGCATTAACTGCATAACAAATATCTGGTCTCATATTTACTAGATACATCAGGGACCCAATCATTTGCCTGTATAGAGTAGGATCTGTGGGTTGTGATTCTGCTATTGCTTCCTTAAGTTTATGAAGGTTTTTTTTCCATCAAAGAATTCATAGGTCTTAATGGATGAATTCTTTGGCCAAGCCAACACTTTGTTGTCCATGAAGGTCACCCTATACCCATTATCCTCTCGTGCTAAGATGGAGACTAGGTTCCTCTTGATGCTCGAGACATATAGTACTCCTGTAAATTGTAATGATAAGCCTGACTTTAGTCTGATGGTGTAGGTTCCAATTCCTTTTACTGGATGTGTAGAGTCATCTCCGATTGTCACTTCCTCATCAGTCTCCTCTATCATGGAGTCTAACACTTCTCTAAACCCCGTAATATGTCTGGATGAGCCACTATCGATCAACCATGAGTTAGCTTTGTTTGATGCTTGGTTTGAAAGTGTTGAGTTGAGTACATATTTCTCGGAGTCATCTTCTCCCTTTGATTTTCCAGCTTTGGCAAATGTAGCTTGTTGTGTAGCCCTTTCAGGACATTTAGCAACATAGTGCCCAAATTTGTCACACTTGTAACATTGAATATGGGAGAGATCCTTCTTGGAGGTACTCTTGCCTTGACAACCTTTCCTCTTCTTAAATTGTTTCTTCTTGCTTTTCTTATTGGAGTTTGTATTTAGGACTTGGAGATCTTCATCTATATTCTTTTGTTTGATCCCTTTCTTATTTAACCTTGACTCTTCTTGAAAACAATTTTCTCTTAGCCTCTCAAATTTTGAATATTTAGCCCTTGCACTGATACCTTGGACAAACGTTTCCCATGTACTAGGCAACCCATCTAGGGCAATGCGTGTTAACTTTTTGCTCTAGATCTCATATCCAAGTGTTTCTAGTTCATCCCTTAGGATTGATATCCGCATGAAGTAGGAATTGACTGACTCCCCTTTGATCATACTTATATGATTTATTTCTGTTTTTAAGGCCAAGGTTCTACTTGCATTGGATATCTCAAATGCATTTTCAAGTTCTTTGAACATATGGTAGGTCATCTCATGTTTCTTTATGATAGGCATAATATTATTCCTCACCCCATCAACTATGATTGTTATGGCCATTTCATTGCCTTCGATCCATGTCATTTTGTCAGGTTCATTCTCAGGTTCTTTAGATTCAGCTTTTACAAATTATTCAACTTTATTCTCTCTTAGAATCATCTTAATTCTAAACTTCCATGCTGAGAAATTGTCATCTCCTTCGAGCCTATCCTCAAATCTGATAGTGCTAGCCATTTGGAGAAATGTGATAGATATATTCTTGACTTAAATTTTTCACAAATTTGAAAGCCGCAGGTTCGATCTACAGGCACTCTGATACCATGTTAATATTTTCAAATTCCAATTCAATGATAAAGGTATATATATAATGTTGTATTTCAATGTAAATGTTTATCACAATATAATTATTTTGGTGATTAATTATATTATGTGTATTGCAGGTGGAGATAGAGCATTAATAATTCCGATGTCTTCTCCATTTATCATTGATCGGTCTATATAAAAAATAGAGACAATCAAGTGACACCTTGATCGGACATGTCTATTAGACATGGCCGATCAAGATGCCACTTGATCATGCCTTTTCATTTGCAATACGTAACCAATCTAATGCCGATATTAATTAGTCTTAATGCGTAACAATGAGGTCCGATAACTAATCGATGGCATTAACAATGAAGCCTGATAACTAATCGGGATATCAAGGTTACTGTTTATTGTTAGATTTCCATGTTTATATATTAACACAGATCGTGAAATACGATCCTAGCATGATCATAAATTTATCATCAGTTTGCATGATTATAATCGGTAAAACCGATAATGCACCATATATATAAGGAGATAAATTATAATAGTAATATCAGATGATAGAACAAAGGAATAATAAGTGAAGTCTATTATATTCTATCGATGAGATAGATGATTGAATGAGAGACTTCATTTATCTCATTCAATCATTTATCTTAACGAAGCTATCATGTATCAACAGAGAATCCTCTGGATTTGGACAAAGTAATGAAAAACATAATAAGGAGAAGAGAATGAATCCTTCAGTAAGACAACCTAATGCCCATAAATTCAATCATAAATGCTTTACTTGCAATAAATTCGGTCATATGGTGAATCAATGTAGAAGTAGGATGAATAATGGAATGAACAACATGTATAATGTTCCTACCTTTACCGATCAGTGTTTTATATACAATAATTTTGGTCACAAGTCAAATATGTGTAAAGTAGTAATGAATAACCTCCAAAATAAGAGGTGCTATGATTATGGGATGTTTGGACATATCTATAACTAGTGCAAGATGAGACCAAATTAGATGAACTTCAGACCTATGCAGAATGTTGTTTACCATGCATGCAATAAAGCTGGTCACATTGCAAAGTATTGCTAAAGAAAGAATGTTGCTTAGTAGACAAGAAAAAATTAGATAAGAAGCGTAAGACAAAGATAGAAGAGATCAGAGACAAACATGAGAAGATGTGTGTCAAAAAAGATGAATCTAAAGAAGACAGTGGATCTGCACCTGAATCCGATGCAGGATCTTCATCCAGTAACTATGGCTTTATGCCTTAGCAGGAACTTTTCATGCAGATTCTAAGAACCCCCTCTTTAGTGATCTGCAATCGATTCTGGAAGGTTGCAGAAGGATTAGATCTTATATGCAGGTGTTATCCAAAAATTTTAGAGAAGATTTGATGCTTTGGTAAGCGACTCCATGAAAATCAAGGTAACTGATTGCAACATTTATTGCAATAAAAAATTAGGTATTCGAAGGTTAAAAGAGCATTTCATAGTTTCATTTGTCACAAAGCGATCAAGAGAACAATGCAAAGAAGGAGAACAAAGCAAATTGGTGATCTCAACAACAATTTCAACGATCCCAAAGAGAATTCCAGTGCCCGATTGCGAATTGATGTATTTATCTATTTCAGACTATCAATTTTTGCAAACCCTAAATTTGAAATGGCTTCAGCTTCTACAATTGGTGTCCCTTTAGTTGTGGCAATTAAGGATAGATCCATACCCATTTTCAAGAAACACCCCTTCAAATTTGTCAAGGATGATCCAGAAAGGTGCATTTTCTTCGGTACCCTACGACGTCCTTCACAATGAGGATATTAGGGCATACATCCATTGCGATCTTGAGAATCTTGGTAGACAGTTTGGGAAACCTCAAACCAGAGTATAAGGTTCTTCAGGACAAGGCTTTTTCGCAGTTCGTCCATTTTCCCTTGTTCGACAAAGCAGAGTGGATCCGAAAAATTCTTAGTCCATGATGAATTCATGTAGCTTGTTAGGCCTCACAAGATCATCAAATAGGAAATTCAAGTTGTGACATGCCTTGATGAAATTGATGAAGTACCCGACCTAAGAAAAGTATCAAATAACATAGTGATAGCAACTACTTGTTCCAAGTTCGACAACAAAGAAATGACCATAAGTGACATTCTAGAGCATGATGTGAAGTTTGCATTAATGGTGGCCAGGCACAAAGTTTACTAGTCAAGTAGACACAACTCCATCTTTAGAACTGTCATATGCATAGCATATCAGATTCTCAAGAATGACATGAGGTATGATCTATGTACATACAATTCTTCTGAATAAGATAATGAGTAATTTGAAGAAAATTAATCAAGACAAGAAGAACACTTTTAAATATGGAACTCTTCTTATTTGCTTGGCCTTATATTTCTTGAATGAGATACCCAGTGTGATAGGAAAGGTCCAATTGGCCTATGATAGACCAGTGGAAATGAAAATCAAAGAGGGATTGTGGGGAGTAGGAGATGCTACAATGAGAATATATACTCTTTGGGGTTATTTCAAATCTTTCCATTTTGTAATGAAGAATAGAGAAAGAATCCCTAAGGATATTCAGGAGAAGTATGAGAAAACTATTTGCTTCATGGTTGATAAAGATCAATGTCAAATGGAATCCGTGGAGCCTAGGACAGTTTGGATCGTGCCCATGGGGTTTGAAGTTCACTCTATCATGCTTGAGGCATATGCTCAATACCGGTGGATCCAAAAGAAGGAAGATTTGGTACATTCAAGGATAAATACATTGAGTTTTAGAAATAGTTCACTACACCTGTTAGAAAAAGGAAAGTTGCAAAGGTGGCTGAGGAAGTGGCAGTGCAGATGGGATTCACTTGAGAGTAGGTGAAGCAGGCCAAAGAAAAACATGCACAGATGGAGGCCAAAGAGGAAACCAAGAAGCCTAAGGTCGACCCAGTTCCCTGCAAAGTTCAATAAAAGGAAACCAAAACTTCCCCAGCTCCTGTAGCACCATCTTCAGGATGGAATCCATCTGAGAAGGTAGTGTTGAGGCATAAGAAGAAGCCCAAACAAAATTATGTTGTTGTATGTTTGGTAGCCTCTGAGACCGAGTTAGAGGAGGAAGAAGGCAAGGCTAAGAAGAAAGGTGAATTTGTTAGAGTGGTGAGGAAGCCGAAGACCGGTGAAGCCCAACAAAGAAAGAAAGCCAAATCTGATCCTGCCCCTACTGGAAGAACCAAGAGAGGAAGAAAGGTTAAAACTCAACTTGACAAAGAACTTGAATCCGATGATTTGCAAGGTAAATATACAACTTTTCGTCCATTGTCAACAAACCAATTAATAGATGAAATAATTGTTGATGGAAACTTGAAGAATCTTGGATCTTATTATGAACATCTAGACGAGGGAGATCAAAGAAAGGTTGAAGAGGTTGATGTTTTATACTTGCATAACTTTAGAAAAACTTTAATTGAATTAGGGAGTATTATCTCTAAGGATCTATACAACATTATTGATGCAAGGAGGCTAATAGCTAGTGAGATTGATAGAGAAATGAAAGAAAGTTAATAAATGTTTGCACCTGAACCACCTAGGATGAAGTCAAAAGGCTCATTAAAGAGGCTAACAAGAAAGAACTTAGAAGCAAAATAAGGTAAACAAGTTGATGATTGAGAGAGTGGAAGAGATGAGAAAGGAGATTGAAGATATATGGAGAAAAATAATTGTGAATAATCCTTTGTATAAAGATGCATTTAAGTCTTCTCAGCCGAAAGAAAAAGAAGGTGTTTACAGTGATCAGAAGGATGAAACTCAGACTGAGGGACATACAGAAGGTCAAGGCAACACAACTCTTGATGCTGAGGTAGGTGATAATCCTCTGGTGGTAGACAGTTCTGCAATCCTTGATATTCATAAGGATGATATTGCACCAAGTGGTAACACTGGTGCACAAGATAAAGGGGATGGAGCAGAGAAGAAGGAACCTGAGAAAGCTGAGGTAAAGGTTGCTGAGGTAGACAAGGGAACATGAGTTGTTGATCTGGCAATTGACACTCCTTCAGTCACATGGACCCCACCTCAAATCTTTATTAATTTAAATGGTCTCCTTAACCTTGGACAAATCTCTCCTGCTGAGAAGCTAATGCTTTTTGCAGTTGTTCAAAGGTTTGGTAAAATTTGAATATGAAGATAAAAATCTCATTTCAATGTTTTGTAGAAGGTGGTTCTGAATGTACAGTTAGATCCTAATTATAGATCCTTCGATAAATTATTACAATTGATTAATAGTGTAAAATCCAGTTTTGATTCTTTAGAGAAGACTATTACTAAATGAGTTTTGGATAGATTCAAGGGTGTAAGATTAATGCAGACATTCCAGAAGATGATTGAAGATGATAGAGTGAGATTGAATAAAGGTTTGTAGGTTATTTAAGATGCATTGACAGAAGGTGGTAAATTGTATAAGTCTTGTCTAATTTTTCCCAAATTCATTGTAGATATAGACAAGCAATTAAGTGTTTTCCAGGGAAAACTTGCTAGTATCTCACAGTCCTTTGATCCCAATGTAGCTCCTACCAGTAATGTTGACTATTGAAGGACATATATTGGCCCTAAATGATCAGATTTCAAGCCTCAATGCAGACAAGGACATAATTTTTAGGAGAGTTGGTGAACTCTGGAACTTGGTTGCCCCTGGTTAGACACCATGTTAAGCAATAAGGTATATTGCATGAAGGCAATGGATCAACCTGTTTCTTCTGATCTGAAGGAAGTAGAGATTCATGAAACTCTATTTAGTGCATTCATTACAGTTTTGGATAACTTTAAGAGTGGGCGGGACAATCACCTAGTATCTTTGAAGACCATGTTTGTTGACATCTTCAAGTATTTGTAAAGTCTCTGTTGCAAGGTGTGTGCCCTTGGTCTCCTTGTGTTGTGCGATGCAATGCTCGAGTTTGTGACATGGCTTAACTACCTCTTGTGGATTCTATAAGTCTAGTGGTTGTATCGGGCATTAATAGGTCGATCTTTTGGTGCAATGACAACCACACTTGTAACAAGTGGTATTAGAGATTGGTCACAGGTTCAAACTCCTTACTTGCGCTGGTGAGAGGATTGTTGCAAGGTGTGCTCCCTTGGTCTCCTTGTGTTGTGCAGCGCAACGTTAAGGTTTGTGACATCGCTTAACTGCCTCCTATAGATTCTATAAGTCTAGTGGTTGTATCGGGTATTAATAGGTCGATCTTTTGGTGCAACGACAACCACACTTGTAACAGTCTCTGACATGTATCTCTGTATATACATTTTGGATAGCACTCCATCTTTGGCATTGCTTTCAAAGGGGGAGATAAAAGGTAAAAAATGTACAGTATGGAATAGTTTAATTATAGGTTTCAGAATTCTGTCTAAGGGGGAGCATTAGAAATTCTTTTGATCTGGTGTGTAGTTGTCAACACTTAGCCATTTTTCATGAGTGTTGCCATCAATGCCAAATGGGGAGATTATTGGCAATTGACACTCATCTAGTGGCTTCCGATGGTTGATAATTAGTTTAGGGTTTTCATTTACGGAAACTCTTCATGAGATTCTCATTCGGTAATAACGGGTCTTGATTTCCGGAAGAGGATGTTAACCGGTATACCAGGAATAACATAGTAGTTTTGGTCCAAATGCTTTCCGGTGATTGCGGTGCTATGATTCATGTTTGAGTTGATTGAGACGACATAGAGACATCATTTTATTATTGTTTTGGTGATCCACATTTATCTTTGGTGATCCGGTCAAGTTGACATGTTACTACACGTTACACTAGCAAGCCGACTTGAAAAAAGATCTATTTTGTGATTGCAGATATATAAGACTGCTGTAGATGGTCTTTTTGATGGATGATATGATTGTATGCGAGAAAGTGGTGATCGAGAATCCATTTTGGAATAGTTTCATGTGCGCATTCTTGATCTGGTAGCTGACTGAGACTGTGAACATGGAAGAACAGAGCATAACAATAGAAGTAATTCAGTCGGTGTATTTGGAACTCAATCGGAACTCATCCAAGCATTGTAGATGCTATTTTGGAGTTCATTTTCTGTAATTCATCATTGTAATTAATCAGTAAGATAGTGAGCCTTCAGGGGTTGTAGCCCTTATTGTATTTGTGCAGTGAGCTCTATGCAGTGTTCCTGAATGCCTATCCATTCCCATATTGTAATATTGTTTTGCTACTAGCCATAGTGGAATAATATTGTGGGTTCAAATCCCACTGTGGTTTTTCTCATTTGGGTTTCCACGCAAAAATCCGATGTTATGATTTTGTGGTTGATTGTTTTATGTTCCTACATTTTATTTTCATGTGTATGCTTCCAGTGGTTTAAAGTTATGTTTGAAAATTTGCTAATCGGTAGATCATCTATTCACCCCCCCTCTTAGTGATCCCTGATTCCAACAACTATTTACTTAAAGATTTGGAAAAGAAACTCATGAGTTAAAAATTACAACAGGGAGTTAAAACTATTTAAAGGATCATCTAAGAATACAAAGACCCCTATTGCACCTCATCATGCATATAACCTCTTTTTTTAAGATGGGAAAGATAATTTGAGGTTTGCCTCTGTTGAAGTGTCGCCTCTGTTGTTTAAGATAGAGGGACAAAACTAGATAAAGAATGATAATATAAATGAGAACTTTTGACCTATAGGCGATGTTGTTTTTGCTGAACTGTTTTAGTGTGAAGATGTCAAAAGAGACTTGGGGACATCTTTGATTGCCTTTGATGGTGAAAACTTCTTGTTTTCCCATAAGAACCTAGACCATAAAATTGTGGGACAAAGTCTAGATTTGAAGAGAAATGAGGACAAAGAAGAAATATGGCAAGAATTTTTTTGTAATAATCATATGTTTTCTTTAAACCCTAAGATTTCAATTGGACTTTTTTCTAATAGAAAGGTTTTTCTTGTTCACGTACCTTTACTTTTTATGAAGAGTTTCTAATGGATGTTATTTGAAGTATGAGCCCATTCAATTATTCTTCTTGGTATCTTCCTAGTAAACAAGTTTCTAAGTTTCCCCCTTTTGAGGAATATCAAACATCATACACTAAGGATGATTTCCAAAGTTCTAAGGAAATAGCTTGCAAAGCAGGTCATACATTGGCAAATGAAATTTCAAATAGTGATGTCATGGATCAAATGAGCGTTATACATGGAAGTGGTATTTTAAGTGAAACAAATTGTTTAGAAGTTTGGTATGAAGATGAAAACAAATGATATGTATACTTCAAGGAATCGAGAGATTTTGAAGAATCCCCACATGGATAAAAATTTGGAAGCTAATCATGGTTATGAGTTTCCGAGCAATATAATCCTTTGTGACAAAATATTCTCAAATCCTTTTTATTTGAATCATGAATTTAAGAACAACATTGATAGAAGGATTCACGTAAACGGATAGAATTCATCGATGTGGACTATATATTTGGGACCAAAGAGAATGAGAGCTCCGAAGGTTGCCTCAAAGGTCCAATCGAGGACATTGGGATCGAGAAAAATGAACTTCAAATAGGAGATATTTTTTTTCCAAATGGTAGTAAAGAAGATCAAAACTGACAAAGAAGCATTCAAAGGTTTGAAATCTTAATACTTCAACTCATTCAAAAGGAGGTGATTGGTTACATACAAAAAGAATCAAATTTGACTCTAGATTCTTATTTTTTTTATGAATAGTAGCTATTTGGCTATTTGTTTGACATATTTTAATATTTGTTTCCTTTCCTTTTGTTGTCTATAGATGCTATCTCCTCTATCTCTCATACACTCAACTTTCACTGGTTGAAACAAAACCCATCAGACTTCCATTTGTTGGAAATAACACTTCAACTCAACTACAATACGAATTATGTTTATGATTTCTCATTAACTCTTCTATGTTCAAATGTATTTAACTCACATTGATGTATATCAAAAAAACCATTAGTTAAATATAGATAGACTAACAGTTCCAAACATAAGCATACATTTAAAACTACATGTAAATTATATATCTATTGCAGTTCCATTCGCTTCCTATCAGCTCTACCATCTCTACGTTGCAAACAAAAGAGTCATACAACTAATAGTTATTAAATGATACGCCATTATAAAGCAAGTCACTTAAAAAAAATGTTTGAGTTGAATACTTATAATAATCCAAATATTGTGAGATTTTAAAAATAAAAAAGAAAATGAGGAGATAATTCTATGGTTTGTAATTTTTTTACATTTCAATTTAGGTCTAATCAAAGATCACATTATTGAATGATCATTACATTTTTGAGTTACCTATTTATAATTTAAAATAAAAGTCAATTAGAAAAGTTAAATTATACTTAATAAATAACATGTTATTATAAAGCGAGTCACTTAAAAACAATTTCATGTTCTAGCATAAATACTTGCAAATTAAAAATCTGAAAATTGTGAGATTTTATAAATAAAAATGAAAATACCTTATTAAATTTATGGTTTACAATTTTATCATATTCCAATTAGATCTAATTAAAGATCACACTATTGAATGATCATTAGGTTTTTGAATCACTTATATATAATTTAAAATACAAATCAACTTTAAATTTATAAATATACTTATTAAATGACATGTCATTTAAAGATCACTTAAAAACAAGTTAAGAATATTTGCAAATAAATAATCCCAAAACTGTAAGATTTTAAAAACAGATGGAGTATAATTTAAATTCTTAATTTATAACCAGATAAGTTGGGAGGTATATTAATTTCTTTGAAGAAATCTGGCCGTCTCCGCCAGCCAAAATGGACTCGTAAATGGCCATCTCATTTTCTTGCACAAACTATCACCAATGCCAAAATATTATTAATACAGAAGACAGCTAAGTAGGGAGATTATGACATTTCCCACTGATTTTAGCTAAGCACTCTTGTTATAACTAAATTCAATAATAAGATAAAGCAGATGACCTTGTATCTACATGTCCTAAAAATCATTTAGAATGTTCCAGCTCTAGGAAACGATATCAAAAAATCACTATTTTATTTCTCCTTGTCATCACTGGGGCTGGCGATAGTCAGGTCTATTAGATGGAGCATAGGAAGCACCCACGTCACCAGGCTGCATTTGCTGTTGCATGTAAGCCTGACCTCGATAAGGTACACCAGCTGTTGGGTTTGTCCCCCCATACAATTGAGTTCGGCTGCCTCCACCCACATTTGGTCCTCGGCCTCCAGCTGCTCCACCATAAGGTCTTCCCTGAGGATATCCCACACCCCTGACCCCATAGGCACCTCCTCTTGGTCCTTGATTCCCCATGCCATGTGTACCGTAGCCTCCTTGTTGCTGAGGAGGGCCCCCACATCCTCGATTTGTACTGTATCCTGCCCCTTGACCTGGATGAAGAGGGCGCACCCCCTGAGGATGCCTATTCTGGCCTCCTCCGGACCCTCTCGGTGCTCCATAATGATGACTAGGTCCAACTGGAACTGGAGGCTGTGGATTGGGCATGGCTTGATTTGGAGCTGCCCTTAATGGAAGATGTCCCTGCGGAACTGTTTGTTGAGGAACCCTAACATGCTGTTGTGGATGTGAATTTTTCTGTCTCTTTGCCATTTCGTCATGTTGTTGCCTTTGTTGCTGCCTTTTCCTCTTTGTTTGAAACTCATGTGAAGCTTCATATTTTGGCAAGCTGCTTGGTAGACAAGGAACAGGATCAGTCCAGAAATATTCTGCATCAAGGGCATCCTTCGCACTTATTCTCTTGGAAGGATCCAAAGTAAGCATTCTTTCCAAAAGATCCAAAGCATGTTTGTCAAAGTTTTTAAAGGCTTCTTTGACACGTCTTCTCATTGGCTTTTGTGGCTTTAAAGAGCTCCAATGTTTTAGTTTAGAAACACCTGGCCAATTACTCTCATCTGGAGATCCACATAGCTCATATATTTTATTGACTTGCTCTAGATCACTCTTCCCTGGTAAAATCGGTTTCCCATTAAGAAGCTCTGCAAATATGCATCCAACTGACCACATGTCAACAGCAGGACCATACATTGTCGATCCTAGCAGCAATTCAGGAGGCCTATACCACAGCGTGATGACTTATTGGTCAACCTTTGGTTTTGATCAGCGCCAAAAGATCTTGCCAGACCAAAATCCGCAAGCTTTAGAATGCCATGATTGTCTATTAGCAAATTTGCTCCTTTGATGTCCCGATGTAGGACTTTGTTGATATGACAGTAATGCAACCCTGTTAATAACTGCCGCATATAACACTTAATCTGAGGAATACTAAAACGAATTCCTGGTCGATTTGATAAACCGGCCAGGTCATGATCCATATATTCAAAGACCATATAGGTACTACCATTGTACTTATTGACATCTGAATTTCCTTGTTCCTCATTTTCTGGGCCTGGAGAAGTCACTATCTCCTTCAGCTTTATAACATTATCATGTTTCAGCTTGCTCAAAATTTGTATCTCTCGGATTGCAGTAATAGGGAACCCTTCTTTTTCATTATCCATGCGAATTTTCTTCAGAGCAACAACTTCCCCTGTCTTGATCTCCTTTGCCATGTACACTTGCCCGTATGTGCCTTCTCCAATCTGTTCGAGCTTTTCAAAGCAAGCTAAGCTGCGAGAACCCAATGCAGGGGCTTCCTTCAGATTGAGCTGTCCAGCAGATGCCACTGCCATGCTTGTTCTTCTCTATATTGAAACTTACTCCACTAATTCCCAACAGGAATAACTTTCTTGCAATCAATTCAACACTTTGTTCTTACACCACGAAATACTGGGTGTAACTACTGTTCTAGGTGCCCCAATCCTCCCAAATTTGTCAGTTGTGGTCTGCAATAAGTACAGAGTTACGGTTGGAATGAATAGTCACGACCACTTAAATATCTAACAAACATTTTTATGTGAGCCGACGAGCAGTCTCCAAAACAAATTCAAAAATATTATAATAGAGCATGTTCTAATCAACTTTTTTATATTTTATTTAAAAAAAAATTAATTAGCATTACTTTTTAAAAAATTATATTGTATCTCATCTAGACATAATTGTAATGCAATGATGCTCTAAATTAATGAAGGTTTACACTTCCCTCCAAAATTAGTCAAACAATCATCTAATTCTAAATTCTTTAACTTTTATTTTAAAAATTACTTTATCCAATTTTAAAAAAAGGAACTCTTCAAAGAAATTGATATATATGTCTAATTTGTCAATTATAAATTAAGATTTAAATTATATCTTTATCGCTTTCCTTTATATTTTAAAATCTTATAAAATTTAGAATATTAATTTGTAAATATTTATAGTAAACTATTTAGTTGTTTTTATTTGACTTACTTTACAATGACATAATGAGTATTTTTTCTTCTAGATTTATAGATTTTTTTACCAACATTTTGATCAATTCCATGATAAACATTAGAGGATGTGATGCAAAAATATTGTAAAAAATTCATATTCTATTTGATTTGGATTGTAGTAACTTCCAAGAGTATTTCTTCTTTTAGATTTGTAGATTTTTTTACCAACATTTTGATATATTCTATCATCAGAGATGTGATGAAAAACATCATAAAACATCCATAATTTATTTAATTGGGATTGTAGTAACTTACAAGATTTGTTTGGTCATAACATGTAGTAATTTTGAGTAGTTTGTTATGGTGTTTTAGGGGAAACTATTGCATATATAAGATTCTATCTTCCTCTCTCTTTCTATATATTTATTTTACACCTGTAAGAATGAGTGTGTACAAAATATATGTATGTTTGATTATTTTGGTCTGTAAATTTTAGTTCAAGTTTGGTTGATCTAGTTTGAAATTTTTGTTGCGTCATAGTTGGTATCAGATCCAAATTATTTGTGTCCTTGTTAATTTCAGATCAAATTTGGGGTGAATGCTTCATTGTTGGTGGCGATGTTGTGATTGGGACTGTAGTAGTTCTAGCTGATAACACTCGGTCACATACTGTGGAAATTTTCAAAGACACTCCAGACTCTAGTTTTCAATGTTTATTTCACCTTTTACTTTGTTGTAAAGATGTGATATTTTCTAATTTAATTCTTCTTTTAAAATTTGTGCTTCTGATGGAAAGTTGGCTATTGTAATATGTGCATGACGATACAAACTCGAGGAAACTCTCTAAAGTCAGTCCTAGAGATGAAGGGAAAAGGTTGAGTGTGCTTGCAAAGGAAGATTTGCAAATCATTGAGGTTGTTTGCTCTCCTAGTCCCAGTCAAATGTGGTCTCACTGCTTCCATCATTATAGGATGCAACAAATAGTTTTGTTAAAAATAAAATCTTTATCCGATGCTTTTTTAGATCTTCATGTTTTTCTTATTGGTTTTTCATGCCCATGGTAAGTGTTGCATGTTGTTGACAAATCTCAAGGCCTTCTTTATGAAGCAGTCACCAACATACCTTATTCATTTTACATAGGCTCGTGAATATTCTTAGGAACCCATATGTGCTTTGTTGGCATCATGGTGAGCATGATGAAGTTTGAGGTACTTAGAGGTTGTCATTGATGGCAATTACTGGCTCTAATGTCATCACAACCAATCGGAAAAGTGTTATAGTGGATCGGTGAGGAACAGGGGACTAAAGACTTCCATCGGTAAGTAGAGACCGGTTTACAGGAAGAAACCTGTAGTTGAGCTAAGTGAAGTAGGTTCACCGATATAAAGGAAGCAACCGGTAGTCGATCATAATAGTGATTGATAGGTATGTGAAGTGAAAAGGATAAACACGCAAATTCATCTACATGATTGACTTGCTAACATGTGGATCTGTCAAATTTAGAAAGAGCCAGTTGAAGCCGGAATGCTTGCTAGAGAATGGTCAAGATTTGTGGCATGAACAGTTAGTCTCACTGATACAATCAGTGAGATTTGAGGAACGAGCAAATTGGTGCATTGAATTATTTTTTAGTTCAAATTTTGGAGGGAAAGTGAGTGCCAAGATTGAAGATAGCTATATACATGTTTTTCATCTTGATTATTGTTGTCGTTGGAGCGGTTAGCAAGTTCGGCTTGAAAATCTAAGTAAGGTGAAGAACGAGTGAAGGGCAGTAGAGTTCCTTGATGAATCCGTAATGTCATCACCGAGTAGAGATTCAAGCAGATACAAAGCAGATCTATTCGGCAAAAGAGTGCCATCATCAGATCAATGGTTTATTGCTTTCTAATAATTGCAGCAGATTAAATCCCTTAATAGGGTGAACCTTAACCGGTTTTGTTGGTAAAATCCCATAACAGGGTCACTCCATAGAGGAAGTGTAAAATCCTTTTGCAAGGTGAATCTTAATAGATTCTAAGGTATTATTAATAGGATACTAGTCATCTTTAACAAGGTGATGTTCTCAGAAGGAACATGATTGTAAGCTCTTGACATGACACTCTTTTTCACTGTAGTAAAAGAGATTGTGGGTTATCCCCACCATGGTTTTCTACCTCTAACAGAGGGTATCCACGTATAATTGTTGGTGTTGTGTGATGATTATTTGATGCATGCAAATCTCTTTCCTTCAATATTCCTACTTTCATGATTAATGTAACGCTTTAAGTTAATTTGAAAAAGGCAGTTGCTTACCAGTCAATTTAAAAGTTTAAATTATATATAAATTGTTTCTTTGAATGATTCACCCCCCTCTCAGTCACTGGTTAATATCAACAATTGGTATCAAAGCCTAGGTCCTCTGAAGAAAAGTTTAACAACTTGAGGAAAAGATCATGGAGGAATACTAGTATTAGAAGTAGCTTGATGAAGCTAATGAGATGATTGCTCGGCTGAAGGAGAGACTGAGAAAATCACTTGCTAAAAGGAAGGAACTAGTTCTACAACTTAATGAGAGTTAGGATATCATATATCAACTCTCTAAACAGAGTGGATCTGAAGAAGTAGAAGAAGCAGTTTCAGAACTGATGGAGAAGAACAAGAAGCTGACAAAAGAAATCACATATCTAAAAAGAGAGCATGAAAGTCAAGCCCTGAGAATGCCTGAAATACTAGAAGGCAGCAGGATAGCAGATGAAAGAAAGACAAATGCAGAAGAAGCTTTGTCAAAAGATGAAAGAGCTAAAAGACTTGCTAAAGAAGCCCTAAGAGAGAATGATGTAATCATCATTGAAAAGGATGAAGAAATCCAAATTCTCACTCAAGAAAATGAAGTCATGCATGAGCATTTGCATGACAAAGCAAAGGAAAAGGAGAAGCCGATGAAAGAGATTGAACAACTCAAAAATGAGTTGAAAGATACAAATGAGATGAATGAAAAGCTGAGAAAATTTAATGAAAGCTCTAAGAAGATAGATGAACAATTAAAGGCTCAGAGGAGAACAAAGAAGACAACCTCTCTTGGTTACTCCGGTATAGGTCCAATTGAAATTGGAGAATCATCTAATCCCAAGAGGATGAAGGATGATAAAAGGAACAAATCAAGAATGAAAGGTATGAAGCTTTCTATATCTTCTTGCAATTATTATGGTGAATTGGGTCATAAGTCTGATGTTTGTATAAATTGACCGATTAGTCACAAGAAGTCATTCACCTTTGATGGTTATTTCTATAACTATCACAAGTATGGACACACTTCTTATGAGTGTAGATCTCGATCTAAAAGCATACATAGTAGAATAAGTTTTAATTGATATTGCTTTACATGCAATAAATATGGACACAAAGCTGAAGAATGCATGCTCAAGACAAATGCATCAAGATCTCCATCCAAACCAGTTAGACATAATAGAAAGAATAATCAGCTCAATGTCATTCAGCTCGATCCTACAACTGGTCTGAAGACAGGAACCATTTTGGCAAGAAGAAAGAGCCAAATGATTTGAAAGGAAAGAAGACAGTTGAAGAGGTGAGGAATGAAATGAAAAAGACATGGACTAAGAAGAAAGAAAGCAAAGAAGGAGAGAATCATCCTGAAACTAAGTCATCATCCACCGGTGATTACAATTCTTCTTCAAACTAAGCATACTGATTCTTAGGGGCAGCACTTATTGAAAAATCATGACTGATTCCCCGAAACCAAAGTGAGGCAACTCTTAATTGCATTACTTAGATGCAGTAAAGTTGGCATATTATTTGTAATTCTCTATCAGTGAATTTTTAAGAGTATAGATGTCAAAAGTTGTATTGTTATTGGTAAGGAAGTGACATCGGTAAACTATAAGTTATTACTGTTTGAGGTCATACAACTTAGCCATTGTAAGAGTGCACCAAACAACTTATCAAATAAATAAGGAAATGAAAGCTCATTTTGTCTACCTTGCTTTGATTTGTTCAATTGAGATCTCATAGTGCAGTTAAAAGATTTCTAAATCTGTTAAGTGCATTGTGTGCAAAGTGAGTTTGGAGATCAAGTGGTGAAGTTTCATTGATTGGAAGCCCTAGCAGAAATAGTAGAAGAAGTCAATTTGTGAATTCTATTCAAACACATCATGGAAGCTTCCATGTCAACTCCCATGTTGGTTGAAGTAATTAAGGAACCACAACCCGAGTTCAAGCTACATCCTATGAAGGCCAGAGAGATTGACATGATCAGTGCCCTGCCATCTGTGCCCTTTGGTGTGTTACTAGTTAAAGAAATTCACAGTTTCATCCACTGCAAGCTTGAAGAACTTGGAGATAAATTTATTCAAGAAGAATTCAAAGGGTTTTGTGATAATGGTCTATTTAAGGCAGAACATATGCATTTGAAGACTAAGGGTTTGTCAAATGTTGTTGATTTTCCCAAACAGTTCCGTGCTGATTGGATCAGGTATGTGCTAAGCAAAGTGCATGATCAATTTCTATGGTTGGAAGCTGAATCAGTAATCAAAATCACAAATGATGTGATCCAAAGAGTAACAGGGTTTAGCGCAACTGGTGAAGCATTAACCCTAAGGACAATATCATCCACTCAAGTCACTCGATTGACTAAATCCCGATGGGACAAAAGAGAAATGGAAGGAACTCACATTAAGGATGCAAAAGTGAGGTTTTCTTCTGTAGTAATAGCTTATAGGGTTTATTAATCAAGCCGCATGAACAGTGTGCCGAGAGGTTCTATCCATGCAACTTACCAGATCATCAAGGAGGATGCAACATATAACATTTGTGAGATGATAAGAAGTCAATTCCTGGTGAACATTGAGTGAATTAAGAAGGACAAGAAGTAATCATTCAAGTCAGGTTCATTACTAGTATGTATCTTCTTCTATGTGCAAAATTTCTTTCCCAGTAAGGGCAATGTAGTGTGGTCTGAAGATAAACATATCACAGTTCAGATAGGTGAAATTATTAGAGATTTAGGCGATAAGTTGGGAGAGACAATGTGGGCTTATTTTAAAGAATTCCAAACTAGAATGCATAAAAGAGAGAGAATCCCAACCAACATAGTTCAAAAGTACAAGGACACCATTTGTTTTCTTGTTGATACTGATTGTTGCATTATTCGAGCGGTTCAACCTAGAACCTTTTGGATACCATCTATGGGTTATGAGATCGGGGCAAACATTACCAAAATATATGCAAACATGTTACTGTCTAAACCAGTAGATAGTAAAGCAAACAGATTTGGAACCTTTGAGGAGGAAAGCTCCAAAATAAAGAAGGAACTTAAGGAGCCATTAATACAAAAGAAAGTTAGGAAAATGATTGACACCCTAGATAAGAAGTATGGAGAAGAAGCATCTAGTGCCACTATCTCCACTGGTACAAGTGAACAAACAGGAACAAAATCAAGCAAAAATGAAGAACAAACAGTTGAAAAGAAGAAAATGTCAAAAACAAAACTCAAGGGTGTTGCATCCAACAAGTCGGCAACATACATGAAAGAAAAGGATTCATAAACTCCCACATCCTCCCAAAGTAAAAGTGGACCGGTAGGAGTAACATATGAAAGAAAGAAAGAAAAAGGATGAAAGTATAGTTGAGACAAAGGCTAAAAAGAAGCCCAAATAGGATGAAAAGGAGGGTGATAACACTGACACCCAATCTGATGTGGAAATAAGAGAAGTCGGAAGAAGTGGGAGAAATGCAACTCCAACTGTTGATGATTCAGTCCATGTGATCAAAGAGTATGGAGGTCTGGCTTGTGTTGGGAGAAAATATCCCCTCTGCAACAAGGAGGGCAAAAGAAAAATTGAAGATGCACTCATTTGGAACTTACATAAGTTCTGCAAAACTCCCAGTGAAATATTTGGAATAATTCCATCAGACTGGCAAAATATAATTGAAGAGAGATGGAAAATTGCTTTAGCAATTGAGAAAGAACATAGAATAAAGGCACTCATGGAAGTACAACATGAGTTAGATTTCAACCAAGCTTCAATAGTGGCAGAAGCATGTGTCCAACACTTGAAAATAAGGAACAAAATAGGCAGAGTGGCCATAGGAGATGTCCAAGGTGTGCATGATGAGGGCGTTGCCTTATGGAAAATAATTTTGAGCCAGCAAATGGAAGCTAAGGAGGAAATAGAAAAATAAGTAAAACAAGGACAAGATATAGCTGCTCAAGAAAAGAGCAAATGAAAGGAAAAGAACATCACCGATGAATTTGATGTATTTACTGTTGAAGATATTATAGGTGAATTTGTGTTAGATATTCCTAATCTGACAAAGGATGCAGAGCCACTGATTGAACAAAAATAAACTATTGAAAATGTTGAAATTAATGTTACACCGGCAAAGGGAACTGACAAAACTGAGCATCCCAGAGATAATGAAGTCATAGTTGAATAAATACCTTATGAAGAAAAACACCAAAGAATTATAGTAACAATAAACCTTCATGCAATAAATCCTACTGACAATCAACCTCTTTTGTCAGAAAAAGGTGCAGAGGAAGAAAACTCAAAAGTGATAGATTCATCAATGCTATTTGTTGATGAAGTAGAATAGAAGGAAGATGAGAAGAAGGAAATAGAGGAAAAGAAAGTAGAAAATAAGAAAACAGTGGTGGACACACCTCCGGTGAAGAGAAAGTTAGAGTTAGAGGAAGAAGAAGAAGAAGAAGGAATAGAGGAGGAAGAGGAGGAAGATTGAATCATAGATATCAAGAAGATGACTCCCAGATTGGCATCATGGTGAGAATGATGAAGTTTGAGGTACTTAGAGGTTGTCATTGATGGCAATAACTGGCTCCAAAGTCATCACAACCAATCGGAGAACTGCTATACTAGATCAGTGAGTAGAGACTAGTTTACAGGCAGAAACTGGTATTTGAGCTAAGTGAAACTAAAGACTTCCACTGGTGAGTAGAGACCGGTTTATTGGAAGAGACTGGTAGTTGGGCCAAGTGAAGTAGGTTCACCAATGTAAGAAAAACAATTGGTATCTGATCAGTAATTGATAGGTATGTGAAGTGAAAATAATAAGTATGTGAATTCATTAGCTTGATTCACTTGCTAACTCGTAGATCCATTAAAATTAGAAAGAGTCAGTGAAATTCAGAGTTCTTGCTAGAGAACCAACGAGATTTGTGGCATGAACATTTAGTCACATCGATATAATCGGCGAGATTCGAGGAATGAATAGATTGGCGCATTGAATGATTTTTAAGTTTGAATTTTGGAGGGAAATTGAGTGCCAAGATTGAATATAGCTATATACATGTTTTTCATCTTGATTGATTGTTGTCATTGGAGTGGTTAGCAAGTTTAGATTGAAAATCTAAGTAAGGTGAAGAATGAGTGTAGGGCAGAAGAGTTCCTTGATGAATCAATGAAGTCATCACCGAGTAGAGATTGAAGCAGATATAGAGTGCATATATTTGACAAAAGAGTTTCATCATCAGATCAATGTTTTGTTGCTCTCTGATAATTGCAGCAGATTAAATCCCTTAATAGGGTGAACCTTAACCGGTTCTGTTTGTAAAATCCCCTAACATGGCCACTCCATAGAGGAAGTGTAAAATACTTTTGCAAGGTAAATCTTGATAGATTGTAAGGTATTCTTAAGAGGATACCAGTCATCTTTAATAGGGTGATGTTCTCAGAAGGAACAAGATTGTAAGCTCCTAACCGGTCACTCTTTTTCAGTGCAGTAAATGAGATTGTGGGTTATACCCACCATGGTTTTCTCCCTCTAACCGAGGGTTTCCACATATAATTTTTGGTTTTATGTGACTCTTATTTGTGCATGCAAATCTCTTTCCTTCAATATTTTAAGTTAATTTGGAAGAATAGTTGCAGACCAGTCAGTTTGAAATTTTGAATTGTGTATAACTGTTTTGACTAATTCACCCCCCTCTCAGTCACTAGTTAATACTAACAATTGGTATCAGAGCTTAGGTCCTCTGAAGAAAAGTTTGACAGCTTGAGGAAAAAGATCATGGAGGAATACTAGTATCGGAAGTAGATTGATGAAGCTAATGATATGATTGCTCAATTGAAGGAGAGACTAAGAAAATCACTTGCTAAAAGGAAGGAAATAGCTCTACAACTAAATGAGAGTCAGGATATCATAGATCAACTCTGCGAACATAGTGAATCTGAAGAAGCAGTTTCAGAACTGATGGAGAGGAACAAGAAGATGACTGAAGAAATCATAGATCTAAAAAGAGAGCATGAAAGTCAGGCCCTGAGAATGACTAAAATACTATAAGCCAATAGGATAGCAGATGAAAGGAAGAAAAATGTAGAAGCTTTGTCAAAAGCTGAAAGAGCTAAAAGACTTGCTGAAGAAGCCCTAAGAGAGAATGATGCAATCATCAATGAAAAGGATGAAGAAATCCAAATTCTTACTCAAGAGAATGAAGTCATGCATGAACATCTGCATCACAAAGCAAAGGAAAAGGAGAAGATGATGAAAGAGATTGAACAACTCAAAAATGAGTTGAAAGCTGCAAATGAAAGAAATGAAAAGTTGAGAAAATTTAATGAAATCTCTGAGAAGATAGATGAAAGGAGACAACTGGTCTTGGTTACTCCAGTACAGGTCCAATGGAAATTGGAGAATCATCTAATCCGAAGAGGATGAAGGATGATAAAAAGAACATATCACAAATAAAAGGTATGAAGTTTTCTAAATCTTCTTGTAATTATTGTGGTAAGCCGGGTCATAAGTCTGATGTCTGTAGAAATTAACTAGTCAATTAAAATAAGTCTTTCACCTTTGATGGTTATTTTTATAACTGTCACAAGTATGAATACACTACTTATGTGTGTAGATCTCGATCTAGCAACATGTCTAGTAGAAGAAGCTTTAATGGATATTTCTTTAAATGCAATAAATATGGACACAAATCTGAAGAATGGATGTTCAAGACAAATGCATCAAGATCTCCATCGAAACCGGTTAGCCCTAAAAGAAAGAGTAATCAACTCAATGCCATATGTTCCACTTGTGGCAATTTTGGTCATGTTGCAGCAAATTGCAGGATCAGAATGGGTCAGAGAAATAATGTAGGACCATGGAAGACAACTAGTATGGCATGTTTCAATTGCCATAAGATTGGTCACTTAGCCAGAGAGTGCAGGAACCGATCCTATAACCAGTCTGAAGATAGGAACTAGTTTGGCAAGAAGAAAGGGCCAAATGACTTGAAAGGAAAGAAGACAGTTGAATAGGTGAGGAATGAAATGAAAAATATATGGACTAATAAGGAAGAAAACAAAGAAGGAGAGGATCATTCTGAAACTAAGTCATTATCCACCAGCGATGACAACTCTTCTTCAAAGTAAGCATACCGATGCTCAGGGGGAGAACTTATTGAAAAATCATGGTTGATTCCCTGAAACCAAAGTGAGGTAACTCTTATTTGCATTAATTAGATGAATAAAAGTTGGCATTTTGTTTTTAATTCTTCATCGGCGAATTGTTTAAGAGTATAGGTGTTAAAGGTTGCATTCTTACCGGTAAGAAAGTGACACCGATAAATTGTAAGTTTTTGTTGGAATCCAAGAACACTGAGAGGGGGGCAAGTGAATTAGTGTTCTACCAGTATGATCAATTTTAACCTTATTCAAACATGCATACACCAACCGGTATATGGGTATATATAGAATTGAAAGAAGTAAAGCAACCAATAAGCCAATCACATAAATGATAATCATAACACACAAAATTATACGTGGAAAACCTCAAAGAGGAAAAACCATAGTGGGATTTGTGACCCACAATATCAATCCACTAGCCATATGAAGAGATATTATAAAATATAGGGGGCCTACACTTGCAAGAAGGCTTACAACCTAGAGCACATTGCTAAATCACAAAACGAGTCTCATTGACTACATATAAATCCAGAATACAATCTAGAGAAGTGTTGAACTGCAAAAGATAGCATCTCCTATGCTTGAATATAGTTTCGGTTAAGCTCTATCTATTCTGATCTAAAACCCTAAACCCTTTACTGGAATAAACCTTACATAAATAACCTCACATACATGATCTCTCAGATATATTTTGCATCTCCTTCCTAATATATATTCACATGATATCGGATTCACATATCCATCACAAAATCAAACTGCTCTAATCCAACTTACCTATATACCCTATACAATTTATCATGCCTTATGTCATCTTACAAATATATTTACAATATCAAATTACATGTCAGATAGATAACATAAATACATGAATACCAAAAATAATTGTCGATGCCAGATCCAAGAGATGTCGGCCTTCAATACCAATAACCTTATTCTAAACCATGTCGGCCTACATTGCCAGTAACCAAAGAAATCCTTCTATCCTGTCAGTGCCAGTGTCTGTGAAGTGCCTGTCGCTTAAGTGTCTATCGGTACACAACTAAACCAAAATATGAATCTAGGACAAGATACCATATTTCCATCAATGAAAACATAGTGAAACCAACCAATTTAGTGTCAATTGCCAACAATCTCCCCCTTTGGCATTGATGGCAACACTCATGTAAGAAATGGTCAAGGTTTCATCTGCCAATTTCATCCTGCCTACTCCCCCTAGTTTGAATATTCATCAATACAAAATACTCCATACTCCATAGTTTTCCATCTATATCCTCCCCCTAATGTATAAAACTCCCTCTTTTCTTTTTCACATCTATATCACTCCCCTTTTGACATCAATGCCATCAAAAATTCCAAAAGGAATGCCAGAGATTCAAAACTGTACAATGAGTATCCAAAAAATATCTTACCGGAGCTTAACAAATTTGAAAATTTCTGGATATGCCTTCTCCAATAGCTCAAGATAAGTATCCCAACTAGTTTTGAAAGTGTTAGAAATAGATACAAGTCCATTTAGTATATGAGCAAATGATTCTTTCTCACTTAACTTTTTCAGTGTGGACTTTCCAACCATATCCATACACTCCTTATGTACACTAAGTGAATCCAACCGAGGACTCACCAAGCCTCTAAGACTTCTAGATCTTCTTATGATTTTTCTTTTTCTTTCTCAAGAACATAAATTTGGGCTTCCAAAACCAAAATTTGACCATCAATGGATGTAGTCAATGAATTCAATCCATCAAAATAATTGGCTATATCTGCAATTTTCTCTTGAAATTCCTTAGTCTTCTTATCCATATTAACTATAAGTACATCTATGTTACAACATACTCTGTAAATATTTGTACACTAATTTAAAGAATTATCTATCAATTTCAGCTTTTCATCAATCTTCTTCCTCTCAAACTCAATTACTTGATCAAATGTAGCTCTTTTAGCTTGTGTTAACCTCTCCAATACTTTCCAGTTTGAAATCTACTACAAGGATTGAAAATCCTTTGAAATATGCTTAGTAATTGTCTTAAGCTTTCCGGATGGGCTCGCTTCTCTATCAACATTTCAATCCAGGACTAGTCTATACAAAACAATGATAGACTGATCAATAATCCCTTTATCCATAGATCCCTCCTTCATTAATCTATGTGCTGCCATCATCATGAGTCTAATAGGACTTATCTCAATTATGTTTTTCTTTACAACTTGTGAGGTGTCAATTGAAAACAATTATGGACCTACTACCGGTTCCCTGTAGGATTCCCCTTTCTTCTCCTCTGATGATTTATCCTTAATAGCTTCCTCACCTGCATTGGTGGCTTCACCACTTGGTGCAATCTCTGTAACTATTGGTTCCTCTGTAGGAACTGTACCCTCAACCTATACATTTTTATCCGAAGGACTGATATCCTCAACATTAGTATCATGTACAATATCAACCTTTTCACTCTATGTATTTGCTGGTATCTAAACTTTTGACTATACATTTGTATCTACTGGGGGCTTGATTTCCACTATCTTAATGTTTTTCAAAATTGAGGGTGAAGTACCCATAATACCCTTTCCTTTCCCCTCAATTAGGATGTCTGTGTTGCCTTTTTTTTTAATTCTAGTGAAGTAAAGAAACCTCAGTTCTCTTCAAAGAACTTAACCCATGCCTTTTGGGTCTCCTTTATTATCTCATTTACCTTTCCTAGCATAAGACTGGTTATTCTATGATTGCTGTTAAATATTTTTCTATCTGCAACCTCAAGTGTCTTATCCATTTCCTCTGGAGTAATAGAAACACAAATAGATAACAACTCTTGAATTTTAATATGCTTGTCTTCTTGTATTGTTGATAGCCCCCTAGAATCTACCATATCATACAGTTTTGTCAGTACTTGGTTTTCAATTTCTATCAAGGCTTTCTTATAATTATCCAAATATAACAAAACTTCTTCCTCTACCTCTCTTTGTTCAACATTATCTAAACAATCATATTAGTAAAATTGTACATTCTTTAACATGTCATCCTTAGTTATTTCATCTACTAACTCTGCACAAGTTTTTGGTGGAATGATAGTTACATTACCAGATTGAATTGTTGTATCAATGTCATTCTTCTTCTTCCTTTTTGTAGTACCAAATGGACCTAAAGGTGTTACTTTTGATGCTTGCTTCTGTGTCGATAAATTGAATGTGACTTTCCTAACCAGTTGCTTTTTAGCCTCTACCTTGGTTTCCTCTTTTTTATTCCTTATAAACCTCTTGAAAGCTAGGGGTGTGTCATCCTCAAATTCAAACTCTATTGTAACAGGCTCAATGTGTACTTCTAGATCCTTCCTCTTCCTACCTTTCTTTGAGACAAAATCAATCAATGCTTTAATGTCCTGTGAAACCTTTTCTACAAACTTGCTTGCCTTTCCTTCTTGCTTCTCTCTTTTCTTCCGGCTGAACTCTGTTTCAACCTCTTGTGTCTTTTGCTTTGCAGTACCACAGGGCTTCTCATCCTCATCAATAGGTGCATAAATCAACATCTTTGCGTAAGCATCAAGGATCTTTGCATCAACTTCATAGCCCATTTCCTCAATCCAAATCTTTCAGGGCTTAACCACTTCCATAAGTGTTTCATCTTTCTTCACCATGAAGCATATGTCGGTTGAGTATTTTTCAACAATATGCTTAGGAACCCTTTCTATAGACTTTATAGCCTTCTAGAATTCCTTAAAATATCCCCATACCTTATCCTCTCTCTGACTGCCTAAAGTAGCAATTGACTATTTCAATTGTCTCCCTACCGGGATATCAAATGCCCATTGTCTCTTCCCAAAACCAGGAGTGTCATTCATGAAAAATAACATTAAGCAGACAATTAAGTTGTCATACTAGAAAGTCCCTTTCTTTTCTCCTTTAATCTTTCCTAGGTTTATTAACAGTTCATCAAACATCCAACCACATAGATCCAATTTCTCATTTTCTCTCATCATCTTGTATGCTACAAAAATGTAGGAGCTAGAAATAGAATTTAGTTGGATCTCTTGTTTGATGTTGTGTTGGTGATTTTGTTGACATAATCATTAGAAACCTTCTTGTCTAGATGTTTTCCAATATGTGGTAAACCGGTGAGTGCCCCGATGGATTCCTTGGTGATCTTGTAAGGTCTATCCAACCAGATAAAAACTCTATGTACTCTTCTTAAAACATAACTAATGATTTCATCTTCAAATTCTGGAATGTCCAGAGTGCCGGTAAACCCTAAGTCTTCAATGTGCTTGTATGCAAGGTTTAACCTTTCCAAAATATCCCATAAGCTTGCTCATGTACATTCCCTTTATATCAGATGTCCCCAAATCCTCAATGTGACAATATATGTATGCCCTAACATCTTCAACATAAACAACTCCTTCTGTAACATGGGAAAATTCTCCAACCAAGTCATCCAGGGTAGCCACATGTGTATACCGTTGAAAGTTGGTCTGGGACGGTCTTTGACCTCTACAACAGTCAGATTTGCAACAAAGATACGAATAGATGATGATCTCACTTCCATGATTAAAGAAAAGTACCTACCTGATAATCATTGCCGATGATAACCCTAACAAACTCTTCCACTCGCCGGTGAAATCACTCAAGAAGATATCTGATTTCTCTGAAATGCCTTTGATCACTCTTAGTCGCTCTTAATCACACAAAATTGCTCTGAATGCAAGGTAATAAAAAAGGAAGTGAATTCGACCTTTTATCCTCCAAGAAAAAGAAAAACCCTAATCTTTCATTGACATCAATGACTTCCGGTGAAATATATCAGATCTCGAACAAAACATCTCCATGCCGGATAAGCATCTCCAATGTCTAGAAACATTTTCTAGAAACTCTTCCTGGGGCATATGCAACATCTTCATGAAGTTTTCCTACCCCTAAGGCATTTGCCTCAGTTACCGATGTTGGAATTTTGATGATGTTTTGATTGTCATTGATGGACACACACTTTCTTGATGTATGAGTTATGCTCAATCGGTAATTGTTGCAACCGGTATTGTGTATTATTGAATGTATAGTCTTTAGACTATTGATATTTTGCAAAAGATGGTTTACCGATCACAAATTGACTAAAGATCCCAAGCAGTATGAAGACCCCAAGTGGTTCGAGGATCTCAAGCGATACAAAGGACCCAAGTGGTAGTTAACTTTTGATCAGAACACTACGATATTCCAGTCTTCATTTTTGTCAATCGGTAATCGATATATTGTATTAACTGGTATATATCTATGATGAGTGACCAATCGGTATTACTGTATTGTGTGATGAGTTATCATCCACTGACACTTTGGCGGTGATTTTGTGCTGTGTTACCAAATGTGTCTAGATGCACTAAACCTGGGAACTTGTAGTCTAATTCTATTGGACTGACATGAAATTAGATTCCTTTATAAGGACATCATGTCTAGGGTTTGCATGAATGAGATAGAGTATGAGAGATAGAATAAAAAAGGTTATGTGCGATCTTTGAAGAGAAGATTAGGTCTGTGTGAAGAGATAGAGTGTGGAGATATTGAAGACTGAAGTAATGCTGAAATGCATTAACAATGAGTTGTCAAGGATCTAATTAAGCATACTGTGCTAGCATCTAGATCATTCACTTGTTGATTACTAATATCTTCGACAAGTCCGAAACCCTTAACCGGGTAGGCCCAAAAAAGCCTTTGTAAATCCTCTAACAAGGTGGTTCACAACTATGGATCTAAAATCCTTTAACAAGGTATTCTTTAATAGGACTTATCTCCTAACAGAGATCTAGATTCCTAACAGGATCTGTTCTGGTGAAGAACATTGTATGACCTTAACCGGTCTGGTTACTATTCTGCAGATATTTACTTGTGAGTTTCTGCTCACCGTGGTTTTTCCCATTTGGGTTTCCACATCAAATACCTTTTGTTATGGTGATTGTGCTTTTGTGGGTGAATGCTTTGTTTTCTATTTGGTTTGCATTTATCTTAACCGATTTATTAGTGAATCTGTTGCATCGGTTATCTGCTAAATTGTCTAAAAGATTGATTACAATATTTTTTGGTATACTAATTCACCCCCCCCTCTTAGTATTCATCAACCGATTGAGCTTCCTGTTGGTGCAAGAGCAACCCCCTCTGCTGGATAAGTAATTGGTGTACTCCCATCTATTGTTTGTTCTTGAGTCTTCCTGACCCATCTCTGGGTATGATCTTGCTAGATTTCATTAACATTCTCTTTCCCTTTCTCATTTGATCCTCCATTACCAACCGATGGATTTTTTCTTCTACAAAATTTAGCACTATGTCCAACCTCATTACATGCAGAGCATGTAACATTGTTCCTTTGAATTGATTTGCTAAAACCGGTATAATTTCTTGACCTCCACTGATTAGCCATATGTCCAAATTTTCCACATGCATATTATTTAACATTCATTCTGCAATCTTCAGTCGTATGACCATACTTATTACATTTAGAACATTGACCGGGAGCAGAATCAGGGTTCTGATTTTCTTTGTTTCTACATTGCCTAGCCATGTGACCAAATTTATTGCAAACAAAACATCTACCATTAAATTTATAAGCATTAAACTTCCTTACCAGTTCCTTATGGTTTTGATCTTCATTAGTAGTACCAAAACTCTATCCTTTCTCAAATCCAAGTCCACTGGAATCTCCAATCTGCCTTTGTCTCTTCAATAAATCATCTAGCTATGTTGAACTAATCTTGAATTTTTCTTTATACTCACTACCAATAGTCATATCATCTCTCAAAATTATCATTTGTCTCTCAAGCTCTTGTTCATTACCCTGGGATTGTACTAAATCAGTTCTCAACATATCATTCTCATGAACCAACCTACCACATTCTTCAAATTTGTTCTTCAGGGATACAACAAGATTTTCTCCCTTTTTCTTCCAGTCCTCAATCTCCTTAGATAACCTCATGGTTATAGCTTTCATTTCATTTCTAATGACCATGTTCTCCTGACTCAACTTCTGATATTGTTCCTTAAGTGCATCTTTATCTTCATCATCCTGATTTTGCAAAAGTTCCTTCTGTTACTATTTACTAAGTTGTCATTAGTTTTATGTCCAAAGTCCTTCTATATACTCTAGTCGGTTATTACTACCAAAATATTCAGTCGGTAAGCACAAAGCAGTCGGTTATAGAAGATACAAGTCATAGAGTTTAGTATACACCAGGCAGTCTACCGAGTAACACTCTATGTCTACCGAGTAGCAAAGATGGTATACCGAGTTCATACACACTGAGTGAAACGTGTTACCAGATTCATTGAACATAGACACATGTGTGGAAACCAGGTGCAACATTTAGTATAAGTGTTGTAAAATCCTTTAGCAAGGTAGATCTAAAGATCTTGATACTCCTAACAGTGTAAGCTATCAGAAATAGCTAAACATGTAGCTCTAACCGAGCAACCTTTATTATTGTAGTGGTGAGGTTGTGGGTGCCATCCCCACCACAGTTTTCCTCTCTAACAAAGAGTTTCTGCGTAACCAAAATATATGTGTTATGGAGTGAATCATGTATGATTGTTATTTATTTGTTTTAGCATTTTATTATGTTACAATAGTTTTTAGTTTATGCTTAACAGTAAAGTTATTGTTAAAGAAATGATTTGAAGTACTGATTCATCCCTCCCCTCTCAGTACATTAGCTTTCCATATTGGGCCTAACAATTGGTATCAGAGCGTGAATCTTGGAAAAGGGTTTAACTGTCTAAAGAGAAAGATCTTATCAATGGAAGGCTACAAACAATCTAGGAGAATTGTGAATCTTCAAAATGAATTGGATCATGCTAATCAAGTGATTGTAGACATGCAGAAACAAATGCAAAGATCACTGAAAGTTAGAAGAAGATTGTTTAATGATTTGTAGGACTCACAAGAGCTGGTGGAACAAATTGAGACATCATCTGAGAATAGTATATCTAAAGAGACTGAAGAAATTATTGGAGCATTGAAAGAAAAGAATAAAGCACTGACTGAACAACTAAAAGCAATGAAAAGAGAACATGAGCATTTCAGCACATAGATGACTGAAAATCTCGATGCATTAAGGACAGCCAAGGATAACATAAGAGACATAGAAAGAGAAAAACAATAGCTTGAAGCATTAGTGTCTGAAAAGAATGATGAAATCACAAGGATGACTAGAATTCAACAAAATCTGTCATATCAATTGGGTTATGCACATCATGAAGCAAATCTGAAAGATGGTGAGAATCAAGCATTGAAACTTGAAGTATCAAGGCTAACCGATGAGCTTGAAACAGAGAAGAAATCCAAAGAAACACTGAAGAAGATTTATGAAGCATCAAAGATGTTGGATGAGCAACTTAATACAAAAAGACCCAATAAAGTTGCAGGACTTGGTTATAAAGGAAAAGACTCTACCGAGAAGGGAATCCATAGTACCGAGAGAGGAGAATCATCAAAGCAAGTTGAAAACAAGAAGAACATCAAAGGAAAGAAGACTATTTGCAACTACTATGGAAAACAAGGACATACTACCAACATGTGCCAAATCAGAAAAGGTAAGCAACCGAATGTCACTAGGTCTAATGGTTATTGTTACAATTGCAATAAATATGGTCACAAATCTAACCAATGTAGGACAAATTTTGCTAGCAATTATCAGAAGGCAAAATTCAAAGGGTTTTGTAAAAACTGCAATAGATATGGACACAGTACCGAGAAGTGTTGGTTTAAGCAAAAGAACTATATGTGGTCTGCTCACCGAGCAAATACTAGAGGCTATCGAACTCACACAGATCTTAACCGACAATATACTGCAGTACCATGGGATTATAATACAAGGATATGGCGTGAATGTTGTGGAAGATATGGACATATAAGTGCCAACTGCATGATAAGATTTGGAATGAACAACCGAAGATCGTGGAGAAATCCTGGAATGGCATGCTTTCATTGTCACAAAGTTGGACACTTGGCTAGAGATTGCAGAGATCAACCTAGAGGAAATACTGAGGAAATAAGAAGCAAATTGTAGATGATTTGGAAAAAGAAGGAAAATGTGTCAACTAATGAAGAGAGCACCTTACCTACCAAGTTAGGTGCATCTATTCCAAATTAATCAGTAAAGGTATGAAGGGACTGCATTCTCTCAAGGTTAAATCTTAACAATTCCTATTTTATCATGTACTTAATTTAAAAGTCTACATAGATAAGATGCATTAGCAAGTTTGAAATTTTATCAAGTCTTTTGGAGCACTAGTCAAGTCGGTAAATGCAGGAAGTCTGGCTACTCGGTAAAAGCATAAAAAGGAAGGTAAAATCAGTTTAGTGGAACCAAGTGCATTTAATGTTTTTTGACCTAACTGCATAGAGTCCGATAAGGTAAAATGTGTACTTAAAGCTTTTATGCGGTCATTTTACACCTACCAAGTTTTCAAGAAGTAGAGCGAAGTGATTCAAAGGTGATCAAATCTCTTCCGAAGAGAAATTCAAGGTATTTATATCAATCACAACGCATTGCCAAGCAAGTTAACCGATCATATCAGTTATGAATATCAGTTTTATATTTACTAAGTGGGAAGCATCTGCTGGTTAAATTTTTTTCAAACCCTAAGGCTCTGTCGTTAGTGATTATCCATAGTTTGTAATGGCTCCTAAGATTCTGAAACTCGTTGTTGTTGAGAACATTGAGAAGCCCTCTCTAAAATACTCACTACCTCCCAAAGTAGCATCTGAACTAGATGATAAAACTACATTTTCAGTCATTCTGGATAGGGTTTAATTAGTTGAGGATGTCAGATTCTTCACTAAGTGTCATGTTGAGGAACTAGGTCATGTAGAGATCAAGGACACGTATAATGAATTATGTACCGATGGAAAACTAGATAGCAAGTTTGAACATATTAAAGTCAAGGGATTGAATGAAGCCCTAACCTACCCGTGAGTCTTCAAACCCCAATGGGTTAAATTTGTTTTGAGCAGAGTTCATGATGACTTTATGTGGTTAGAGGAGCAACCCTTCAAGATCACCAAGGAAATCATCCACTTGATCACCGGTTACCCTATTTTTTATCATGCCCGAGCACATAAAATGATTTCACAGAAGGAATTGATCACTTTAACCGGAGTTGAATCTAATTGTAGAGGTCTAAAACTGAACAATGTCACAGATGCAGAGCTGAAGTTTGCAATTAGAGTCATAGGTTATTGTTTCTTTCAATCGGCAAGGGGAAATAATGTACCCTGTGCTGCTGTTGATTTAGCATATAAAATTGTGAAGAAGGGTATGAAGATTGATCTATGCGGAGTGTTGTTGAAAAATTTGTTTGAAAATCTCAACACCATAAGGAAGCCGAAGAAGAACAACTCGGCAAACACACTGAAGTTTGGATCACTTTTGGTATGCATGTTTTTCTATTTTGAGAAATTCTTCCCATCAGTCGGTAATGTAGTTTGGGAGCTACACTGACCAATCACCCATCAAATCAATGACTTCATCAAACAGCTAGGTGATAACTTCAATGAGATTATGGATGATTATTTTAGCAAATTTCAGGAAAAGATGCATAACAGGCACAGGATTCCACCTCAGTTAGTGGAAAAATATGAGGATATATGTTTTGAAGTGGACACTGGCTACTGCTATGTCAATGCTATAGAACCAAGAACTCAATCTTTGCCGCCTATGGGTTATGAGATTGATTTTGACATTACATAGCAGCAGATAGATGCCTTTCTTGCACTACCAAGGCATGCTACCGAGATCAGATACGGTACATATGAAGAAGTTAAGGAAAAAGTTAAGATGAGCATTGTAGTACCAAAGGCTACAAGGAAAGCAACAAAAATGATTAAAGCATTAACAGAGAAATTTGGAGAAGGTTCTTCCTCCACTCCTGTCAAGAGCATTCAAGTCATCACCAAGGAGGAATTTGAAGCCCAAGAAGCAACTATTACATTGAGCACCGAGTTGTCGAAAGGGAAAATTTTGAAAAGGAAGAAACAAGATACATCACAGCTATCACTAACTCCTTTAGTAAAGTGCCCATACACTAGATCATTTGCAGTGTCATTGAGAAAGAAACAGAAAAATGTTGTCGTTCCAAAGGTAACAAAAACTTACAAGAAATCTACTCGGAGACTCATTTTGAATAAAGAGTCGAGTGACATAGAATCTGAGGACAAAAACAAATTTCAGATTGTCAAGAGTACAAAGGCAAATGTACATAGTGTTGATAATTTTTGTGCAAATCTAAAGCAATATGGTGGATTTGGAGCATTTAGATATGTAAAATATGAATCCAGATCTGATGTAGAAAAGAGACAAATAGAAGCAGCTGTAATCTGCACTCTTTTGAAATTCTGATTGGTCCCATTGGAAGTAACTAATTCTCTTCCAAAAGAATTGTATTTACATATTGATAACAGGTGGAAATATGCCATGGACTCGGAAAAATAGATAAGAGAAAGAAGTCTGGCACATCTCTTTCCAGACATGTCGGTAGATGAGATAAGTGAACATCTAAAAAATTGCCAGACAAACTTCCTAGTCAAGCAAAGAGCCTTGAAACTGATGAATGGCCTTTATATTGAAGTAGAGAATGAAACAAAAGAAAAGTGGCAAGTAATATTTTGAATCAAGAGTACTGTTGAGCAAGGTGAAGTCGAAATAGTGGATATCACTGAGCAAGATCCCGCTGAAACTATACAACCTGATGAGGATGTCATGGATACTGAGGTTCAGGAACAGGAACTGATAGAAGGGAATGCTTATGCCAAACTGGTATCAAGTGAGTCAGTTTTGGAACAAGTCAAATCTTATCCTCCGGTAAGTCAACATGTTTCAACCGAGACACCTTAGGATACTGAACAAAGAAAAGAGGGTCAATAGTCTACCAAAGGAGAAGCTACTTGTCAGACTACTGGGGAATAGACTTCTCAATTCCCAACAAGCACTGAAACTGTTGCCACCGAGATCCCAAGAAAGGAATCACCGAAGGCTACATCTGAGGCTAAAGAAACTGACAAAAGTGTTGCCTCTACCGAGCAACCTACCGAGGGTAAACAAGCCTCCCAATCCATTGTATTAGTTCAACCAGTGAAAGCCTCCTCCTCTAAAGAGGAGAAAATGAAAAAGCATAGTTTCAAGTTAGATTTGTCAAAACTGATTGTGTTGCCAAATGTAGGCATATCCAAATTAAAAGGGCAAGTACCTATTGAATTTGGTGAACTATGCAAAGCCAAAGCAGAACAAGAGAAATAAATGGCTATACAAAAGAAAAACAGAGTATTTCAGAAGGTCAAAGCACTATTAATAGATATGCTACCTGAAGCTACAGTGACAACATATGCAGCCATCCATATTCAACTGGATGAACTCCTCACTAAAATAGAAGCATCTGGAGTAGACGCATCTGCATACCTGAGCAAATTGAAGGACAAAGAGCTCACTGCCAAAATGATTGAAGAGGTACAGAAAGCCATTGCTATCAGTAAAGTTAAGCTAACCAGACTCATTGCTAAGTTGTCCCCTCAACTCAAACATATTCTTTATTTATTTTAGAAGCTCTGTACATTTTCTTTATTCATTAAAGATATCAAGAATAAAACAGAAGTGATTGAGAAAGAAATCACTGATCTCTCCAATAAATTGACCACTGAGCCAAATTCTATTCAGAATTTCTATACCAAGTTACAAACGCTCATGACTCAACAATTGGAACTTAGGAATGAAGAGCACAAAATAAGGATGGACATTATGACTCTTCAAACCTTATTCATTCCACATCTATCATCCGTCCAAGAGCAAATTAACCGAGCCACTTCTTTATCCACTCAACAAGAGGGAAGTACTTTAGATGGTTAGATTTCACTGTTAGTTGATATTATAGCTCAGAATTCACTCATGGATAGTGTCAAGGATGCACTCTCTACCGCTCTCACCGATGCAAGAACCAAGTATAAATCCATTTTTGACCAGTTGCCTCCACCGAATGGTAACTAGTTTTGATGTTTGTCAAAAAGGGGGAGTATAGTGTATACAAGAGGTGTATATCGAGCAGTTCAGCATAATCGAGTATACAGATAATTTTGATAGGGGGGGCAGTGATCACCAAGCAGTGAATATAGAATATTGATCACAGTGCATGCATAATCAGAGTTATGTACAGTATATTGATAAGGGGAGTATATCTGAGTATATTTTTTTTTTGACAATTGTATATACTGTCAGTTCAGTCAACTTTTGTAAGTATATAGATTTTTGAGTTATGACTTTGAAAGAAGTTTTGTCAAACATTTCAAAACTAATGTCAAAAGGGGAGATTGTTACTATTTACTAAGTTGTCATTAGTTTTATGTCCAAAGTCATTCTATATACTCTAGTCGGTTATTACTACCGAAATATTCAGTCGGTAAGCATAGAGCAGTCAGTTATAGAAGATACAAGTCATAGAGTTTAGTATACACCAGGCAGTCTACCAAGTAACACTCTATGTCTACCGAGCAGCAAAGATGGTATACCAAGTTCATACACACTGAGTGAAACGTGTTACCAAATTCATTGAACATAGACACATATGTGGAATCGTGTTACAAGATCGAGGAACAAGAAACTGTTATCACATTGGAAATTGCACTTTAAGATTTTGTATGATTTTGAGGACATCTGTCCAATGAAATAATTTGTATGGTTATTCATTTGATGAATCATGTTTGTAAGATCGAAGCATGAACAGATCACCGTCATAAGAGATCTATTTATACAACATGAATTGAGAATCTAAATGTATGAAGCAAGACATGTGTGATAGATAAGTTGAAAGGCAAAATCATGAGAAAGCACAATGTGTTATGACTGTTACGATTTATAGAGATATTCAGAGGTCATCAAGAAGGATTTCAGAGAACAGTCAAGGAACAAAGTAAACAGAAGGGTTTACCGAGGTATGCTATAAGCAAGGTAATTTCATTTTGGGCACATAGAATCTGCTATAACATTTCAGATGTGAAGTTGCAGATATTTTGTAAGATTTTAATTGTAATATTTTGAGTTGTAAGAGAAACCTTTAACAGGGTAAAAGACTAACAAAGTCTATAAATTATAAAGCCTTTAACCAGGTGCAACATTTAGTATAAGTGTTGTAAAATCCTTTAGCAAGGTAGATCTAAAGATCTTGATACTCCTAACAGGGTAAGCTATCAGAAATAGATAAACATGTAGCTCTAACTGAGAAACCTTTATTATTGCAGTAGTGAAGTTGTGGGTGCCATCCCCACCACAGTTTTTCTCTCTAACAAAGAGTTTCTGCGTAACCAAAATATATGTGTTATGGAGTGAATCATGTATGATTGTTATTTATTTGTTTTAGCATTATATTATGTTACAGCAGTTTTTAGTTTATGCTTAACAGTAAAGTTATTGTTAAAGAAATGATTTGAAGTACTGATTCACCCCTCCCCTCTCAGTACATTAGCTTTCCATATTGGGCCTAACAACTTCCTTCTAGCCTGAACAGATGACAACCTCTTCTATAGGATAAGAATAAATTCCTTAGTAGAATTCAACTCATCTTGTAGTTTTAAGTTCTTCATCCTTTCAACATCCTAATCTTCAAGTACAATCTCAAGTTGCTTCTCCAATCCCATATCCATGGATTCCAGATCCAAGATCTCCCTCAAGTTGTTAAACTTCCTCTGAGGCACAAGGCTCTGATACCAATTGTTGGAATCCAAGAACACTGAGAGGGTGGGGGGGGGTGAATCAGTGTTCTAATGGTATGATCCATTTTAACCTTATTAAAACATATATACACCAACCGGTATACTGGTATATACAAAATTGAATGAAGTAAATAAACCAATAAGCCAATCACATAAATCAGAATTATAACACACATAATTATACATGGAAAACCTCAAAGAGGAAAAACCATGGTGGGATTTGTGACCCACAATATCAATCCACTGGCCATATGAAGAGATATTATAAAATATAGGGGGTCTGCACTTGCAGGAAGGCTTACACCCTAGAGCACACTGCTCAATCACAAAAGGAGCCTCACTGACTACATATAAATCCACACTACAATTTGGAGAAGTGTTGAACTGAAAAAGATAGCATCTCCTATGCCTGAATACAGTTCCAGTTAAGCTTTGTCTATTCCGGTCCTAAACCCTAAACCCTTTATCAGAATAAATCTTACGTATAAATAACCTCACATACATGATCTCTCAAATATATTTTGCATCTCATTCCTCATACATATTCACATGATATCGCATTCACATATCCATCACAACATCAAAGTGATCTAATCCGATTGACCTATATACCCTATACAATTTATCATGTCTTATGTCTGCTTACAAAGATATTTACAATATCAAATTACATGTCGGCTAGATAACATAAATATATGAACATCAAAAACAATTTCCGATGTCGGATCCAAGAGATGTTGACCTCCAATACCAATAACCTTATTCTAAACCATGTTGGCCTGCATTGCTGGTGTGTGCGGGAAATGTGGTGTACAGAAACATAAAATTCAGTTTCCAAAAAGATCCACACACCAATGGGACTCTTGGTGCAAGTTATGGAGCTATATTGAATAGCTCAACTTCCCAAGGGATGTTCCATTGTTCTCTATCTCACAGGATCCCTCAAGTCAATGTCTTTGCTCTCAGATCACTGAGCAAAGTGAATTAGGAATGACAACTCCAAGAACGAGTGATGTTTGATTGATTTAGCATGAATGCATTCCTAGATATGTATGATATTGAATCTATGATGATTTAAACTAGCATAAAAGATGATGCTATGATAAAGATTAGTGAGCTTATCCTAGCATGATATTCTAGTGTAACATGGATATGCTATGATATTTAAAATTACCTCTAAAATTTTATTAAGATTATTTTATCAAAAAGAGGCTAAATGCTTAGTAAAATGACTATAGATTATATGCATGAAACTTGGATATATGAAAATGACAGAATGAGAGCTCTATTTATAGAAAAAAATAGGGCAATGGATGGTCAAGATTATTACAAGCTAGGGTTTTCGTTGCACCAAAAGATCGATCTGTCAATGCCCGATACAACTACTAGAATTATAGAATCCACAAGAGGTTGTTAAACCATGTTGCGAATCCCCACGAGGGATGCTGGCCCACTGCCAACAATCCCCCTCCCAGCATCACTCGCCATGACCTGCGTGATTCAAACTTGTGACCAGGCTCTGATACCACTTGTTACAAGATAGGGTTGTTGTTGCACCAAAAGATTGACCTATCAATGCCCAATACAACCAATAGACTTATAGAATCCATAGGAGGCTGTTAAACCATGTCATGAATCCCCGTGAGGGATGCTGGCCCACTGCCAACAAAGATTGGATAATCTTAACAAGGGTCAGGATTGAAAGTTATCAATCCATGTTCACAATTCTCACCAATGAAATGATGACAATTATCAACAAGAGATTTCTTGAGAGGAGATGAAAGAAGCATTAAATGCTTGAGAAGACATGGAGGTTACCTTAGGTGGTAAGGGTTAAATTTAGGTTAGGGTTATCGATTGGATAAATCTTTTACCCAAGGGGTAAACTCTTGTGCAAGGGTTAAAGAAATAACCAAGGTTAAAGCCATGAATGCTTGATGAGACCCTTGGGTTAGATGGGAGTTGAGTTAGAGAGAAAGTCTCTAATCATGCAAGAAGGTTGAGTTAACCATAAATGGTTAGGAAGACTTTGAGTGTTAACTTGTTGAAGACATAAATCCTTTAATGGTTTTCAAAGACGTTGAAGGCTTTGAGAAGTGAATTCTCTTTTCTTAGGGATGTGACAATATTTAGGAGATGGACTAGGCTAAATTAGAATTGATTACAAGAATCTAGAAGGGGTTTAGAAGGCAAGTGGGAGATGAAGGAAAATGCAAGTGGAGGAAAAGGATTTTAATTAAAATTAAATTACTTTATTTCAATAAAAAATAGAAGCAACTTGCATAAATACAAGTGGGGGATGTTAATAAATAAATTAGATTTATTTATTTGCAAAGATCAATTTAATTAAATGTAAATTTAATTAAAAGGGGAGGAAGGGGAATTAATTAAATAAAGTGATTTATTTAATCAAAGGTTAGAAAAAGGCTTAGGTGAACTTAATTAAATTAATTGAGTAATTCATTTAATCAAATATATGAATATAAATAATTTAATTAAATAAAATTTAATTAAATAGAGGAAAGAGGTTAAAATGAATATTAAATATTCACTTAGGAAAGCGGTCATTTTTATACGTCTACATTTTGCCCCTCTTTAAAGTGACGTGTGTGCACATGTTGATTCAAAGAAAATTTGTTGGATATGCTGTCAAAATTTGATCGATATGATGTCCTGTGTCAAGATGTCGATATGATTCCCTAGATTTGATGATGCCCCCTTGGGAGATGAATCAAGGATTGTGCAAGATTTGTTGATTTGATGAGCATTTTTGAATTAATTGCATTTTGAATATTTTGACTGTGTTGAATTCTTTTTAATTGATTCATCTCCTAGAAATGATGTTGATAAGGTTAAAAGTGAGAAAGATGAGGAAAATACATGCCCCACTTACTAACCTGGTTGACTTTTACCCTATAAAAAGGTAAAAAGTGATTTTATTCTTATCATTTGCACATTTGTCTCCTTATGATTGTGACACTTGAGCTTTGACGAAAAAATGTCGGTTCCCTATGCTTCGCACCGATTTGAGCACGTTCGTCAATACCGGAGGCTTGCCACGTATGGCCCACATATAAGTCATCTAAATTTTGCCACGTTTTTAATTGATTTTTAAAATTTTTTTTAATCACGTTTTTCATTTTTTAGTTGAAAATTTGTCGTTTTAGTGCGTAGGGGCTTACTTTTAGCGCATACGATAGGAACAATAATGCGTAGGGTTAACCTAATTAGGTTAGCATTTAAGTTGCATTTTGCAGTGTGTCGATAGGTTAGGGTAGCGTGTACAGTAAATTAGCACATAGGGTAGATAGGTTAGCGCTTAGGGGAAAAAGAATAGCGTGTCGGGTATATTAGCACTTTGGGTTAGCACGGTATCACAATGGCAAAACCAGTTAGCGCATAGAGGGGGTTAGCGCGTAGAGTAAAGTGTCTAGCACATAGATGGGGTTAGCACGTAGAGTAAAGTGTCTCGCATAGCCATTTTGAATTTTTTGACTGTGTTGAATGCTTTTGAATTGATTCATCTCCTGAAAATGATGTTGATAAGGTTAAAAGTGAGAAAGATGAGGAAAATACATGCCCCACTTACTAACCTGGTTGACTTTTACCCTATAAAAAGGTAAAAGTAATTTTATTCTTATCATTCGCACATTTGTCTCCTTGTGATTGTGACACTTGAGCTCTGATGAAAAATGTTGGTTCCCTATGCTTCATAGCAATTCGAGCGCGTTCATCGATACCGGAGGCCTGCTGTGTATGGCCCACCTATAAGTCATCTAAATTTTGCCACGTTTTTAATTGATTTTTCTTTTTTGGATCACGTTTTTCATTATTTAGTTGAAAATTTGTCATTTTAGTGCATAGGGGCTTACTTTTAGCGCATATGATAGGAACAATACCGCGTAGGGTTAACCTAACTAGGTTAGCGTTTAAGTTGCATTCTGCAGTGCGTCAACAAGTTAGGGTAGAGCGTATAGTAAATTAGCGCATAGGGTAGACACGTTATCACTCAGGGGGAAAAGAATAGTGCGTAGGGTAGATTAGCGCTTTGGGTTAGTAGGGTAGCGCAATGCTAAAACTAGTTAGCGCATAGAGGTGGTTAGTGCGTAGAGTAAAGTGTCTAGCGCATAGAGGGGGTTAGCGCATAGAGTAAAGTGTCTAGCGCAACCCTTTTGAATATTTCGACTGTGTTGAATGCTTTTGAATTGATTCATCTCCCAAAAATGATGTTGATAAGGTTAAAAGTGAGAAAGATGAGGAAAATACATGCCCCACTTACTAACTCGGTTAAATTTTACCCTATAAAAAGGTAAAAAGTGATTTTATTCTTATCATTTGCACATTTATCTCCTTGTGATTATGACACTTGATCTCTGATGAAAATGTCGGTTCCTTATGCTTTGCACCAATTCGAGTGCATTTGTTGATATTGGAGGCCTGCCGCATATGGCCCACCTATAAGTCATCTAAATTTTGTCATGTTTTTCATTTATTTTGCTTTTTTTGATTACATTTTTTATTTTTTAGTTGAAAATTTGTCATTTTAGCGTGTAGGGGCTTAGTTTTAGTGCATATGATAGAAACAATAGCGCATAGGGTTAACCTAAACTGGTTAGTGTTTAAGTTGCATTCTACAACATGTCGATAGGCTAGGGTAGCACATATAGTAAATTAGCGCATAGAGTAGACATGTTAGTGCTCAGGGGGAAAATAATAGCTTGTCTATGAGATTGGGAAAAACAAGCAGTAGAGAGTCATTTGGTGGGCCAAGATCAACTGCGGTAAGTGTCATGATAGAGGTATCATTAAAGTTGTCTAGGATGTTGGTTAGATTAATGATATTGTCAAGTTCTTCGATGGTATCATCTTCGGTGTAGACTTGTTCATCGTGTCATTGCTCGTTTTCCTTAGCCTCGTAGATATGTCATGGTCTAAATTCAAGTAATCAAGACTCTACACCTTGTCCCTCTTGAGAAAGGGGTGTGTGTGAATGGATAGTACTTTCCTTGACGTCCTTAGTAATATTTGAACAACTACCCCATTCATAGTCATTAGAATTAGTTTCAGAAGTACTGTCCTAGAGTCTTTCAATGTTGCTGACAGGTACATTGTAGGGTGAGAAAAGATCTCTGATAATTGATACCAGTCTTGTAGTTTTTTCTGATTCAGAATTAGAGCCTGCTTGTACCCTTTGCATTTGTTCATGCACTGTTTCTCCTTGGGGAGCAGTGATTTCTTTGGGTGATGACTCTGCCTTGTTTTGAATAGGTTCTTGTACATGATGCACTTTCTCATAAGATGCTTCTTCCCTTTGAATGGCTAGTTCCTCTTATCGTTTCTCTTTTTCCTAGTGTTCTCACTCTTTCCTTGTTGTTTATGGTGCTTGGTGTAGTGCCTCTTGCCATGAGTTCTCATTGTATTTCTTCTTTGCTTTCCACAGAGGTTTCTGATACTTATTTTGTTTGTGCCTAGGTGGTATGCTGTGTCCATATCCTAGTCCTGTTTTGTCTCATGAAAATTGTGAAGGAGGTTTTAGCGGTTCTATAATGCCTTCTTGACGCTTGCCTATAGGTCCTTTTCCGTTGTATCCCATCTGTTGCATGATCAAGAATCCTTTTCCATATTGTTGTGTTGGTATGGCCACCTCTAGAGTAGCAACTCTAACCTCTTCCTCATCCTTGTATAGCCAACTAAGGATGTCTTTCTCTTTTGATTGATAGTGTTCCCAATTGGATAAATTTTCCATCAAAATTGGTGATGGGTTATGTTGCTTGATGTGTCAATGCAAAAGGTTGTCCATAAGATTTTGGTGATGTTGGCAATTTTGATAGACACATGGGTTCAAAAGAGTATTCTCCCATGCCTTGATCTTTGATTTTCAACTTCTGTTTGAAGTCCATGGATAAAGACTTGAGTTTTTCTTGATGATGATCTAATGCTCAGGAAGATGGAGCTTCCTTGTTGTGTGGAACTGGGATGTCTTGAGTTGCTCCCATAGCATTGCAATGTTAAAAAGGATTATTATCGGTAGATATGGAGATTTATTGTCCATTATACATGAATTTGACACACTAATGGTATGTTGAAGGCACTATTTGCATTTCATGTATTCAAGGATGACCCAATAGAATATTGCATGTTAAGTCTATGTCTAAGAATTGCCACATAGTGTCCCTTTGTATTGGTCCTACCTGAATAGGTAGTATCACCGTTCCTTTGGATGACCTTTCTTCATCATCATAGGCCTTGATGGTGATCTTTTTGTTTGGACCAATAACAATACCCAAGGCAACAACAATAACCAAGGAAACAATGCTAACTGAGGGAATAATACAAACCAGAGAGGTAACACCAACACTTTCCCAAATAGACACATCTACACACCATTAGGGAAAACCTTAGAATCAACGTTTCGAGAAATCCTGGCGAACAAAATTATCACATTACCCGCCATAAAAAACTTTGAACCCCAAGTCAAACCACCTTGGTGGAATGACTCACATTTCTGTAATTTTCATCGAAACAAAGGACATCACACAAATGATTGCATGAGGCTTAAGAACATTATTCAGGATATGATCGATAGAGGTGATTTAATGGTTGATGGTTTTAAAACAAACGGTGACCATGACGCCTTTAAAAATCCTCTTCTGAATTACAATAAGGAAGGAGCTTCATCATCAAATGATACAAGGGGATCTCATATAAATCACCTATACAATAACACCATCAATCACATATCGATCAGATGATAACCAAATAAATATCATAAAAATCAAGGACAAACAAGACCATGCGTCAATCAATGTGACAACCATAGCTCAAAAATACATCTTGAAAGGGTATACATTAACATATGCCACTCTCCCCAAGACTCAATATGATTTGTTTAATCAACTACAAAGAACTCTCGCTCAAATATCTATACTCGAGTTAGTCAAACTCTCGCCGAAACATAAGGACATTTAGAACAAGCATTAGTTGAAACAAATGTTCCTCAAGATCTGGACATTGATAAATTCCAAGCCATGGTGGCTCATATGAACGGGCCTCATAACCTCACCTTTTCCGAGCACGATAATGTCTCTTTAAGTCATCCACATACCACTCCCCTTCATATTGAAGTCTTAGTCTACAAACATCGAGTTAAAATAGTATTAATGGATGGACGGGTTGGTCTCAATATTTGTACTTTAAATCTTATCTGTGCATTATTCTTCTTTGAGCATAGTTTATTTGGCACTGAGGAGGGTGGGACAGAGGCTCTCCATTGCATCTTCCAGGATGATCAAATTTGTGGATATGAGATCCCATAGCGGGAGTTTGTGGATCTGGATTATGCTCCTTTACCTTCAGTACTAGCAGGTTTTATTGGTGGATTTCTGTGTCCCGACCATAGGTCAAAGGAACTAGCTGTGGGATGGGAATTGGTTTTGGAGGATATGGTGACACAAGGATGCAGGTTTGCATGGGGGTCCTGTATGTTAGCCCACCTTTACAAAGACCTTCACCAGGTGGTGTATCTAGGATACAAAAATTTGTTAGTGGGGGTGACATTACTACAGGTGTGGTCCTGGGAGCACATTCCTATGTCGAGACCACTTGTAGATAGGGATAGGCTAGTTGGTCAAGCATATGCTTATGGGTATACAGGTATAGTTGTCCAGCATAAGCTGGGAAAACTAGAGCACTAGAGGAGAGCATTGGACGATATTGATACGATCATTTGGAGACCGTATATGGATTGTGAGGTGTACAAAATGTGTGTGGGAAATGTGGTGTATAGAAACATAAAATTTAGGTTCCAAAAAGATCCACACACCAATGGGACTCTTGGTGCAAGTTATGGAGCTATATTGAATAGCTTAACTTCCCAAGGGATGTTACATTGTTCTCTATTTCACAGGATCCCTCAAGTTAATGTCTTTGCTCTCAGATCACTGAGCAAAGTGACTTAGGAATGACAACTCCAAGAATGAGTGATGTTTGATTAATTTAGCATGAATGCATTCCTAGATATGTATGATATTAAATCTATGTTGATTTAAACTAGCATAAAAGATAATTCTATTGTTGGCATTATGTGAACTGGTATGAGGACATAATGACATTGTATGTTGTCATTGATGTCAATATGCTGAAGAAGAGAGAACCGGTATATGTGAGAACCGGTATAACATTGTGAACTGGTATATGTGCCAAAGTGAAGCGGTATGTTTGTTCAAGGTGAACCGGCATGTTGATATGAGAATCAGTACATGGAAGCTTTGTATGGCGACAGGTTGGTAGTCTCAACTTCAGGGTTTCCGGTTGAAGTGCTTCAAGCCTGTGTGACTCAACTGGTGACTTTGTGTGATGAGTTAGCTTTGTAACGAAGAACAAATCATGTTGCCACGTCAACCTTGTGCACATGAAGGATCTTGCATGAATAAGATTGTTCCTATCTACCTCAGGAATGTGCAAAGTCTGTAAATGGTGAAAATGCATGATGGGTTATCAGCCGCCATGAAAGCGGTGGAAAATGAATGATGGAGAACATATTGAGATCGGTTCAAGACTGTTGCATTTAATGCAATGTGCTCAATGGTCAAGATTGAACCATTTGAATTGCTTAACCTAATAGGTTTAGGGTTTAGAGTTTGTGCTACTGACCCATCTGTTTCCTATAAGGTCAATGGTGTGTCTTCTTCTGAGGTTGTTGGCAAAAGTTGTGTGTGTGTATCCAAGTGAAGTAATACGTGATTCTTGCCAGACCAAAGGAGAGAAGTGATACCTGCAGAGTGAAAGTGCAGAAGGTGAAGAGGAGCTAAAGCAGATCTGCATTGGCATTGAGTGCTATTACCAAGTCATTGTAATACCTGTTGATCTCTAACCACTTAAATAGTTGAGAAATCCCTTAATAGGGTAGCTTTAACAGGCTTATTGTAAATCCTTTAACAGGGTGACTCAAAACCATTGAGTTCTTGAAATCCTCTAACAAGGTAACCTTTAACCGGGTTTAACCCTTAACCGGGTATTCTAGCCATCCCTTAACCAGGTGATCCCTAACAGGATTGGTTCCTAACAGAACCTATTGTATCAGTGTTTAACTAGACAAGGCTCCTAACAAAGCGGACTTCTAAAGAGTTCAGAACAACTTGTGGGTATTCATCCCCACCATGGTTTTTCCCAGTTGGGTTTCCACATGCAAAATCTGTGTGTCATGTGTGATGTTTTCATGTGATGATTCAATGTCTTATGTCTAACGGTAAATCATGTTGATCTAGCTGTTCATATATTTTTGATGATAGATTACCTATTCATGCACTAGGGTGAAATGGAAATGAAGTATTAGATTGTATGAAAAGATAAGTGTCAATCGGTTTATGCTTGTCTCAGTTATTTTGGGTTTTTCCAGTTGTACTCTATTTAAGACCGGTGTCACTATTTATTTGTCAAAGCGTAGTGTCTGCTGACAAACCGGTTTTAGGAATGTGTTTTTGTCTGTATTGATTCACCCCCCCTCTCAGTACCGGTTTGTTACTATCCATTCATCATTGAGTTATCAGCTATGATATTTAAAATTACATCTAAAATGTTATTAAGATTATTTTATCAAAGAGAGGCTAAATGCTTAGTAAAATGACTATAGATTAGATGCATGAAACTTGGATCTATTAAAATGAGAGAATGAGAGCTCTATTTATAGAAAAAAAGGGGCAATAGATGGTCAAGATTGGATAATCTTAACAAGGGCTAGGATTGAAAGTTATCAATCCATGTTCACAATTCTCACCAATGAAATGGTGATAATTATCATCAAGAGACTGCTTGAGAAGACATGGAGGTTACCTTAGGAGGTAACGGTTAAGCTTAGGCTAGGGTTATCCATTGGATAAAGCTTTTACCCAAGGGGTAAACTCTTGTGCAAGGGTTAAAGAAATAACCAAGGTTAAAGCCATGAATGCTTGATGAGACACTTGGGTTAGATGAGAGTTGAGTTAGAGAGAAAGTCTCTAATCCTACAAGAAGGTTAGGAAGACTTTAAGGGTTAACTTGTTGAAGACATAAAGCCTTTAATTGTTTTCAAAGACGTTAAAGGCTTTGAGAAGTGACTTCTCTTTTCTTAGGGATGTGACAATATTTAGGAGATGGACTAGGCTAAATTAGAATTGATTGCAAGAATCTAGAAGGGGTTTAGAAGGCAAGTGGGAGATGTAGGAAAATGCAAGTGGAGGAAAAAGATTTTAATCAAATAGATGAATATAAAGAATTTAATTAAATAGAGGAAAGAGGTTAAAATGAATATTAAATATTCAATTAGGAAAGCGGTCATTTTTATACGTCTACAGTCGGTAACCAAAGAAATCGTTATATCCTATCGAAGCCGGTGCTGGTGAAGTGTCTGTGAAGTGTTGTCGATACACAAATGAACCAAAACATGAAGATGGAACAAGATACCATGTTTCCATCAATGACAACATAGTGAAACCAACCAATTGAGTGTCAATTGCCAACAATTTTTACCATTTGAGGTCGTACAACTTTACCATTGTAAAAGTGCACCGAACAACTTATCAAATAAATAAGGAAATGAAAGCTCATTTTATCTACCTTGATTTCATTTGTGAATTCGAGAGATCCTAGTACAATCAAAATCTTTCTAAATATGTTAAGTGCTTACGTATAAAGGGAGTTTGGAGATCAAGTGGTGAAGTTTTAGTGATCGAAAGCCATAGCAGAAAAAGTAGTAGAAGTCAATCTCAGAATTATGTTCAAGATCATCATGGCAGCTTCTGTGTCAAGTCCTATGTTGGTTGAAATAATTAAGGAACCACAACTCAAGTTCAAGGTGCATCCTATGAAGGTTGGAGAGATAGAAATGACCAGTGCCCTATCATCTGTGCCCTCTGGTGTGTTATTGGTTGAAGATATTCGCTCCTTCATCCACTGAAAGCTTGAAGAACTTGGAGATAAATTCATTCAAAGGGTTCTGTGATAATGGTTTGTTGAAGGCACAAGATATGCATCTGAAGACCAAGGGTTTGGCAAATGTTGTTGATTTTCCCAATCAATTCCATGCCAATTGGACTAGGTATGTGCTAAGCAGAGTGCATGATCAATTTATATGGTTGGAAGTTGAAGCACCAATCAAAATCACAAAGGATGTGATCCAAAGAGTAATAGGGTTTAGCACAATTGGTGAAGCACTAACCCTAAGGACAATATCATCCATTCAAGTCACTCGGTTGGCTTAATTATGATGTGATAGGAGAGCTATGACAATCACTCACAATGAGGATGTAGAAGTGAGGTTTTCTTTGGCAGTAATAGCTTATAGGGTTTATCAATCAATCTGCATGAGTAGTGTGTTGAGCGGTTCTATCCATGTGGCTTAATGGATCATCAAGGAGGATGAAACATATGACATTTGTGAGATGATAAGAAGTCAATTCCTGGTGAACATGGAGGGAATTAAGAAAGATAAGAAGTATGGAGGTGAAACATCCGGTGCCACTGCTTCCACCGGTACTAGTGAAAAAATAGGGGCTAAATCAAACAAAGATGAAGAACAAACAGGAGAAAAGAAGAAAATGTCCAAGTTAAAACCCAAGGGTACTGCATCCAGAAAGCCAACAACATACACGAAAGAAAAGGACTCAGATACTCCTAGATCTTCCCCAAGAAAAGGTGGACCGATAGGAGTGACATATGCAATAATGAAAAAGAATGAAGGGACAATTGACACAAAGGCTAAAAATAAGCCCAAGAAGAATAAAAAGGAGGGTGATAACACTGACACCCAATTTGATGTGGAAATAAAATAAGTCAAAAAAAGTGGTATAAATATAGTTTCAACTGCTGATGATATGGTCAATGGGATCAAAGAGTATGCAGGTTTACTTGGTGTTGGGAGAAAATATCCCATCTACAACAAGGAGGACAAAATAAAAATTGAAGATGCATTTATCTGGAACCTGCATAAGTTTTGTAGAACTCCTAGTGAACTATATAGAATAATTCCATCAGACTTGCAAAATCTAATTGAAGAGAGATGGAAAAATTCTTTAGCAATTGAGAAAGAACATAGAATACAAGCACTCATGGAAGTGCAACATTATTTTGATTATAATCAAGCATCTATAGTGGCAGAAGCATGTGTACAACGTTTCAAAATAAGGAATATAATAGGGAGAGTGGCCATAGGAGATATTGAAGGTGTGTATGATGAGGGAGTTGCCTTGTGGAAAATAATTTTGAGCCAACAAAAGGAAGCTAAGGAGGAAATAGAAAAAGAAGTAAAACAAGGACAAGATTTAGATGCTCAAGAAAAGGGCAAAGGAAAAGACAAGGTCACCACTGATGAGTTTGATGTTTTTTACAGTTGATGATATCATAGGTAATGTTGTGTCAGATATTCCTAATCTGACAAAAGATGTAGAGCAATTGGTTGAACACAAATCAATTGTTGAAACTATTGATATTGACGTTACACCAGTAAAGGGAACCAATCAAACTAAGCATCTCGGTGAAGATGGAGTCACAATTGAAGAGATACCTTATGAAGAAAAAGCTCAAAGAATTTAGGTAATAGTAAACCTTCCTGCAATAAATCCTACTAACAATGAACCTCTTTTGTCAGAAAAAGGTTCAGAGGAAGGAAACCCAAAGGTGATAGATTCATCAATACAGTCTGTTGATAAATCAGAGAAGAAGGAAATAGAGGAGAAGGAAGAAGAAAAAAAGGAAGCTAAAAAGAAGGAAGGAGAGATGAAGGAAATAGAGGAAAAGGAAGAACAATGGAAGGCAATGGTGGCAATTTCTACTAGTCCAGAGGAGACCAAGGAATCGGAAAAGAAGAAAGAGGATTCCTCATTCGGTCAACCTGAAGGTGGTAAGAAAATAGTGGTGGACATTCCTCCAGTGAAGAGGAAGTTAGAGATAGAGGAAGAAAAGGAAGAAGAAATAGAGGAAGAAGAAGAGGAAAACTCGGTAATCGATATAAAGAAGATGACCCCCAAACAATTAATGAAAGTATCTGAATTATTACGAGTTCAAGTAGAGAAGGCAAAACTTAGAGAAAAGAAAAAGAAGGCCAAATTTTTTAATAATATAAAGACAATTCTGTCTGATCTCATTCATGACATTATTGTCGATGACAATGAACCCATCATTGATCAGTTGGGCACTCTTGTCAAATAAATCCGTTCATAGGTAACCGATTTGGAGAAGGTTGTAGCTAGACAGTACGAAACAAGGAGAGGTGAGAAATTAATGGAACAAATATCAGTTGGCAAAGTTGCTCTCTCCAATTGCACTGAAGAGGTCAAATCTATACTAAAGGAAGCTGGCCAATTATTGGTCAAATCATCAAGCTTCACTAATTTAATCAAAGATCTTGAAGATAAAAGAGTTCAGACTCAAAGGGAAATCCAAGATCTGATAGGTTCTTTTGATCCTCTTACAAGCTCTAGAGAGACCTTTAGTGGAAAGATCAAACAGTTAACTCATGAAATCAAAAAATTGAAAGAGGAAAAGGACAAATGAGCTCTTAACCTGTTAGAGATATAGTGCTACCTTGCACAGATCATTGATTTCATGCAAAGGAATGTCAAAGAAGAAGAAAGCCTCATAAGTTCACTTGATTGTAAGACAATATATGATATGGAGGATTTTGTTACAATTCTGCATGGACAATTCAACACCATGAAATAGGTGAAGCCTTCATGAGAATCTTCTTTGATAGCTGCTAAGGCAAATTTCAAAGACATTTTTACTTTACTCTCACGAATTCTTCTGTATATTCTTTGTCATTGTTGCAAAAAGGGGGAGAATAAATATTGGATTGTTCATATGAGAAGGAAGGACTTTGTGTACAAAGAAAAAGAATGTATATAAGCAAAGTAGTACCGATAGAGGTAGAGTAGTATTGACAAAGGCAGAACAACATCGACAGAGTTGGCAGTATCAGCAGAGAAGGCAGAGAACATGGGGAGAACTGGATCGGGGAGAGAATTAGCAGGGACAGAGTATTGGCTACATCAGGGGGAGAACCTGAATATAGTAGAACGTAGAAGGTATTCACTATTCCTCTTAATCCAGTTCAATCCAGTTAGAGTTTTTGCCACCAATGCCAAAGGGGGAGATTGTTGGCATCATGGTGAGCATGATGAAGTTTGAGGTACTTAGGGGTTGTCATTGATGGGAATCACTGGCTCTAAAGTCATCATAACCAATCAGAGAAGTGTTATAGTGGATTAGTGAGCAGAGACTCATTTACAAGAAGAAACTGGTATTTGAGCTAAGTGAAACTAATGATTTCACCAGTGAGAAGAGACTGGTAGTTGGGCCAAGTGAAGAAGGTTCATCGATGTAAAGGAAACAACTGGTATCTGATCGGTAATTGATAGGTATGTAAAGTGAAAAGAATAAGTATGCGAAGTCATCAGCATTATTGACTTGCTAACTTGCAGATCTATCAAAATTAGAAAGAGCCAGTTGAAGCTGAAGTGCTTGCTAGACAACTAGCAAGATCTGTGGTATGAATGGTTAGTCCCACCAATATAATTGATGATATTTGAGGAACAAATAGATTGGCAAATTGAATGATTTTTGAGTCTGAATTTTGGAGGGAAAAAGAGTGCCAAGATTGAAGATAGCTATATACATGGTTTTCATCTTGATTGATTGATGTCATTAGAGTGGTTAGCAAGTTCAGATTGAAAATCTGACTAAGGTGAAGGAGTGTAGGGTAGAAGAGTTACTTGATGAGTCAGTAAAGTCATCACTAAGTAGAGATTGAAGCAGATACAAAGCGGATCTATTCGAAAAAAGAGTGTCATCATCAGATCAATGTTTTGTTGCTCTCTGATAATTGCAGCAGATTAAATCATTTAACAGGGTGAACCTTAACTCGTTCTATTTGTAAAATCCCCTAACAGGGTCACTCCATAAAGGAAGTGTAAAATCCTTTTGCAAGGTGAATCTTGACAGATTCTAAGGTATTTTTAATATGATACCAATCATCTTTAACAAGGTGATGTTCTCAAAAGGAACATGATTGTAAGCTCTTAACCGGGCACTCTTTTTCACTATAGTAATAGAGATTGTGGGTTATCCCCACCATGGTTTTCTCCCTCTAACTGAGGGTTTCCATGTATAATTGTTGGTGTTATGTGATTCTTATTTGTGCACGCAAATCTCTTTCCTTCAATGTTTTTGCTTTCATGATTAATGCATTGTTTTAAGTTAATTTGGAATGATAGCTGCAGACCTGTCAATTTTGAAAGTTTTAATTGTGTGTAAATTGTTTTGACTAATTCAACCCCTTCTCAGTCACCACTTAATACTAACATCCCAAATATTTGATGAAATTTTTAGAAAAATTGAGAGCTCAAGCTGAGAAGGCAAAACTTAGAGAAAAAAAAAAGTAGGCAAGAATTCTAAATACTGCCAAAACAATTTTATCTGATCTTATTCCTGACATTGTTGTTGATGCAAATGCACCTATCATCAATCAAATGGACACTCTTGTAAAATCAATTGGTTCAAAGGCAACTGATCTGGAGAAGGTTGCAGCAAGCAGTATGAACACAGAAGAGGTGAGATATTAATAAATCAAATATCAGTTGACAAAGTTGCTCTGTCCACCAGCACCAAAGAGGTGAAATATCTCCTAAAGGAAGTTGGCCAATTATTGGTTAAATTATCAAACTTCACTGATTTCATCCAAGATCTTCAAGCTAAAAGAGTCCAGACTCAAAAAGAGATCCAAGATCTAGAAAGAAATTTTGATCCTCTCACAAGCTTTGCAACACTTTTTAGTGGAATAGTCAAACAACTGATTCTAGAAATCAAAAAGATGAAAGAAGAACAGGACCAACGATCTCTCCACTTGTTAGAGCTACAATGCTACTTCTCTCCCAAAATTGATTCAATACAAGGAAATGTCAGAGAAGTAGAAAACATCACTTGTTCAACTGACTGCAAAACTATAGATGACATGGAGGATTTTGTTCGAAAACTGCAAGGACAAATGCAATCTATGCAACAGGTGAAGTCTTCATGGGAATATTCTTTGGAGGTTGCTAAGGTCAATTTTAAAGACTTTTTTGACTTACTCTCCTCGTAATGAATTATTTTGTCTTATTTGATTCTTTTCTCCTTTGTCATTGTTGTAAAAATGGGGAGAACAAATATATATTAGATTGCACATATGTACATATAAGACGAAAGGTCATTGATTGAGGCAAAATATTACTAACAGAGAAGGCAGAGAATAGGGAAAGTGATGAATAATGATGAACAACAAATACCCTAACTGGTACTGAGAGGGGGGGGTGAATCAGTACATACAAAAAATTCTCAACAACTTATCAAGTTGAAATAATGATAATCGGTTGTCTTCATACCTGAACTTAACCATGGCAATACAGGTTAAACATAGTAAGACTTCAGACAGCTTAAACTAGTAAAACTAAATACTTCAAATATCACTCAATACTTGATAACTACTTCACCCATATGCATATGCAAGTGTTTTATCAGTAATACCATAACCATTAGCTCTACATGCATAATCACCTAAACAAAGAATACTCAATCATCACATGAAAAATGCACAACTCATGACACATAGATTTTTCACGTGGAGACCCAAATGGGAAAAACCACGGTGGGGATGAATACCCACAAACTTGTTTTGAACTCTTTTGAAGTCTGCTCTGTTAGGAGCCTAATCCGGTTAAAGACTTTAAAATAAGGTTTCGTTAGGAACCGGTCCTATTAAAGATCAGCCTATTAAGGGATGGCTATATACCCTATTAAAGGTTACCTTGCTAGAGGATTTGAAGAACTCAATGAACTTGAGTCACCTGGTTAGAGGATTTACAATAAGCCTATTAAAGCTACCTGACAAAGGGATTTTCCTTCTGTTGAAATGGTTAGAAGACAACATGTAAAACTCTGATCTGATAACAACACTATATGCTAAGGCAGATCCTTTTCAGTTCCTCTACTCTGCAATCACACTCTACAGTTTTCACTCACTCTACTCTGCAATCACACTTTGCAGTTTTCCACTCACTGGTTTGGCAAGTATCTCATCAATTGGATACACACACAAATTTTGCCAACAACTTACAATAAAAAACATCATCGACCTTATAGACAACAATTATGTTGGTAACATAAACCCTAAACCCTAATCAATTTAGGTTTACAATTACAAGCGGTCTAATCTTGACTGTCCAAACACATTACATAGAATGAAACAATCTCAAATAGATTACAAGTCATTTTACATTGTCGATTCTTTACCGCACATAGAAATTAGTAACCTATCATGCTTTCTTCTCATACCGCTAAGAAGAATGTTCATTCCTGAGGTACACATTAAATGTAGTCGATCTTCACATGCAAGATCCTCAAGGAAATCCTTCATGTACACAAAACTGACATGGCATCTCGTTCTCATCCTTATTTCTTAGCTAACTCATCACAGAACATTACCGATGGCATTGTACAAGCTAGATTGCCAAACCAAAAACCCTAGAGCTGAGAATACCAACTGGTAGTCACACTTAGTGAAACCCTGACACTGGTTCACTACATCTCTTCATACCGGTTCTCCAACTTGATCATCAATAACAACTTCTTCCAATATTCATACCGGTTGACTTGTACTTATTGACATCAATGACAACATATATTATCATCATATTATCATATCATCATATGCCAACAATCTCCCCCTTTGGCATTGATGGCAATACTCAGTGTAGCATTGCAATTATAAACATCATAGACCAGTGCAGCTAAAATATCTTCATCAGATATCTTCTCCCATATTATATATCTTCTCCCCTATCATATATCTTCTCCCCTATCATATATCTTCTCCCCCTTTGACAACAATGCCAAAGTGGAGGCACAAGCTTCCATACTCCACTATGCTGCTCCCCCTATGGAGTAGCATCCTTCAACACATCAACCTTGAAATATTTGACACTGTAATACCTGACTAATGTGGAGCACACATTTTTAATTCACTTCATGAAGGGGCAAAACCCCTAATTCAGCTCTCAAATAGGTAAATGTCATCTTCGGTAAGGGCTTAGTGAATATGTCTGCTAGCTTCTCCTTACTAGAAACATGTTGTAATACAACCTCTTTGTTTTGAACCTTCTCTCTTAGAAAATGATACTTGAGATCAATGTGCTTAGTTCTAGCATGCAATACCGAATTCTTGGAAATATTGATTGCACTAGTATTGTCACAAAATATTCTCACCGATTCAGATATAGGTAGTTTAAAGCTATTCAATACATGTTTCATCCAGATTGCGTGAGTGCCATTCATAAATGCTTCCACATACTCCGCTTCAACTATAGACTGGGAAATACAACTCCGCTTCTTTCTTGTCCAGGAGACTAGTCTTCCACCAAGAAAGAACGCTCCACTGGTTGTGCTCATCTGGTCATCCACATTACCTACCCAATATGCATCGGTAAATACCTTGAGATTAAAATCACCATTGTATGGATACCACAATCCATAGTCAACAGTCCCTTTTAGGTATCTAAGAATCCTCTTGACTTCTACCGAGTGGGATTATCTTGGACTTTCCTGAAAATGAGCTACTGTGCCCACTGCATGAGCAATATCTGGTCTGTTGTGCACCACATAGTGCAACTTACCGATCATTGACTGGTACTCCTTCTCATTCACTAACGTTGAATCATCTTCCTTAGTCAGTTTACAGTCGGTCACCACTGGTGTACCAACCGATTTTCTCTCCTCCATGCCAAAGGTCTTCAATACGTCTTTGACATAATTGGACTGGGTAATAAAGATACCCTCTTTCATTTGCTGAATCCATAAACCAATGAAGAACTTTATCTCTCCAATGAGAGACATCTCAAAATATTTCTTCATTTCATTTGCAAATGCATGACTCATTTCATCATCTCCTCCAAAGATTATGTCATCTACAAATACTTCACAAATCAGAATCTGATCACCTTCAGATTTCAGGTCGATGTTGCTATCCTCACTTGTTCTTTGAAATCCTATCTTCACAAGATGAGAGTGTAACTGTTCATACCATGCCCTAGGTTCTTGTTTCAATCCATACAAGGCTTTGTGTAAACTACACATCATGTTACTATCTTCTGATAAGGCAAACCCATCCAGTTGCTCAATATACACTTCCTCTTCTAGGATTCCATTCAAGAACGTAGACTTCACATCCATCTAGTAAACCTTAAATCCCTTGAATTCTATGAATGCAAGTAGCATTCAGACACCTTCCAGTCTAGCCACATGAGCAAAGGTTTCTCCATAGTCTTCTCCCTCTTCCTGACCATATCCGTTGCATACAAGTCGTGCCTTGTTCCTCACAACTATGCCTTCTTCATTTAGCTTATTCCTGAAGACCCATTTGGTACCTATGAAATTCTTATGTTCTGGTTTGGGTACCAAGGACCATGTTGCATTCTTTTCTATTTGGTCTAGCTCTTCTTCCATTGCCTTAATCCAATCTTCATCTGCAAGTGTTTCTCTGGAAGTCTTGGGCTCCAATTCAGAAATCATGCAAGAGTTTTCTTTCACCTTTCTTCTTGTGAGTATCCCTACATCTTTGTCTCCTATGATCTACTTCAGATCATGATGTAGTTTCACATATATAGAAATGACTCTAGCTGGTTCTGCTAGCTTTTCCTCTTCTTCTTCACTTACTTCTTCTTCTTCTTCACCTACTGCAACTTCTGCTGGTACAGGAACACTGAGATCTTTACTCATTTCTTTCTTAACCGGTTCCCAGAAGGCTATACCTAGTTCATCTTCCACTTCCTTGCTGCACGTTTCCTCAAGTTCCTCGGGGATTCATTAACCCTGACATTGATACTCTCAAAAATTTTCTTTGTTTTGTTATTGTAGCATTTGAGAGCTTTACTCTTAGTGGATTATCCCAGAAATATTCCTTCATCACATTTAGCATCAAACTTACTCAGATGCTCACGTCTCTTGATGTAACACTTACTACCAAATACTTTGAAATAACTCATAGTGGGAGTCTTCCTGGTCCAATACTCATAAGGGGTTTTAACTCTACCTTTCTTGATGAGTACTCAGTTCATAGTATAGACTGCAGTGCTCACTGCTTCTCTCCAAAAAGTGTGAGCAACATTTCCTTGGATCAACATTGTTTTGGCCGCTTCAACTACAGTCCTGTTATTCCTTTCTGCTATGCCATTCTGTTGTGGTGTCCTTGGGGTAGACAATTGCCTTTTGATACTATTATCTTCACAGATTTTGTTGAATTCATCAGAAGTGGATTCACCTCCTTGATCAGTTCTTAGGCATTTTATCCTTCTACCACTTTTCTTCTCTACTAATGCTCGAAAGGCTTTGCACTTTCCAAACACCTCAGACTTGTCTTTCAAGAATGTGACCCACATCATTCTTAAGCAATCATAAAAAAGAATCATGAAACACCTATCTCCCTGAATACTTCTAGTTTTCATAGGACTACACAGATCGGTATGCACAAGGTCAAGTAAGTTCTTTGCTGAAAAAGGCTTACCTTTGAAAGTTGAGGAAGACATCTTCCCAAGTTGACATTCTCTACATAAAGAATTCTTTGGTTTGTTCAACAAAGGCAATCCTCTTACTGCCTTGATCTTACTCGCCTTTACAATATTATCAAAATTCATATGACAAAGTCTTCTATGCCATATTCAACTATCATCAAACTTCGCCATCCGACATCGACTAATCTTGGCATTCAGCTGAAACAAGTTACCTCTGGTCTTCTTACCAGTGGCAATAAGTTCACCACTTTTTCCAATTATACTGCAGACTCCACCTTTGAACTCCAGAACGAGTCCTTTGTCATTTAGCTGAGCAACACTCAAAAGGTTATGCTTAAGACCTTCTACCTAGTAGACATCATCTGCATTACTCTTTCCATTAAGTGAGATGGATCCTTTACCTTTTACCAAGCAAGGTTCATCATTGCCAAATCTGATAACACTTCCATCATATTCTTCTAGAGACAAAAACTTTCTCCGGTCACCAGTCATGTGGTGAGAACAACCACTATCAATAATCCACTCATTAGAGTTGTCAATGGGAGAGACAAGTACTTTCTTGTCAGACACTTCTTCCTTTACATCTACAAACACTATGTCCTCATTCTCTTCATCCTCAGATTCATCAGTAACACCTTCATCAACTGCAACAAGACAATTTCTTCTATTTCCTCCTTTATACTTTCTAAACCTCTCTGGTTTATCATTATTGTCATTGTTAGGATAGTTAACAACTATATTTCCTATCTTATTGCAGAAGAAAATTTTAAAGGAAGCTTACCTCTGTATTTTCCAGTTCCTTTTGGAAGTCTCTTGACAAGAAGAGCTTCAAACTCCATCAAAATCTCTTCATCATCCATACCTCTTCTTTGCAAGGATTCATAACTGGTACTTACTTCTTTTCCTTTTTTGGTTGGTGCAATAGATTCTCTAAAAGAAGACTCAGTCTTCTGAACACTGCCATCATAGCTATTCAACTCATATGCAGTCAACTTTGCAATGATAGAGTCTAAGGATACCTTGGTTTTGTTGATAGACCTTAGTTCCTGAATAGTAGCAACTCTGATTGCGTAGACCAGTAACAATGATCTCAAAAATTTACTAACAACGGTGGCATCTTCAATTATTCCACTAGTTCTCTTGATGTCTCCAACAACAATCTTGATACTTATGCCATATTTCTGAATGGTCTCACCTTCAACCATCCTTTCAAATTTTCCTCTAAGGCTCTCTTCCTTAGCTTGCTTGACATGCTCATCACTACTATAAATAGTTTCAAATGTGTCCCATACATCCTTAAGAGTGTCCTTATCTTGTAAATCAATGAACTCAATATCAGACAAACTACTAATAAGGGCTTCCATGACTTGCCCATTTTCTTGAATCTCTCTTTTCTTATCATCGGTTAGAGTGCCAGTGGGGATTACATAGGCATTCTCAATATAGCTCTAGTGTTGAGCACCCAAACTCTTGATATAGATCTTCATTATGTCCTTCTATATTTTGAAGTTATCTCTATTGAACTTAGGACCTTCCCTCTTCATCATTAAAGCAAGATCTTTTGTCTCAAGTGGTTAAGCTTATATCACCGAGGACCTGTAGTTTCTCTGATACCAATTGATGAATAATGATGAACAAAAAATACCCTAACTGGCACTGAGAGGGCCGAGTGAGTCAGTACATACAAAAACTTCTCAACAACTTATCAAGTTAAAACAATGATAATCAGTTGTCTTCATTACTGAACTTAACCACGACAATACTGGTTAAACACAGTAAGACTTCGGACAACTTAAACCAATAAAACTAAATACTTCAAATATCACTCAATACTTGATAACTACTTCACCCATATACATATGCAAGTGTTGTATCAGTAATACCATAACCATTAGCTCTGCATGCATAATCACCTAAACAAAGAATACTCAATCATCACATGAAAAATGCACAACTCATGACACACAAATTTTTCACATGGAAACCCAAATGGGAAAAACCATGGTGGGGATGAATACCCACAAGCTTGTTTTGAACTCTTTTGAAGTCCGCTTTGTTAGGAGCCTAGTCTGGTTAAAGACTTTACAATAAGGTTCTGATAGGAACCGATCCTTTTAAGGGTCACCTAGTTAAGGGATGGCTATATACCCTCTTAAAGGTTGAAACCCTATTAAAGGTTACCTTGCTAGAGGATTTGAAGAACTCAATGAACTTGAGTCACCTGGTTAGAGGATTTACAATAAGCCTGTTAAAGCTATGCGGCAAAGGGATTTTCCTTCTGTTGAAATGGTTAGAAGACAATAGGTAAAACTCTGATATGATAACAACACTATATGCTAAGGCAGATCCTTTTCAGTTCCTCTACTCTGCAATCACACTCTACATTTTTCACTCACTCTACTATGCAATCACACTTTGCATTTTTCCACTCATTGGTCTAGCAAGTATCTCATCACTTGGATACACACATAACTTTTTCCAACAACTTAAAATAATAAACATCATTGACCTTATAGACAACAATTATGTTGGTAACATAAACCCTAAACACTAATCAATTTAGGTTTACAATTACAAGCGGTCCAATCCTGACCGTCCAAACACATTACATAGAGAATGAAAAAATCTCAAATAGATTACAAGTCATTCTGCATCATCCATTCTTTACCACACATATAAATTAGTAACCCATCATGCTTTCTTCTCATACCGCTATGAAGAATGTTCATTCCTGAGGTAGACATTAAATGCAGTTGATCTTCACATGCAAGATTCTCAAGGAAATCCTTCACGTACACAAAAATGACATGGCATCTCGATCTCATCCTTATTTATTAGCTAACTCATCACAAAATATCGCTGGTTGCATCACACAAGCTAGATTGCCAAACCAGAAACCCTAGAGATGAGACTACCAACCGGTAGTCACACTTAGTGAAACCCTGACACCGGTTCACTACATCTCTTCATACCGGTTATCCAACTTGATCATCAATAACAACTTCTTCCATTCTTAATACTGGTTGACCTATACTTATTGACATCAATGACAACATATATTATTATCATATTATCATATGCCAACAGAAAGAACCGAAACAGATAGAGGGAGAATAGTATCTGCAGAGAAGGTAGAGAACATGGAAAGAACTAGAACCAATAGATGCATAATAGTATCGATAGAGAAGGCAAAGAACAAGGGGATAACAAGAAAAGAGGGATAATTAGAAATAATGGAAGATTGGCTACATCAGGGGGAGAACCTAACTATAGTAGAAGACATTCTTTATTCCTCTCAATCTAGCTACATGTTTTGCCACCAATGCCAAAGGGGGAGGTTGTTGGCATCATGGTGAGCATGTTGAAGTTTGAGGTACTTAGAGGTTGTCATTGATGGCAATTACCAGCTCTAATATCATCAAAACCAATCAGAAAAGTGTTATAGTGGATCGGTGAGTAACAGGGGACTAAAGACTTCCATCGGTGAGCAGAGACTAGTTTACAAGAAGAAACTGGTAGTTAAGCTAAGTGAAGCGGGTTCATCGATATAAAGGAAGCAACCAGTAGTCGATCATAATGATGATTGATAGGTATGAAAAGTGAAAAGGATAAGAACGCAAAGTCATCAATGTGATTGACTTGCTAACATGCGTATCTATCAAATTTAGAAAGAGCCAGTTGAAGCTGGAATGCTTGCTAGAGAACTGACGAGATTTGTGGCATGAACGATTAGTCTCACCGATACAATCAGCAAGATGTAAGGAATGAACAGATTGGCGCATTGAATTATTTTAAAGTTCAAAATTTGGAGGGAAAGTGAGCGCAAAGATTGAAGACAACTATATGCATGTATTTCATCTTGATTGTTATTTTCGTTGGAGTGGTTAGCAAGTTTAGATTAAAAATTTGAGTAAGGTGAAGAATGAGTGAAGAGCAGTAGAGTTCCTTGATGAATTGGTGAAGTCATCACCAAGTAGAGATTGAAGTAGATACAGAGTGGATCTATTCGACATAAGAGTGTCATCATCAGATCAATGATTTGTTGCTTTCTAATAACTGCAGCAAATTAAATCCCTTAATAGGGTGAACCTTAACTGGTTCTGTTTGTAAAATCCCCTAACAGGGTCACTCCATAGAGGAAGTGTAAAATCCTTTTGCAAGGTGAATCTTAATAGATTCCAAGGTATTCTTAACAAGATACCAGTCATCTTTAACAGGGTGATGTTCTCAGATGGAACATGATTGTAAGCTCCTGATAGGGCGCTCTTTTTCACTGCAATAAAAGAGATTGTGGGTTATCCCCACCGTGGTTTTCTCCCTCTAACTGAGGGTTTCCACATATGATTGTTGGTGTTGTTGTTAGACACAATGCACCACTGATAGGGGGGTGAATCAATGGTTCTCAAAATTTTCCCTTTAACTATCCCTATGAAAGTATACCAATTAACAAATCTAGCTGAATGCAGACTTAACGGTTAGTGAGGAGACTAAACACAAATGAATTCACACAAAGGGACATCACATAACACCAGTACGTACAAGGAAAACCCAAGATGGGAAAAAAATTGGTGAGAAATGTTGCTAGAGTCTACTGCTCCAATCCGACCTCACAATGAAATTTGTTATAATGTTTAGGGCACCAACCCAAGGAGCAACAACCCCTGATTTAGGGAACCAACCCAAGGAGCACCAACCCTTGCACTGACCTACAACTCAATGTTCTTAATGATAACTTCAAATAAAAAATTAGTCATACTGTTACAAGTGAATCTTGTAACCATTTCATATACCTCACTCTGTCAATGAGACACCTTCTCTGGTGCACCGATTTACTCATCTGCTTCTCTCATCTACTGCTGCATTGTCGGTAACCTCAGTCGGTTCACCTCTACTCTTCTTTTTCTCTACTTGATCTCCTCCTCACTACTCTTCTCTTCAATTCTCTCAACTGTCTTCCTGTTAGTACAAGTTCCTATCGATTATCTCCTTAGATGCACTCTAGCTGCTATACCGGTTTCTCAAACCATACCGATTAACCCTTTGTTAAACCCTATCACCGGTTTAACCTTCACTCTCTCAGCCACTATTATCTTCATTTATTTTTACTCTGATAGATCTAACTCTATCATGCAACACTCAATTACTTTGTAACAACTCTATCATCTCCTATCCAGCAGCAACCTACAATGATTTTTGGCTTCCTTATTTATAACCTCGATTTCCCATCAAAAGACAATTCAAAAACATGGGTGGTTAGGGTTTCCTCATCAACCTCAAGGCAAACCAAATCCAATCAGATCATGTCTGATTAGATTGCCTAGATAACTTTTTTCTCATCACCACCATTAACGCGCCTTCTTGATCATGCCTTCTATCTTTGGTAATCTGGTTTTTACCCTGTCAGCTGATTTCTTTGTCAAACACCAAGATTGGTCTTACAGTTTCCTTCATTATCCTTGATCTCTTCAATCACTTTAAGCTAGCCCTCAGTTTCCTCCAGACCTCGAGCCGCAAACCTCTGGAACGGCTCTGCAACACATCCCATGATTTATAGGATCTACCATTAATGTCGGCCAACTCTGCAACTACCTCATCAATGCACATTCCATCTACCACTGCATGCAAGTTTTCCACCTTGACACCATGTGTCATACATGTCAACCAACTGCCATCTTGGATTGGTGTGTCGGTTCAGATAGGAACACTGACCAAACACTCAATCGGCTCATCTTTTCTATCGGTTTACTAACCATGCCAATATCTCACACTTTACCGGTTAATTCCTCATGTCTAAACTTTGTTGAACTATCATTGGAACTCCTTAACCGGTCACTAGACATGTCAATCCAAAGCATGATCATCTTCATCAGATGGGAGTCTTCTGCATATGCACCTTGTCTATATTACCAATGGACATACATATGGGTAAATGCTCTTGATGATACTATGTCATCAACCTTCACTAGACTCCATCTTCAATCCAGCCATTTTCCTCTGACTTCATCTGCACAACCTTGCCTTCTCCCTAATCATCTCAGACCATATCTCAACCAGTTTGTCAAATAGACAAATTCAACATACTTCAACTGCACCAGCATCCCGACATGCCTTCTCTTTCAGTCCAGTGCATAACCCTGATTTCATGCACTCAAGGCATTCCTTTGTTTCACTGGTAGATCCGATGTGAGCCTTCAAACACTTTCCTTTACCTCTTCTTCCTTATCTCATAGAACTATAATTCACATTATGCATAATAAGAGATAAGCTCCACTTACCAGTGGAGTGACACCTATATCATCTACATCCTGCAATGCACTCATGTGACTTCCCTGTTTGCGTAGCACATCTTCAAATAGGCACATGTGATCAAGTGTGGACACATTCACTGTCAGTCATCTCTTCATATGGTGACTACATCTTCATCTAGTGGGAGTCCTATTGATTTGCAGCCTCATAGCATACTGGCGACCTGTTCATTCTTCTCCTCTAGTGTTGATGTGATTTAGGTAACATTTTGCCTCTTAATCACAAAAAAAAGCTCAAGCACCTTGCCGATTGACAACCACTCACTTGGTTGATTTGTCTTCTCCATGTCAACACATGACTTACCAGTTGACATTCTTTCCTTACCGATGATACATTGTACCAATAACCTATCCATCTCATCCACACAAGTCAAACACTAACTTGTGCACCAGTGACTCTAGTGGTCATCCATCTGAATGACATTCTCTTCCTTACCTTACCGGTGTCCTACAACACAAGGTGATACCAAATATATCTCAACCTATACTCCTCCCTAATAGTGTTTCACATACATCTCTCATACCGATAGTCATCCTATACCGGTTGACATCAATGACAACACAATGCCAATAGTTGTGTGATGTTTATTTGATGCATGCAAATCTCTTTCCTTCAATGTTCCTGCTTTGATGATTACTGTAATGCTTTAAGTTAATTTGAAAAAGGAAGTTGCTTATCGGTCAGTTTCAAAGTTTAAATTGTATATAAATTGTTTCTTTGACTGATTCACACTACCTCTCAGTGACTGGTTAATATCGACATGTTCTTGTATGATCATGTGTGCATTTGTATGCTCTTGCATACTCATGGAACCTTCTTGGAATGATTTAAAATCATAATTAAGAGGCTATATTATTTTCTAGTGTATGGAATGGATCTTGAATCTTTGCATAAGAGATGATGTTCTAGAAAACCACCAATTCTATTTCTTTTTTAAATGTTATTTGGATAGTCTTTTTCATGTTGGGTCGGGAATTCTTTACATCATGAAAGATTTTGGGGAAGTGTAACTACTTTGTGGTACGATGGAAATATGCTCTGACAACATTCTCACTCACAATAAGTGTCAGGTTATAAGAGTACCTATTAGGAGGATCTTCATGTTTGTTCTTATGTACTCAAATAAATCACCTTATGGTCAAATCTAAAGGATTATGAATCTTTATGACTTATTGTACTAAACGTTCTTGTAATTAATGTAATATGCCTTTGATCTATAGATATTGAACATGTTTCTTTAATTTATGCTATTTTGTGTTGTTTTATGAATTATGTAAATATCTAATTTTTGAGGATATTACACTAATGGAGATGAACCTTGGATAAACTTGCTTTGTAATTGTATCATGTAAACCCTAGTCAAAAGAAAGTGGTAAAGTATCATATGGGTAGATGCAATTTTGATGAATCCTTTCTTTCATATTAGAGCTTCATTTCTTTTATAGTTTTTTGAAAGGCATGACAACAAGTTTACAAATACTTGAACTAGAAAAAATACTCATTTCATGAAAGATTGATTTTGGGTGCCACTTCAATTGGGTGGAACTTATCAATTTGATATCAAGGGAATCATCTTTTTATTTCCTTTCAAAAACATGCTTACACCTTGTTTAAGAACGAAGTCAAGTAGTTCAAAGGATTGCGGGATTTTAACTCTTTAGAGTCTAGGCTACTTGGTAAAGTATTAAGAATAAATTTGATTTAAATAATATATTTAAGGATTTAGCATTTTTGTTGAATATTTGGTCCATATAGATCTAGGCATGAAGGTTTGAATTTCATATGAATGTATTTAAAAGGATTGGTGTTGGTTGTCTAATCATTAGTTTGGTCACTTTCCTTTACTAATAGTCTACTTAAGGATCTTACATTATTTGCCTTGAAATCCTATATTGAATAAAAAGTGAAACTATAGAATTCCAAGAAAAGACCCAAAAAAAGTTGAGTGCTCAAATTTGGAGATCTAAAGCTAAGGCTAATGCTCAGAATCTAGCTTGGAAGGTTGAAAATTTCAAACTACATGTTGGTGATAGGTTGAGATTTATTATGGTTCAACCAAATAAATTCTCTTTTTTTTTTCCGTCAAATGGAAGTTTGAAACATATTTTTTGGGATTGTGCATGGACAAAAAATATGAAATGTTGCTTTCCATCATCTCCCTACCATTTTTATCATGTTTTATGTTGGAAAGAAGATGTTACAGGCTTAATCCTTCAAAAGAATATAGTGGATAATTCTACAAGGCAAATTATTTTACTTAAGATATGGACCGCATTGTCTGTTGATAGTTTAGAGACCACATTGAAGGTTTTATCCCTACCTTGGAATGTGATGAAATCCTTAGGACTGAGGGTTGAAGGAAAAAACACCAACATAGTCGTGCATTATAGACCATTGATCGTGCAAGCTAAGGATGTGATTTTTCAAGAAGTCAATAACACGAAGTACGGTAGTGTGGGTTTGGAGCTAGTTTAGCAATGACCGTATCACTACACCTAATGTGAACAAATTTGAAAGGCTTGTATGAGAATACAAACACAAATATAATTTTGTCTTCAAAGATTAAATTCAAAGGAAGAGATTTATACCTCTAGGATGGTATCAACATCCAATAGTGTTCAAGAATTGGTATCAGAGCCTTGGTTCTTGAAGATACAACTTAACCATTGAGGTATATCTAGAATTTTGAACACTATTTTTGGGGAAGAATTGAATGACATGGATTCTGCTAATAATAATCATTGGGATGATGTTGATGGTGTGGTTGACATCGAAGGTGAATTGACATCTACATTGGTAGACCTAGATGACAATAAAGAAAAGCATAAGAAGGCATTTGAAAAGATTTCTTTTTAAAGAAGTCTTCTTGATAAGGGAAAGAAGGCCATTGATGAATTTAAGACAAAGCTTGATGAAAAGAATAAAAAATTCTCAAGACTTGAAGAAGAGGTAACTAGACTTAAGAAGGAATTTCAAGATGCAAAGGATCAGATTAACAATGGGCTTAAAATTAAAGGTGGCAGTGAAGTGCTAGATGTTATGCTCAATTTTTAGAAACAAGGTAAAGATAAAGGTGGATCTGGATTTGAAGAAGTTGAACATTCAAAGAATGATAAAGGAAAAGACAAGAACAAGGATGGCTTGAAAAACTCTAATAAAGATTAGAAGAATTTCATTTCAAATTGGAATTTAAATAATTTCAGGAGACCTCCTCCCATTCTCTCCAAGGATTCATCTTTTAATGCTGATTGTTTTTCATGCAATGGAATCAAACATAGAGCTAGCAAATGTAGAAATAAAAATCTTAATGTAAATTGTTATTATTGCAATAAGTTTGGGCACAAGGCTACTAAATGTAGAAGTAGGTTGATGTCAAATAGATAAAGTTAGTCTTCAAATGGATCTTGTTATGTTTGCAATGGATATGGGAACAAAGTTATTGATTGCATGATGAACAAGAGATTTAGAAGTGGTAGAATTAATGGAAGTAGACCTTGAAGAGGTCAAGTATGCTATAAATGTAATAAGATGGGGCACATTATGAAACATTTCAAAAGTAGAATGAAGAAATCTAATGGTGTGAAAAAGTGATTTGATATCAATAAAGAAAAGGAGAAGATGAAGATGACTTGAGTGAAGAAATTAGATGATAAGGTTGAGGAAAATATTGAAGATGGATCCACACCTACTATGTGTGCTGACCATTCTTCTGATAACTAACTCAGACAATATTATTTGAAGGGGAGAGTTTAACATAGATCTTTTGTCCCCTCTTGGTTTGATGTTGAGTCATTCTTACTACACAGGGGCGTCACTGGTTGGGCAATATCAAATCAAATGCATTAATATTGGTGGGTTTAATATCCCCCAAAATGAGGGTACAATATATTGCCTATTGTTTTTTATTAAGGGAAAGCAGGTTTTAAGGGGACCAGAAACCCCATACAATAGGTTTTGAAGGGACCTGAAACCCATTAGATTTTACTAGGATCTATAACCCAACAAAGTAGGCTACTTCAAAAATATGAAAAAATAAAACCACAACCAGAAACTAGCACAATTGACTCTTCAACTTCCAACTAAAGCATAACAGTGTTGCTAAAAATAAACCAATAGGCCTACTAGATCTAGGATTGAAAGGATTAGCCCCAAGAACAAACACAAGGGTTTATAGGGGTACCCTTAACCTGCGATTGCAACCATGGGTGGATCCAGACACCATAACCTACATCATAAACTCCAGATTAATATAATTGACCATAAAAACTCAATCCAGACACCAAGGGTTTTGAAAGGATCCCCTAACCTTGAATATGGGTTTTGAACTAGCACCCAAAACCACCAAAGGGTTTTCCCAGGATCCCTTAACCTTAAACAAAGACTTCTAGTCACCAAACACAAAACCAACCCTTAACCAAAAACTGGGACAACCACAGGCTAGGCTTGGCCCTTGAAAACTACTAGCATCTAGCCTTCCTAAGAGAAAAATAGGGCTCCCACAACCCAACAAAGGGATTTTGGAGGATCCCAAAACTTGAAATAACAGGACCAAACAAAAAGACAATAATAAAGAGCCACACCTTGAAACAAGTTGGGAAAACTGAGAAAAGGGAAACCCAGACCTTCCAGTAGAGACAACCATGAGAGAAAAAATAGGCAATATCCACCAGCAACATGAACAATAGGAGCAATCAGATAGCCTCTTCCAACCATCTCCCCACCTCAATATGTTAGATTTCCACCTCAATAGAAGAAAGAAGTCGAAATGACAGCCCAAAGTCCACAATAGCCAGCAGAAACCAAACCAATCCCTTCCACCAAATCTCCACCTCCATAGGAGAAAGGGTCACCTCAAACATATAAGGATAGGAAAGGTCCGAAAGCCCATAAATCTCTCTCATAGTGTACCACAAACCCAAAAAGGAACCTAGCAACAAAAGCTCCTCCCTGCACCAGGAAAGCACCCATATTCCACCACTGAACCCCAAAAAAATGACAACGAAGATCCCTCCAAGACAAGCTTTGGGTTTACAGTCAACCCCAAACTTCAGAAGGGGCCCTTGAGCACAAGAGACATCTACCAAAAAAGCATGGACCGAGGTTGCATCGACACTTTCCTATCTTCTAATAGAGGCCGCCTCAAATCCAATGTCACGACAAATAGGAACCCTATCAATAGACTTAGGGCCCTGAAAATAGGAGAAATGGTAAGAATCACCCCCTCTCGGCCCAGCTCTTAGGCCCTAGGCATGAGACAACACCAGATCCACAAACATAGCCACTGAACAGACAAAGACCAGCGGTGCAAATGCCACGTCTTCACATTCATCCACCGAAACGATCTTCGCTTTACTACAAACAAAAAAGGTAGAGGCAATGATAGAACCAGGGTTTGACGTAGGTCCCACAAAGAAACCAACATCCCCAACACGCAAAAAGCCATTGCAACTAGGGGCACGACAGAGGAAGACGTCAAGGCCATCACCATCGCCATCCCCCTCATCCGCTTCATCCGCCTCTTATGTCGAAACCCTAGCAGAGCCCCTTCAATCTTTCCTGCTCACCCGCGCCATCACATTTTGATCAATCAATGTATATATTGCCTATTGTTGAAAATAGGGTGATTTATAATTTGGGCTATGATAAAATGCAATATTTGGCAAAAATAAGGGGGCTTTTAATTTGAGCTGTGTATTGGGAGGGAGTCGAAAAAAGGGATTCTTTTTTTTGAAAATAGGGGGATTCTTTAGTATTCCATGAACACATGTAATATAACCCAAGTTCTCTAAGTGAAGCCCCCATGTCTTAGCATGATAGATGTTTGGAAGGTAACTTTGGTGGCTCTTTAGTAGATTTGGTGATTTGAAACTTTTTCTGTGGTTTTGGGTGTACAATGTATTAGCTTTTTAAAGACCTTTTAGAAACCCTTTAAGTGGCAATTAAATACTTCTTTTCAGAATTCATTTGTGCAATTATGAATCGAGGAGTTTATTAGTGAGAGGAGGTGCAAAAGAAATCATTTAAAATGTATTTTTCAAATTTGTGATCTTTCAATGGTAAATTCTAGAATTGTCTTTATTCAAAATGAAGCAGGACCTATTTTAAAGAAGTGTCTATTTATTCTAGTTGTAGAAGACCACGTTTTGTGGTTTTTTTTTGTTCTTGATAAATTTGTGCACAGAGAGGATGTTTGGCATTACATTCATGTTTCCTTTGAATAGTACAATAATAGCAAGATCAAGGATTTAAAAAGAATTCAACTAGTTGATGGTGTACAAAGACTTAAAATAGAGTATGCCAGTCGAGGGCATATGGGTTTTGACAAATGGAGAATTTTTCATTTATTTTATGATGAAGAGATAATTAGGATTGTTTTGAGTACAATTCATTAAAATTTTCTATAGCCGGATTGACCATACTTGATGTGTACGAACTCCCTAAGGGATGTGACCATGTTGTGTTCTATTGGAAAGGTACTTGCTCTAAATTCAATGAAGAATGAAGAGGTGCATAGGATAACTAGTGTTGTATTAGATAAGAGAGCTCTTAAAATTGATAGCCTTGCTGATTTGGGAGTTAGATATGCGACTATTGGAATTTCATACAAGGTGTATTCCAAGAAGAAAGAAGGTTCGACTTCCCCTTTAGCAATATATGTGGCTTATTAGATGGTGAAGGAGAATGTTGATTATGATTTATGTGAGCTTTTGAGACATCAGTTGTTTGCCAACACTGGATTATGTTGAGAGAGTCACTTTCAATCTAGACATTTTTATACCCTAAGAATGAGCATGTTCAAGGCCATGGTTGGTTGTGGTTACTTCAACATGGTGATTGGTGTGGATTAGATAGGTAACATATTGTTGTCCTTATGATTTTGAATATTAAAAATTACAAAAAATAATCTCAAAATACATGATTTACAGTTTAATCATGCTTTAGTTAGGACTAATTGATAATGTTATTAAATGACCATTATACTTTTCAACCACCTATAAATAATTTAAAATGCAAGACAACATATAAAGAAATTATTTTTATTAAATGATATGTCATTGGAAAGCAAGTCACTTAAAAATGACTTAATTCAATTCACTATAAACACTTATAAACATTTTAAAATTAAAAAGAAAAGTGATGAGATATAATTTAATTATTTATTTCTATTTGCAAGAGACACATTAGGAAGACATATTAATTTGTGTGAAGAGTTCATTACTTAATTAGTCAAAATGGATTCATAAACTAGTTTAAAAAAATAAAAGTTAGAAAGTTATGATTAGATGATTGTGTAACTGATTTTGGAAGGAAGTGAAAAAGCCATATTAATTTAGAGTTGTATTCAAGGCTATATCTTATTATAGATGAGATTTAAAATAATTTAAATATAAAATCGCAATGTAATTAATTAATTTATTTTAAATATGATATAAAAAATTTAATTTTAAAAATAATTTATCATAAGATTAATGAATAGATCTAAACTCTTATGATATATATATATATATATATATATATATATATATATATATATGGAGCGAAAAGGCGCAAGGAGTGCGAAAAGGTGCAGAAGCGCGTAAGGTGGAGCTAGAAGTGGGAAACAGACTTACAAGGTGAAAATGGCGAAAGCAGGATGCCCGCTAGTAGATATGGGAACCCAAAGGAGGATTTCGCAAGTAGACATAGGCCAAATGGCGGGTCGTGGATATCGAATGGGACAAAATTAATCCCGCAGGCGAAGATCTGAATGGGATGAATGAGGAATAGGAGTCTAGTAGAAACACATACCTACAAAATGAAAAACCCTCCGGGGGTATGTATATCGACCTTACCGAAGAAATAGAAACAGGCAAAGCAATGCTTGATAGGCATGCGATAATTGCCAAAATTATTGGTCCAAATTTGCCAAGGAAAACAGTACAGGAGTGGGTCATGGAGAATTGGGGAATGCATGTCATGATAAAATTTATGCCTAAAGGTTTCTTTGTCGCCGTGTTCCCAGAGGAAGAGGAGAGAGACCACATAATAAACCTTAAAAATTGGTACCTCAATAATCATCCGATCTATATGCAGCCATGGATACCAAACTTTGACCCAACGACACAAGCGATTTACAAAAAACCTATCTGGATTCACCTATACAATTTACCTATTGAATACTGGAGTGAGGAAAGTCTTGAGAAAATTGGCCGATCGCTCGGAACCCTCTCGGAAATTGACAATGGCATCATTGAGGATAACCTATATACATATGCCCATATGAAGATTGCAGTTGTCAAGAAAATTCCCACCTCGATAACATTGGTCACGACGGATGGTGATTGGAAACAACTGTTAGAGGAAGAAGAGGATATCAGTCCGTGCACCAGATGTGGAAGCTTATTGCATAAACCTATAAATTGCAGGATTTTTGTTAGACGGGCATTCAATCGGCAACAAAAAAAAGGAGAAGAAAGTCTGGGTTGAGAAAAAGAAGAGTCCCGAGGCAAATCTGCAGCTTCTTGAAGGCCCGGAGTCCATGATCATGCCCCCAAATAATGAGGGTAACATGGGACAAATTCCCCTTAAGCAATCAAACACCATTGGCAGTATACTGGCTAAGAAGAACATAGGGCCAATCACCTCTATGCAAATAGACACCATTGGTTGTACACTGGCATTAGAGATGAATATGGAACAATGCTATCCGCAGATTGAGGAATTGGCATTTGAGGGAACTGCATCAGAATCTTTGGAGAATGATTGCTTCATGGATGAATTAAACATTGTGGACACAAGATGCATCAGTCAGTCTACGAATGCTATCCTGGGAAAAACCAAGTGCACAAGGGGAAGAAAGAGTCACAAAATAGTCAGAGAACAAAGGGCGAATGAAAAAGGAAGTGTTAGCATGATGAAATTCTTGAAGAACTCCAAGGGAGGAAAGCCCTCCCTTGGGGTCAGATGAGGATCACCTCATGGAATGTTAGGGGTCTGGCAGCCCCTGACAAGAGACGCCTGGTCAAAAGGACTTTGATTAGGCTAGATTCAGATGTGTACATATTCCAAGAAACTAAGATGTGTAAGGAAAAGGCTGAGGACTTTGTAGGCTACTATTACAAATGGGGGGGCATCTTTTGTGATGCAATCGATATGGCAGGAGGCCTTGGCATCATGTGGAACCCTTCCAAAGCCGATGTACATTTGATTGCCTCTTCAAATAAGTGGATGGCGTGCAACATAACTTGCAAACAAATGACACTGTACTTCCCCCTGCTCAATATTTATGGACCTGTTAAAATAGAGGATAAACTGGCCATATGGATGGAAATTACAAACCTGATCTACACATTGGGAAGTAATAAGGTAATTGCTGCGAGAGATTTCAATGCCTTGCTAAGTTTATATGAGAAGGCAGGTGGTCTCCAAAAACCGACAAAAGTAATGGAGGATTTCAAATGCTTTGTCTCAAACAATAAGCTAGTCGACATAATCCCCCAAAATGGTAGCTATACTTGGACAAACAGAAGACTGAATTTTTTGAACATATCAGAGTGGCTAGATCATTTCTTGGCAGGTGAGGGGTGGATCAATGGTAATCTATCCCTAGAGTCACAAATTTTCCCTCAGGTTGGATCTGATCATATGCCAATTTCTCTTTTCATTGACCAAGAGATTAGATGCACGAAGAACTATTTTAAATTTCTTAGTACGTGGTGGTGAGACGGAAGGTTTTTGGATTGTCTAAGGAAATGGTGGTTGGAGAGTAATGTTTATGGGGGATCCCCTAGTTTCAGATTCATCAAACATATCCATTTCCTAAAAAACAGAATCAAAGATTGGAACAAAACATCATTCAAAAACATATTTGCAGAAAAAGGCTGAATTGAAGTAGAGTTGGATGCCTTAAACTGTTTGGTAATGAAGTCCGGCATGACTAACACATAATTCTTGTTGGAGAAGGAACTAAAGTCCCAATACACGGAAATACTCAAATGAAAGGAGATCTACTGGAAGGATAAGTCCAGGGAATTATGGGTTTCGGATGGTGATCGAAACACTAAATTTTTCCACTCATCCACAAATGCAAGAAGATTAAATAACAAGATCTGCTCAATCCATGATTCAGAGGGGAACATGAAGAATTCGACCACGGAAATTGAACACACCGTAGTTGAATATTTTACTGGCATATTACCATTGATTAACAAAGTAATCAATCCAGTTTTGGATATTGCTGACTGTGAAATGTTGACTGCCCCGTACACAATGGAAGAAATCAGAGAGGCGATCTTTTCTTTGCACCCACACAAAGCACCTGGTCCCGATGGCATAAAGGTCGAATTATTCCAAAAAGGTTGGGACTTCATCGGCAGAGACATATGGGGCGTGGTTGAGGAATTTCGGAAAAAAGGAAAGTTTGTAAGAGAGATGAACTATACTCTTATCGCCCTTATCCCCAAGAAGCAGGTCTGTGAAACAATGGCAGACTATCGACTGATATCATTATGCAACACCATATACAAGGTTATAGCAAAGGCAATGGCTAAAAGACTGAAGAAATTACTACCAAAATTGATAACAGAAAATCAAACTGGCTTCACTCCGGGTAGAGACATTGCGAACAACATCATCATGGTGTCGGAAGTCATCCATTCTCTCCACAAAAACAAGATAAAAGGTATGATTGTGAAGCTCGATGTTGCAAAAGCTTATGACAAGGTTGTATGGAATTTCCTTGGGCAAGTTCTTCATAGATTTGGGTTTCCACCAAAATGGACTGAGTGCATCAAATTCTGCATTAGCATAGTGAATTTCTCGGTATTGGTAAATGGAAATGTCTGTGGTTTCTTTAAGGCTACTAATGGATTGAGTCAAGGGGACCCTTTGTCTCCATCTTTGTTTGTAATAATGGCTCGGAAGGTTAATTAAGAAAAGACATAATGAAGGCATTTGGCGAGGAATCAAAGTGCACGAACAGTTTGAAGCTATCACACATTCCCAGTTTGCTGATGACACAATAATCTTTGGGAAGGTGGTGATCCCGTAGGCCATTGGAATAAGGAACACACTTGATGAATACACTGTTGCTTCGGGTCAAGAAATGAATATGGAAAAGTCGCATCTATTTTTTTTCCACACAAAACTGAGGATTCAGAAAGATATTGAGCGAATACTTAACATAAGAACCGCTGAGATGCCTATCAAATATTTGGGGGTGCAGATTGATAAAGGGGTTAGGCAATCCCAAATATGGTGCGATGTAATCAAATCATGTCAACTTAAGGCGGAGAACTAGAAAAATAGATGGTTGTCTCAGGCTGGTTGTCTTACAATGATTAAAGCAATGTTATTTGCTATTCCAATTTTCAGCATGTCATGCTTTCAAATGCCAAGTGCTACATGTAATAAATTGGACAATCTGCTTCGGAATTTGTTTGGGACGGTGCTAAAGAAGATAGGAAGATGCCACTCATCAATTGGGATACACTATGCTTAGTAAAGGAGGAGGGCGATGCTGGCCTTAGAAAGATGGGACTTCAAAACTCTGCGCTGGGGGCAAAACTGACATGGAAAATGTGTAAAGAACCGCAGAAGCCATGGTGCCGCTTATTCCAGAAGAAATATCTTGATTCAGATGATCCCAACAAAATCATCTCGGTGGCTAATTCTGCCCGTGGCTCTGCAACTTGGAACTTCCTATGGGAGAACAGAAATATCATCACGGATCATATGTCATGGCAAATAGGGAATGGGAAAGCCGTCTTGTTTTGGCATGACTCATGGGAGGGGTTCCCAACTTTAGCTACCTCTTTTGACGAAACATGGGTATGTCAGGTCGAGAATGAAGTTGGTAAGTATGTCTGCGATTATATGTTGGAGAACGGTGAGAGGAGTGCAATACGAAAATGGAAAAAACTAAATATTGGTGATCCGCTGTAGTGCAAGAAACTTTTGGAAATTCTACAAGCAATGCATATCCTGGTATCAAATGAGGATGACCAAACCTTCTGGTGTGCTGCAAAGTCTGGAAAGTATAGTGTTAAACTTGGATATGAACTACAGAGATATAGGAAAAGGCAGGAAATCTGGCCAGAAAAACTATGCTGGAGCAATAAAATTCTCCCTAAAGCCGGGGCATTCCTATGGATTGCCTTACATGGGAAGATACTCACAGAGGATCGGCTAAAAATAATTGGCATTTCGGGACCCAGTTGGTGCGTATTGTGCTGCTCTGATGAGGAATCGGTCAATCATCTTTTGTATCGGTGTCTGGTTGCTAAACTATGTTGGAACTGGTTTCTTGTCGAAATGAACTGGACCACGGTGAGGAATGAGACATTATATGACTTTTTACTGTCATGGCCTTGTCAAAAAAAGACAAAATGGAGTGACTTATGGCTGATTGGACCTGCAATGATCACATGGCACATATGGAAGGAATGAAACAGAAGAATTTTAAGGAAACATCACTCCCAACAGAGGCATTGGTTGGAAAAATAAAATCTGCAATAGAAGAAGTTATAAACGGGAAAATGCTAAAGGATGGTCCGAGGATATACACAAATTGGGACTCTCTAATGGAAAAACAATGGTGTCTGAGGGACACTAGTGGATATGTACCCCCCTCAAAATCCATGAAAAGAGAAAACATAAGGTGGCTGGCTCCCCCCTGTGGATGGGCAAAACTAAACTTTGACGGAGCCAACAGGGGGAATCTAGGGAAGTCTGGAATTGGAGCTATTATCCGAAATGACAGTGGTAAAATTATATGTGGGATATTCAATGAGATTGGCAACACGACAAATAATGATGCCGAGATTCATGCTTTGGAGGCCGGATTAAGATTGTGTGTATAGTATAACATCAAGCAACTTATGATTGAAGGTAATTCACAGCTGATTATCAATGGGGTTGCAAAATCCAACTTTCATAATTGGAAACTCAAAAAATGGCTTCAACTTATAAATGACCATCTCAAGATAATAGGCACCTATGAAATTGCGCATGTCTACCGAGAAGGTAATCGGGTTGCTGATTATCTTGCTAATATGGGGATTGAAAAAAGTGACGGCCCTGTCATCTTCAATCATCTCTCGACAGACATTGACATAACAAATCTCTGTTCAAAAGATTTTGGAGAATCTGCACGACAAGGCATTGGGTAAGAGATCAGGCTCCGAACAGATTATGTACCTGACAGCTCGGGATTGGTGGCTGTGTTTTGAGTCACAAAAATCTGATAAGGGGTACACATTTGTTCAAAGGAGCAAGGCGACGACTAGTTCTCTCGACTGAGGCGGCAAATGGACCTGAAACACAATGTGTTCTTGGTGTTGGCACGAGGTATGTACCGTTGGCGTGCTAAAGCAATACTTATCCTCTCGGCCGAAGCAACAGATTCTTGTTAAGCGGATTTCAGAAAGATTGAGATCCGAAGGGGACATTGCCCCATATATAGATGGACTGTTATACATGTTTCTCCACTGCTCGTGCTTATAAGCAATATGGCTCACTTTGGAAGTATAAGCTGTGTTAACTGCGAGAATTCGCTGGACGATCAACTCTGGAACCTCTTTTACACAGAGGAGCGGGTGTATGATGCATTGAGGGAACTGATAGACATTAGTCTCAACCTGAATCGCCACTGGTGTGATGCCACAATATTGGAGGCTACTCTGCTTCCTCTCGTTGATACTATTGAGATGGGGGAACGAGCAGTGGAGATGCTTTGTAAAACCATTCATTGCAGACGACGTGGCTAACAACATATTGAGTCTGGTGGAGGGGGTGAATGTGAGTATTCTGAAAATATATTTCCAACCTGAAAATTACCTCTCATCGGAACCTGAGGAGGATTCGGATGAATCGGATGATAGTATGGGATCGATGGATAGTGGAGACCTGCGGGATAAAGCCCAACATGAAGTCTGGCTGGAAATGAAGGCAAGCCTGAAGACCCACATGGAAAATGCGTGGGTGGTATTCCGGTGCGGGGTCTTCAATGGAGATCTAGACCCGCTAAGGAATATGACCAAGGACAGTGCATTCCTAGCTATCCTATATCTTTCTAATAATCAACTCACAAGAAGCATTCCGTCATCTTTCTCTAATCTCTCTTCTCTAACTAAGCTACATCTTTGGGAGAATCAACTCATAGGAAGCATTCCCTCCCCTCAAGCATTCCCTCCCCTCTCTCTGATCTCTCTTCTTTGACTAGCCTAGCTCTTTCTTATAATCAACTCACAGGAAACATTCCCTCCTCTCTCTCTTATCTCTCTTCTCTAACTTATCTAGATCTTACTGAGAATCACTTGATTGGTTGTATCCCAAATTCCTTGGGCAATCTCTCTTTACTGGAGGCAATGTTTCTTTCAGACAACCAACTGAATGGAACTCTTCCCCCCTCCTTTTCAAGACTCTCCTCCCTTACCTTAGTGCTGATGGGAATTCATTCAGCCAGGATATTGCTTCCTCAACACTACCCTCCACGCTTGAATTTCTCTCTCACTAAACAGCCATCAGATAATTTCAAAGGTTTTCTTTCATAACCTTAGCAAATTATCGGATTTGTCCTTATCCAATTGTGTACTTAACAGCAGCCCCACATGGATTCCCTCATTTTAGTTAACACGGTTGCATATGACATTATGCAAGGTGGTGGATGGTCGAATCCCCTCATGGATTTCAACTCAATTCTCACTTGAAGAGTTGACAATAACTGATAGCAATCTTGTTGGAGAAATTCCCTCTTGGTTATAGGATATGAGACTACGCTCCATCAATCTCACAACAAATCATTTGAAAGGTTGTCTTTTGCTCAATACTTCAGCTTGGAAGGCAATAAAGGTTGTAGGCATGTCTAACAATGCATTGTCTGGACAGATACCACCAATTTGGCCATCTCATATACAATGGTTGTTGCTCAATGATAATTGGCTAACGGGAAATATTCCCCCAAGCATACAGGTTAACTCTTTATTGCAAGTGTTAAATTTAGCAAATAATCATTTGAATGGAAAAATCCCTTCAAGCATAGCCAACTTTTCCTCACTTCAAATTTTGAATTTGGGGAATAATAATTTGGGAGGTATGATACCATATGAGTTTGGTGAGCTAAGTCAACTACAATCACTAGTGCTAAAGAATAACTAGTTGAGTGGGGCATTCTCTCCTTCAATATCTAGATATCGAGCAAAACCTATTGAAAGGCCAAATTCCAAAGTCAAAAGTTTACCTTTTACATTTGCAAGTGTTAGCGATGAGAAATAATAATTTTGAAGGTAGCATTCCTACATAAATTGGGCAGCTGAAGCACCTCCAAATCTTGGACCTTTCTTCAAATCATCTATCTGGGTCTATACCATACAATGTTTTCAATTTGCAAGAATAAAAGGACGGATTTATCATGGTTCAAAAGTATCCATTTCTTAGTAAAAATTATCTATGTTTTGAAATAGTGATAGCAATCATGTATGAGGATGTATTAAATATGAATTCTAAAGGCAGAGATGAGCACTATCCATATATTTTCTCCACCATGGAATCAATGGATCTCTCCAACAATCAATTGAGTGGTAATATTCCTTCTGAATTAGGAAAGTTGAGAGGCCTGATGTTTCTCAACCTAACCATGAATAATCTCAATGGAACAATTCCAAATAGTATCGTGCAAATTAATCAACTAGAATCGTTAGACCTTTCTACAAATCATTTTTCTGGACAAATTCCATGGGGGCTTGGATCTTTGAGCTACTTCCAAGTCCTAAACTTATCAAATAACAATCTTTCAAGTAGATTACCACAAGGAGGACACATGACAACATTTGCAAATTCTTCATATAAAGGAAATCCAAGTTTATGGGGATGTCCACTTCGAAAGAACTTCTCTTGGCCAGATTTTGCTCTTGCTCCTCCTTCCATTTATGCTACTGCCAATGAAGAAGAACAAATTGAGGAAATTTTTTGGTATTGGATTGGAGTGGGACTGTCATACGGTGTTGGTTTCGGTGTTGTGGTGCTATCTATTTTACTAAGAAAGAAGTGGGGAGAAAAATACTTTGATGGGGTTGATATGGTGTTGAAATATCTATTTCCATGGCTCCACAATTTGAAAATATGAAAGGTTTGTGCAGGTAAGCTCTTAGACTTGCTTTTTCACACTTTATTTATTTAAAAATAAATAAATTTAGGTTTGAAAATTCATTAAATTTATTATTTGTGTTCGGAATATTTGTATGTTTTGCAAATCTTGGAGTACTTAATTGGAAGCTTTTTAATGGTGCACTAATATTTTTGAGATAGATTGTGCAAATTCATTGTGCTCATTAATATTACGATATATTTTTTTTTATGGTGGTTAGTCAACTATGTGTATAGTTTTTATTTCAAATGTAGTATAAAATAAAATTTGAAACATTTTTAACCTCTAATTTGTACTAATTTATTATCTTTATTTAAATCTTTTGTGTTTTTATAAATATATGATATTATAAAATTAAACATTTTTTATTTTATTTTAAACACATTTTATGTAGTAAAAGATAAAATCTCTATTTGAAATTTAATAGATTTACAGTCAAGTTGGGATAAAGTATTTTTCATAATTAATACTATTTTATTTTCAAGTCAAATTCTTATAAAATAGTGTTAGCGTGCAACAATAAACAATATATTCTAGAGATGAAATACATGATAACCATTTGAAAGATCAAAATTTTAACATATGACATATTAAATGTTATTACACAAGATTTACATGGAAAATTTAGGATGGAAAAACCTTCTTTTAGTAGCTCTTCTTTTAATTTATTGTTCCTTATCCTTTAATATGCTTTATATCTGCACTCCAATTCATTTTTTCTTGTTTCTGATGGAGGAGCAAAAATAAAGAATCTGGTCTAAACAACACACAGCCACTTCGATTGTCATATTCTCTTAAGAAGAACAAACAAGGGCTGCAGGGCAACGTAGTTCCTACCCAATAGTGCAAAGGTGGTCGTGGCATGTGAAATGACAATAGTGGATGCTCAGAGGATGTACATGCATACTTTTCCTATGCATGAGGCTGAAAAATACATATCAAATGCAAATGGGATTTTTGAAGACATGAATGATAGCCTGACAAAAGTAAAGTCATGGGCAAAGGCCCAGAATATGCCGTAAAATCGGTTGTGAATTAATTCTTCTCTTGTGAAACTCTCATTTTCCTGGGTAAGTATTTATTCTCATGAAGGAGAAGGAAATGAGATAATGTAAAGGAATAGGATTTCTAGAGATATTTGAGAAGCAATGCAATAATGATCTTTTTAAAATATCAATATGTTATTTCATGCTAGTTAATTTCCAGTCAAAATGCCATTAAACTCTATAGATTGAGACTTAATACATGAATTTTAGATTGAAAACATTTTTTCTATATCACTGGTGAAGGGAAAATAGCAACAATAAATGCATCCAGATCAAAATTGATTGAAAATGCAGAGTAGCTTTCGAAGAGCACTCCACAAAAATCTGGGGCACTTAGATTCCTGACTGAAGTCTGAAGTCATTCAAGGCTCATCAAGAGCACGATCATTCTACAAAATGACACTAGTATGTAGATAATCTTGATCTATTCCCAAGTGTATTGTGTACATTATACATGAATTTTGAATGTTATGCACATGTCCTTACATATGTGCTTTATGACACATAATTAGTAACAAAAATTGCCTTTTAAGTGAGCACAGGTCAGCAAATAGGAATTTAAAGGTGATGCTTTTAGCTCAATATGCAAACTACAAATTTAACCATCACCTTGCCTAATATCATATATAGTGAAACTCTGAACTAAAAACACAATATCATTAATAATAGTGAAGAGTGGCACTCTTGAATTTATTAAGTACCCAGGAGTCATAGAAAATTTATACCTTGATTCCAAAATGAAACATCCAAGTTACAGGGCTAGATGAGTGGATTCCATTTCCTTTTCTTTCCAAAGTTACAACTATTGTTGTTTTCTCCATGTTTCGATTCTCAAGGGGAAATCCATTGTTCTCACTCCAACCAATATTTGAACAATTGGTTATCTTTAGGATCACAAACGTGCTTCAACCTGTTCTCCCAACCTATAATTACTAGCATAACAAAAACTTAGAAATTAAAAATGCCCCAACTAAACAATCACAAAGAACTGAATCTACTGTCGAGTTTCCCAATTAGAGTAGGAATACAAAATAAAAACTTAAACAACAAACTAGACTAGAGACTGGCAAAACTTTTGTTTTCTATTAAAACTAAAAACAAACTATTACAAAATGATTTAAAAAATCATTAAACTCATAATACAATGCTATTGATATTGCAAAAAATAAAGGGTTGTTGCCAACTGCAGCAAAAAGGTGAACCCTCATTTCTATAGTAAGTGTCAACAATAGACATAAAGGCTTCTATCCATTTTTAAACTATGTTGAACTACTTATAGTCTTATATACAATTCTTCTTTCAACAGAAAGGAAGATTCTTTTTTATTTTCTGGACACGTGAAGTGATCCCTATTATCGTTATATTGTTTGTTTGTCACATATGGAGTTTAAAGCTTTGGAAAGCTAATACATGCCTTTTTCATTTATATTTTACTATATAGTTTTTATGGTTTCACAGATTTTAGATGCACTACCAACAACACTATATCAGATTAACCCATTTATCTCCTTATTAACAATAACGACTTAATGGAATTGGTCATAATGGGGCAAGAAACTTTGTGGAAATTTTTTTCACACAACAAAAGTCATCACAATGATAATTGAACCACAAGGAGCTGGAACATATGTATGCTTCAGATAAAAAATTCAACTGCAGAGTCCCACATAGTAGTCTACAAATTAATATAAGGAATTTCATATGAACTGTGCACTCCATCTACACTAGTTCATCAATCCTTCAAAAATCAAGATCAATGATTGGAATTGTGCTACAGTCAAATACCCATTTGACTTGCAAATATTCTTTGAGACTACTCTTAGTTCTCGGGTATGGTTCATCTCTAGCAATCCTATCGATTATCCTCCATAGTACCTTTTTTGTAATTATTCCAACTTAATGCAAGTAAATTGAGAACCTTTTTTGAATTAGGGTCCAAACTAATAATAGTTGTAATATACTTAACAAGCCAACCAGATCAACTTGGCACTTTTTTCGTACATTCTCTATGTGGATTAATGGCATCTATCCTTAACCTAAAACCTCAATTTAATTACCCCAAGTATATACAATTACAGCTATATGCATGACCTTTTCTCTCATCATTAAATTTTCCTATATAAATGTTACAGTTTTCATTCCCAAAGTCATTAACCTAATTGACATCTAGAATAGCATGCCTCCTCAAACAACCTACATCACTTAATTTGCATGGTTGAAGTGAGTTCATCTACAGTCAATTATATATTGTGGCCAAAACTGATGACCACAATTTGGCCCTTCCATTCTTCAAGGTTCATGCATATTTTGGTATATCATAATTCTTGTCAACAATATGCATTAAAAGTAAAATATCGAATAATTTGTTTGTTTATTTTGAGATGGTGAAGCTCAGGGCTCAAATACATGCATTATGTTTGTTTCTTTTGTCTAGGTTGTCACACTGGCCATTAGGGAGGTCACTTGAAGTCACAATGCAGTTCACCAACCTTATATATGCTCATGTAGTGGTCTGAATGCATAGAGTGCTACACTACCACTACCAATTTGAGACATGTTTTTAAATCTATCTTGTAGAATGAGGGAATATAAGCAATAACATCAAAAGATGCTATTTCCTTGTTACTGAAAAAAGATTTTGGTACTTGAGCATGTTACAGAAAAGGGATACAAACATGTTTCATTTCCAAAACAGCTAACTAACATTAAATAATTGACAACATAATCTTGCATTGTGAAAGTGCCTTTTGTATCCAATATTTCACAACATTAACAACAATGAAGATAGATTATAAATTACAGTCAATGAAACACATCCAAGTATATTTTTTTTCCATGCACTACTATGTTTCAAAGAAGATCAAAGAAGTATAGATATTCTTAAAGAATAAAATCAAAAGTAGTGCTCTGTTATGAAATTGTAAATCCAAAAAGGTATCTTACTAAGTTTACTAAAGACTCAGTCTACAAAGTTCATGAACGTAGTCAAATCTTAATTTTAGTAGGACTTCATCAAATTCTTTGCTTAGTCGGGAATCTTGTATTATGATAATTTTGTTCATTGACTAAAATTTGCTCCATCCCTTAAATCCTTATATAGATGTAATGAATCTCTCATTTCATCTATTAGTAGAAGAAGAAGAATATGTATGGATGTGACTCGTTAAATCCTCTAGCGGTGGTCCCATCTTCAAATCCTCTTAAATTTTTTCTTTCAGTAGCTTGTTATCCTTGTTATTGTTCTGTGCTATAGGAATTCATTTACTGTTCTATCCAAGCAGACTCCTCATGCTCTTGCCATCATAATTAGCCTCTACTTGCACATTTATATGATGTGAACAACACTTCATGCCTAAATCTAGCTCAGTGTTGTTTCCAATTTTGCAAATTGAATTTGACACTCTATGGATCATTCCAACATTTTGTAATAGATAACTTTGGTTTTGTTTGACATAAAATATGGACTGAGATAACATAGCCAAGGAGATGTGGAACAATGTAAGTAACTTAGTTATGCTTTTAACCCCATTTGAAAATGTTATATAGTTTTAGCCACATATGAAAATGTAATTGATCAGTTTGCAGCCAAAACCATCACAAATGAGCTTGTTCCAATTTTTGGATACTAATTTTTTGTTTTCCTTCAACCAATGCCATTGTTTGTGATTGTTTCAACTTCATGTTACTGCATTTTTTTAGACTTAATTGTTACTCCTAGGTGACTGAATTGGCAAGAGGAATATCATGTTTTTGTATGTTGTAGTTACTACAGCTAGCAATGCACTTAGATTGCATATTTTTAGAATTAATTCTTACTCCTAGGTGACTGAATTGGCAAGAGGAATATCATGTTTTTGTATGTTGTAGTTACTACAAGTAGCAATGTACTTAGATTATAGTGAGTCAAGTAATTGAAGTTCTTAGATCCTTATGTTTTACTTGCTACCTATATTAGTATCAAATACATATTGTTGATATTCACTTTGTTCTATCTTTATGAAAACTATTTTCTAAATTCATTTAATATTTTTGTCTACTGGCTTTATTTGGACATTTGTGTTCTGAAAGGGCAATATTTTATTCTTCATAGATCTGGAATTTTCTAGTGTGAGAAAAAGCATATGTCTGCTAGTAAGGAAGTGGGCATTTTCAAAGCACAGCTCAAATGTGATTTATAACTCCATGCCTTGATCTAGTGGTTGATTGTACTCTCAAGAACTCATTCTTCTCTATATAGTTTATTGCCCCTATGATTATGGTTGGAGACTATATTAGTATTATACTTGCTTTTCATGTTTGCCTAAATAATGGTGTTTCGACATTTCTAAATGTTGGTGGTATGAAAATTAAATTTCATAGGTGGATACTTGAATTTATTTTGATCAAATTATTTCTTGACAATGGCACTTCTATCAAAATGATATAATTTGGGACAATATTCATGTTTTTCTTAATTAAGTACTCTAATAGTAGATAGTTTTTATAGCCATTATAGACAATAAAGAAACAAAACTGAAACCTTGGGAATTAGTACCTTCTTTGATATATTCTCATGACAGAGAAAAAGCAAGAAGAAAGATAAATTACGCACCTCTATAACTGAGGGACCTCAACCTGTTGTAGTCTTCTTGGCCTGCACTTAAATCTAGTTTCTAAAACTTTTTGAACATTCTCATACGCAAAAACTTTATAGTACCAAGAGGAGAAACTTTACAGTACCAAGAGGAGGAGCCTTGAGTATAAAAAAAGAAAAATAATGGACTTGAAAGTGATGACAAGAGATTTGTTTCAGCTATTATACCAAAAGTCGGATGTAAAAGTTTTGGGAAAATAGTTAATTATAGCAAAATTTGATCCAAAACAACACAAAAGTGAATTTTACAGCCTCTGTTCTCGAAATATTTTGATTTTAGCCCAACCCTCTTATGTTCACTTACACTGCACTTCGCCTAAGGAAGGGTAAATAACATTTGTTCAGTATGGATGACAAGATCAACATGTACGTAAATACAAACCCCAATGCTAATGGCAGGTTGCATTACGGTGCATAAGATTGGAAATTTTTTTATCATATCTATATTTGCATAAACATATATCAAATAACCAAATCATACAAACAACATAAAATTAAATGTAGAAAAAATGGATTAGAGAAAATAAATTTCTGCAGACATGAAAGAAATATAGAAGGGTCTACCTGCAGTGTCCCACAATCCCAAGTTCACCGTATTTCAAAAAACCACCACTTTTTCACTGATATTGTCGGATGCCATTGATACATAATCCCGATTAAACCAAATCACCCACAACCCATTTTCATTCACCATCCCAAACAAAAAAAGGAAGTAATTATGATTATAGTAATAAAACCCAACAAGAAGCCTGAATTTAGTAATGATCGAACTGATCAGAAGCTTTGCTCATTCTTTCAAGTTTATAAGAGTATATCAGTTGATGGAAGCATTGGATAATCTTAGACTGATGCTCAGATTCGTCTCGATATAAATCCTTAGGAACCATTTTCTTCCCAACGACTTTCCAATTGAATCCATCCAAATGATGGTGGACACAAGACAATGGTAGAAACAAGACAATGAAACGAAATGAAACACACACAAAAATACCAAGAAAATGAACAAAATACCAACAAATATTATCACCCAGAGACAAAAACTAAAAACCAAAAGGCAAAAAGGAGCCATGGCAGATATAGGACAATGAAAGGAAACAAAATAGAACATAAAACAAAAATATAAATTACCCCTGCATCTCAAATGAACTAAACATATATAAGAGATAAAATCATGATTTTTTAAACGGTAATTTTGTGTTGTCCACAGAATAGACAAATGACCACAATATCACTTGAGAGGATGAGAAGAATGTTTGTGTTTAATTTTTGTTGAGAATACAGTTACATTACTGATTTTCTAATTTTCTTAGAGAAGGGTTTTGAGGAAAATCCTATGATCAGAGATTCAGAAGTAGAAACGTTACACAATCATATCAGAATGCATGATATTCTAAACTTTTGAAATCTATGAATTTTTTATGAAATACATTTGAAAATTTAAAACTTGTAATTATGGTAGAAATAGATTGACCAACAATGCAATTTTCCAGTTTTCATGAAACAATGCCAATAACATCCATTGCCCTTCTCAATTTGAGAGCATTATGTGGGCAGGTTGAATTTAAGGGTGTGCTACACATTCTGCTTACAAAGCACAAACACAGAAATACCTCAACATGATGTCATCACATGAAATACAATGCCTGATGTGATGCTGAAAATGAATTTGTTGATAAGGCTTTACAAACTTTCAAACACCTGAACTGTTGTGCACAAAAATGGATCTGTCGAACAGGTTTTAGAAACTTCCAAGCAAATGCAAGATGTGGAAGCATTGACAAGGCATTTGATCTATTTTAGTGAATGCGATGTTTGCAAGTTGTGCACAAAAATGGATTTGTCGAACAGGTTCTAGAAACTTCCAAGCAAATGCAAGATGTGGAAGCATCGACAAGGCATTTGATCTGTTTTAGTGAATGTCCCATAGAAATGGCGCTGTAATAGACGTACTGATCTGTTGTATATGCACATAGTGTGTCGGTTATAAAGGCCTTGGAAACCTTTAAGCAAAGGCGGTTGATGGAATTCAAAGATTGTGTGAAGTAAACCCCAAACAAACGTTGTCTCATAAGGCGCAACGACTACAATGAAGTTCTAATGGTATGAAGATTGATTAAAGTTAAAGAATCAAACATGGTGAAAGAAGATGATGCGTGATATGGTTGAAAATGCTACAGTTACTATATTTATGCAAAATGTGGACTCATAGATATGCAGCTGAATTGTTTGACAGAATACCTCAAAGAGATGTCATCTCAAGGACAGAAATGAAATGATTGCAGAATGTGGAACTACAATAAGTCAGAATTGTACTATCCCAGGGGCCTCTATATAAATGCAACAGAGAGAAAAAGTTTTCATTGTTTTGATGCACAATTTTAATAAGGAAATCTAAAGTCAAAATCCCTTTATTAGGTAAGTACCCAACTGAAAGAAATTAGAGAATCCAATGAAAAAGTGTGTGCACCAGATAAAGGAAATTTCAAGTTTCAGAATACACTAACAAGGGCTACAAACCTTTAAATTCACCAAACACAATTTTTGAGAGTTACCTGTAGGGCTATGGCCTAACAGACAATTATAATTTTTTGTAAGGCCACATAATCTCAATGAGTACAACTTGCTGCAATCTATTTACGGCAACTGATTTTTCAAGAAGTAGCTCTATGCGTGGCAAATATAGCGTTTATGAAAAACTGTCTACAAAAAATATTTCACCCTTGGATTCCCTTGACTCTGTCAAGGCAGAAATACATAAGCGCTAATATAATATTTACATATTAAAATTTTTAAAAGCTCCACCGCAACAGAAATAAAAAAGGTCTAGCACTAGGACATTACAAATTTGTCTTGAAGATGACCACGAATCAAGTTCTAGTGTGCACTGTATTAACACAATCATAATAACAGACAACCAGAGGAAGGACGGGTGCAAATTGCAGGCAAAATTTACCAGAGTAAATGCATCATATACCTTTATATAAAGCAGTTTATCTCCCATGCCAACAGTTATTGAAGAGCACTTTTTCAACACTGTTATGTATAGAATCTCTTAACTATCCTCGTGACGGTTTCCCCAACAAAGCTTTTTTTTTTTCTTCCCATTGATGTAATTATTACCGTTTCAATTCGATTATTAAGCTACTCCCACATTAATCACTCAACTCTGGAAGGAACTAGATCTTTCCTATCATGCTTTACACGCGAACACCATGTCTAAATGCAGGGACACTTGTGATCCATGTACTCCTCAAATTCACCGTAATCCAATTGTTCCTCTTGATCTGCAAGAGATGCTTTTCATTCTGGAGCCGACCGCACTCCACCGCTTTCTTTTCCAATAAAAAAGCCCCCTCTTATGGAGAACACAGGATAAAAAAATGTGTAAGAGGCTCCAAAGCACGTAATTCCCTATGTCCACAACATTCGCCACGTCTGGACTGTTGAATAGATACCCTGCGATGCACGGAAAAAGCATTGTTTTTGGTGCTTTCTCTTGCGTTGGGGTCTGCAAAGCCTCCCCGCCCACCATCTACAGCCTGTCAATGCTCCCACCTTGCAGGCAATCGTTAAAGCCCCATCACATATCTCTGCCAAATATGAAATTGGACTTAGAATAAACTTGGCATAGTACAAATCAATCCACACTATTGGCTATTCAAACATATGATTATTAACTGTTTAATGCAAAGCCTTGCCAATAGTTCCATGCGGGGCAGGAACTAATAAGAAAATGGTGGTTGCACCAGCGATATTGGGAGCTTTGGAACAGTGTATTGATATCCATCAAATCATATTGGAAATGCTCTGGAAGACATGTGTGCAAAATGTTTATTGAAAAACATTTAGACACTTCAAAACAAATACACAGGTGTAAGGCCAAACTCTAAGCCTTTTCCAGCATCCTCCTGGACTCTGCCAAAATATGTTTATTCATAATTACATGATATCAGTATACCTTATTTTGGGTTAAAGTTTTATATGTATTATTTTATTATATAATTTGATTATTTTGATGCATTTATTAATTTAAAATTTAGTCTATTAAAATAATATGTTTAAATTTCTTGTTTAGAATCTTTTTTTTTATTATTATTTAATAGCTTATTCATCTTCAATAAAATTGCAAACTTGTAATTTTAATTTAAAGTTTAAAATTTCATATTTTAAATCTAACAATTGTTTGATCTAACAAATACTCACTCATGGAAATGAAATTTTTTAATTTCATATATTTAGCATTTTAAAATGTCATCTTAAGACATTTTACAGAATGTTTTGACAAACATTGAAACATTCTTCTCATTATTTGTATATGTATCATTCAATCGTATCATAAATAAATGAAAAATTAACTTTATTCTATCAACCGCCATTCATTATCAAGCTAACACTTCAAGGCATATTCTAGTACAAAATATCAATTTGCTTACATAAGTAAGGTTAATACTTCATATAGTGATATTCATTTTCCTATTGGTGTAAGGGCTTGTGTTTGGAAAGTAAAATTCTACAATTCATGAAGTTGGAGTAAGCTTTAGTCTATCTGTGGAAAAAGGGAAGATTATGCAATGTAATGCATTGTGCCATTGTATATGATAGGTGAAAACATGTCTTCTATTTTCACACAAACTAACCTAATTTTATAACATTTTGTCCTATAGTATGCTCCTATTCCTCTAAGTTACTATGGTTATTATGAAAGAATTGGTAATTAACATGAATGAAAGAAATACAATCTCTCTAGCAGTTGACCTATAAGCTAGTACTAATTTGGGTATTTATGTGAAATAGGACACTGAATGAAGACAACCATGATGACTCCTTGTATATTTTTGTTACTCAATAAAAAGTTGAACTATTTAAGTATATGGCTGGGATACCAAATGTTAAGCCCCGCCAGGAAACCCCGAAGGGATAAAGCTAAAACACACGAATGGAGTGCAATAATTAAAAAAATAAATAAGATACAACATAATGATACAAGGAGTTATCAAAAGTTCAGATAACACAGTGAAAGACTAAACAAAACCTAAGGAGTTTCCCAATGTGATTACGCAACGTAACATCTATCCCAACTCACGACATCTGACCCAATAAAATAGGTTAACTTAATTTCATGTTATTACTTTAAACAAGGATATAATTTGTTTAGTAAATTATCATTACAGAAAATAGGACACGCTCATCCATTATGGTTGAAGGTGAGTCTAACATGAGAAAATTTACCCATTAAAGTTAAAACATAGATAACATATGAATTCATTCATTAAAGTTAAAATATAGCTAATATGATGAAGTTCATTTATTAAGGTTAAAATGTAAATAACTAAATGAAGTTCATCCATTAGAATTACAATTCAGGTAATATGACGAGTTCATTCAACAATTGTTATCCATTCATTTCATTCAATCTTACATTAAACACATGCCATGCATCTAGTTCCAAAACACACTATAATTTCATCATAACTAGTGAGATCTTCTCATGCATACTTAATTTCATTAACAATTATAGAATTCATTCTGCAAATCAAACTACACTCTTTCATGATCCACATTACTGCATTAAGAGACGACCATACATGCATTTACAATAAATCTCATCTAATCCACTTATACATTCTATCAAAAAGCCATCCATACATGCTAACACTAAAAACATGAAACATAAGAACAAAATCATCACATAACACCAAACTGATATCGGAGTTCACCCTAAAGGGCTACATCTTCGAGTCCGCTCAATTGCAAGACCCCTCTGATCATTTAAATAAGTTAAGGGTACATCAATTCCACATCATTTACATTCTTGCCCTCCATGCGAATCATTCCAATAAACAACCGACCACATCAGTCAATAAATACATAATTGATCCCTACACAGAAACGGATCCAACTGAACATATTAAAAGGTAATACAAGGTCCATTACCCGAGAGTACTCTAACTTGAGACCTGACCTGCTATGGTCAACCACAAATCATCACTCAACACCTGCATAAAGGATAAGACCAGTTATAACACCATCACAAGGCAACGACCAAACTAGAGACCGAAGACATAAACAGGTACCCCAAATCAACCAAACGATAGGGTCCAAACAAACATATCAAGGCCTTGCCATTAATTAAACAAAAGCGAATACATAAATTAAACTTGCATAGGCAATAGCCGGGGAAGAACAATCTTCTTTCCTAATGGTTTAAACAATAAAAGTCGATCAAGTTTTCTGAAAGATCTAAGTTTTCAAAAAAATAAATTAACAGAAAAATCACCATTACAAGGTGGATACAATACTATAACTGCTATATTACCATTTGTCTATTTCACAATACAGAGGAAGAATATAACTAAACCATTTATTTTACTAAATGAAGATATCATTAACTTACCAATTTTCCAAATCGATACATGATTACATTTCCAATAATTCTGATAGCATATCTTTTAAGTTTTCAAAATATCCAATGATAAACATTTCATTTTTTAATTACTCATATAATTTAGTATTCCATTTCTAAAGTTCTCAGATGACCTATTATCAATCACATCCAATAATAATATATCCCTAAATAACCTATTATTTAGAAATTACCAAAATATATTTTATTTCAAGAATTTTTCAATTAAAATAATATTTAATCTTTTTCCAAAAGATACTTCCTCATTAAGACAGATACCCAAATTAAATATTAACTATTATATATTTACTATCCCCTGAAAAATAAAATATAATAATACCCAATGTCCAATTAAATATTAATTAATATATATATATATATATCTCCAATAATAAATATATATTAATAATGATTTATTAATACACCGCTTTCAAAATTAAATATTAAATTAATATACATTTATTAATCCTCATTAATAAAATATATATTAATAATATTTAATAATAGATAACTAAAAAAAATCTATTAAAACAAACTTTACATTAAAACAAGTTTTATATTATATTTTTTTTTTTATTAAAAACAAAATTAAAAAAAAAACTTTTAAAACAAATAGGGAAGACCACTGCGGGGCCCACCTCCCATCACGGGAGAGGCAGAAGCCCTCGCAGCTCCCCCACGACCACACAGTGGAACGTAGGGGCCCCCTGCGGCCATTGTGGATACAGGTTTTACCCTGCGGCCCGCGGGGAGGAGGGTGCGGGTAGAGCCCTCGGCTCCTCCGCCCTCCAACCCTAGTCTGCTAAAATAAAATATATTTATATTTTTTCTATTTTGGATTAAACAATATGAATTTTTAAATTTAAATCCACAAACTCCACAAAATAAAATAAAAATCAACTAAAAACCCCTCCCCCAATTTCATTAATCACAGTCTCATACAAAGACTGAAATATATTTTCCAGAATGAACAATAACACCAATATTGGAAATTTTTCCAGCATAATATTGGTTTTTTTTTTCAAAATACATACCTTGTTGAATATCTAATCCAAACAAGCAAATGTTTAACTAATTTCTACTAAGAATCTTAACCTTGAGGGCATTCAAAGGAGGGTTTAAAATTAAACTGCATGAAGAACATCCAAACCCATTTTTTTGAAAACAATAACCAGATTGATAAACAGATTCCTACCTCAATAAGCATTCCTGGAAAAGATCTGATGAATAGCCCAACCTGCAACTCAAGAAATCCTTCCTTCCCAAAATACCCAAATCCCTACCCCGACCCATCCTAGCATTTGAGTGATTTTCATGTTGGAACTATTATGGATGCTTTATTTCTATGCATTATGGATATAGAACTTTATATGATCCCAGGATTGGATAACTTTGATATATTGATGCTTCATTTCTATGCATTATGGATATAGAATTTTATATGATTCTAGGATAGGATAACATTGAGATGGTGTATGTCATTTATTTGATTTGCAGGACTTTATTATGATGCTAGAAATATGATGCATATCTTATGAACGGATTAAATTTATGAGGATTATGATAATTTCTTATGTGGATTGCTTTGATATATGGTAAATTGATTTGTATGATGTCAATTGTATGCAGAGTGATTGATTTGTATTCTTATTTATGTGTTTAATATTATATGAGGCTATTTGGGAATTACTAATGTGTAATTGAGATGCACAGGAAAATTATCCATGTGACCATGGAAACATTATGGAGAATCAAGCCTAGGTCTATGTGCGATTGTGAAGCCAGGGGTTGTCTATTTGGAGAGACAACCCCTCGTTTGTAAACATATTTTAATTTGTAAATGTTATGCTTGCATGAGTGTTCAATTTGGTAATTTGTTTAATTTATATATATTTTAAATAGTGTGAAAGACTGATTTTGAGAATTTAAGTTAATTAAAAATATTCTACCCTCATTAATATTCTAAAATACAACTATTAGCTTTGTTAATATTGAGAGAATTAAAATTAAATGAGGGAGAAAAGAATTTTGATTTTTAATTAGAACATCAAGTTAGATTATTTGAATAGTTAAAAAGAATGATTTTTCTTTTCTTTTCTTTTCTTTTATTTATTTATTTATTTCTTTTTATTCAAAAGTTGTTTAAACTCTAAAATAAGGGATTAGGTCAAGAGATTCTTCTATTTAACCCTAGGTTTGGAAATATTTTTGGGGGGGTTATTTTTGGGAGAGCTTTTTGGAAAATATTTTGGAAGAAGGATTTTTGGAGGAGATTTGGGCATTTTCAGAAGGAAGGATTTCTTGAGTTGCAGGTTGGGCTATTCATCAAATCTTTTCCAGGAATGCTTATTGAGGTAGGAATTGTTTTATCAATTTGGTTATTGTTTTCAAAAAAATGGGTTTGGATGTTCTTCATGCAGTTTAATTTTAAACCCTCCTTTGAATGCCCTCAAGGTTAAGATTCTTAGTAGAAATCAGTTAAAGATTTGCTTGTTTGGATTAGACATTCAACAAGGTATGTATTTTGAAAAAGAAAACCAATATTATGCCGGAAAAATTTCCAATACTGGTGTTATTGTTCATTTTGGAAAATATATTTCAGTCTCTGTATGAGACTATGATTAATGAAATTGGGGGAGGGGTTTTTAATTGATTTTTATTTTATTTTGTGGATTTAAATTTAAAAATTCATATTGTTTAATCCAAAATAAAAAAATATAAATATATTTTATTTTAGCGGACTAGGGTTGGAGGGCGGAGGAGTCGAGGGCTCTACCCGCGCCCTCCTCCTTGCGGGCCACAGGGAGCCGTGACCACTTTGTGGCCGCAAGGACCTGCGACCACATCCCTGCGTCCACAGTGGCCGCAGGGTAAAACCTGCGTCCATGGTGGCCGCAGGGAAACCCTACATCCACGGTGGCCATAGGGGGCCCCTACATTCCACTGTGTGGCCGTGGGGGAGTTGCGACGGTGGCCACAGGGAAACCCTGCATCCACATTGGCCGGAGGGGGCCCTTGCGTTCCACTCTGTGGCCGCAGGGGAGCTGCAAGGGCTTCCGCCTCTCCTATGATGGGAGGTGGGCCCCGCAGTGGTCTTCCCTATTTGTTTTAAAAGTTTGTTTTTAATAAAAAAAATATATTAAAATAAACTTTTTTTCAGTCTTTTGTCCATATCAAAACTTTTAGTATGTGCGTGAAAACATGTTTATATGGTAGATTTAGCTACATTTGATAATCAACTTGTTTATGTACATTTCCTCACTTATTCTTTATGATGATATGTTGCTTTAGATTACATTAAATAATCTGCATCTGAAGAATTAATAAAAACTATAAAAATAATTGGTTACTATTTTGTTGCTGGAATTCTATAGATCCTTACGCTAGGATATAAGAGCTCTTGTCGCCAAACTAGTATTATACGATTCTAGGCAGTTCTAAGAATCATTATATGTGGGATAAAGTATAAGAATATTTTGTTATTTTAAATATGATTGTATAATTCAGGATTGATTCAATGGTACCCCTAGAAGTCAATATTTCATTAATAAGGTTTGCTTTGAGAGTGTTATAGTTGTTCATTTCTTGTAAAGTAAATCAAGTGTATTTTATTTTCCTCGCTATAATTCATTTCCACTTAAATCATTATCTTCACCCCTTAAGCAATCAGCCTCAATATCTTTCACAAGTCTATGAATTCCAGATTGACATCTTTAGTCCAAACTGAAGGATCAATTCAAAGCCAATATAAGTGAATACATTTTCCCTTCAATTTTGATTCTCATCTTTATCCAATCATTTTGGCATCATTTTCAGCGAAAGGTATTAAAGGCATGAAATTGTAGTGAGTTAAGTTAGGACCAATGCCCCAAGGTGAAAGTCCATGCAATTGTCGACCTTTCCTAGGTGATTAACATTGGTTTTCACTATTATAAATCATATAGGTACATGAATCACAATAGGGATAGTAAAGGTAGATTCATTTAAGGAAAGATACAATAAGTAGTTGTCAACAAGAAAAACCAAAATCAAGAAAAAAGACATCGATCAAACAAGTAGTAGTTGAGCCTGACTTAGAAAAGTGTATTATAGAACCATCTATTGTTTCTCCACCTAGAATATCACAAACAATTCCTAAGTTCTCTCAAGAGCCATTTATTACTCCATAATTTTCTAAGCAATTTGTGGATTCTTTTGAACTATGTAGTGGGAAGTTTGTTGAAAATCTATTCATAGTCATTTACACTCCTTGGGCATTCAAAGACAATAGGGGTGACAACAATAACAACAACAACAATAACAGGGTGATGCTTGCAAATGATAATCCTATAACTTTTGAGTTCCCTATCGTTGACCCTACTGAACATACTCCTATGAAAACCATCCCACACTCCACTTTGCTAGTATTTTAGGGACTGACTATGGAAGATCCTAATGTGTTTTTATTTGAATTTGAAGTTTTGTGTAATAGCTATGATTATTGGAATGATGCACATTGTAGCATCCTAAAAGTGCGACACTTGCAATTTCGACCGCATTTGGGTCTTCACGACGGCGACGCAACACTAAACCTGAATGGAGACCCCGAAACTTGTCCATGACATCAAAAACTGCATTTTCTTGCACCCTGGCCTGATCCTCCTTGCACCTTGCTGTCCCGGGAGGTGGGACCAGAGTGCCCAGCGCCCTGGTCCCTGGCCCTATTTTGGGCCCAGTCTCTTATGGGGTTTCGGGTCTTTTAGTTTGCAAATTGGAAAATATTGTTTCCTGGTCGGCCTAAGGTCGGAAAAATCAGTCTATCAACCCTAATTGGCAAGTATATAAACTACATTTCCTCTCCCATTTGAGAGGATGGAAAAAAAAGGCGGAAATGATATTCAAACATTCAAGCATTCAAGCATTCAAGCATTCCTTCAAGCAATTGAGCATTCTAAGTCTCCATTCAAGGCTAAGTGTTGCATTCAAGACAAGGATTCAACCATTGAAGAGGAGATCACATACCATATACAACATACAACATACAACAACATCTACACCTTCGCATGTAAGAATACAAACATTCTTACAACAAGGTACTAGTACTTGTTTTACAATCATTTACATTTACAGCATTCTCATTTCTTGGTTAATTCCAAAATCGGGGTTTGACCTAAGGGAAAACCCCTAATCCCTAACCCCCCAATCGTCTTCACTTTTCTGTGTGTAGGTTGCAGGTACGCGGCTGTAATTGAAGATTTGGAATCCTTGTGCAGAGACGAACAAATCCCCCTTCGTTTCGCGGATTTTTCGGATGACAGTGTGCACGCCGGGCACCATCGTCCCGTCAAATTTCGCTCAAATTTGCAGGACAATGCCGTCTCGACATTTTACTGCTAATTCCAGGTCCGCAGCCTCATCCTATATCCCTATCTCAGTTTATAAGTGAATCTTTCTCACTTTCTATGCATTCCTAGCTTAATCTTTCTATCCACATTCTTTACAGAAGAGGGTAGCCTTGCTGTCTTAACCCTTGAAACTCATTTAAAATCCAATCTTGCATTGTGTGGGATTGGATCTTGTGGGTTTCAACCCCTCTTTTGAATGTAAAGTCTCTCCTAAGTGAAAACCGACAATCCTAAGTGACCCCCCTCTCCCCTTTGGAGTGGTGGAGGGAACACTTAGGGTTCGCTCACGATCTTCCGCTTTACATTTTGGTGAACCCAACGTGAACATCCTTTCTGATTATTCATGGTTAGATCTGAAAATTTGCTTCCTTAATTACATTTCCATGTTTGATCTTTTGCAAATTTTAGAGTTTGATTGCATAAAAACCCTAAATTTTCTTTTTAAAAATTGAACTTGTGAAATGTTTAATTGTTAATGCTTGTTTCAGATCTACCCTTCTATTACAAATTGTCAAATTCATATTTGTGCTTTAATTTTAAAAATTAAGTGGTTAAGTGTCAAAACCCTAATTTTTGAAACCCTCTTGATTCAACCTTTGACTGATAATTTCACTGATCAAAACATCTCCAAATCAGCTGTAACTTTGGATTCCGCAACAAAATCATAATATCTTTCATCCCTGAAAATTTGGAAAAAAGTTGCGAGGACCGTGTGCACCCCGAGCGCCATCGTCCCCGACATTTTTTCTGAAATTTTGGGAGTTAGATCTTACTGTATTTTTCTGCTAAAATCCAGAATTTTGGCTGATTTCATCAATTCTAACACATTCAAAATTAAGGTCAAAGTTGGTCTTGTGATTGCTTGGATTAAGGCTTCTAATCATTCAAAAATTATTGAAATTGAAATTTTGTGTCAAAATTGTGTTCTTACTGTCCTAAATCTGAAAAGTGTGTTGGTGTTCATTCGAAATTTCAATGCTTTATTCAAATTTTTGCAATTTGTGACTTTTGAAATTAAGTGTTTAATTGCACCAACTTTGATTTCCACTTTCAAAATCAAATTTTGCGTGAAATTGAGTCAACTTTTAAATTTCAAAACTTGCATTGCTTTTGGTATTCCCTCTAAAATCATAAAATTCAAAATTTCAGTTTCCCTCTCTTTTTCAAAATTCAAATTTTGCATTTTTCAACAATCTTGGTAGGGTTCAATTTTGAGATTGCAACTTTAATTTGGCCTATCTACAGATCATAAAATCACTCAATTTCTTCAGATTAGCTTTAAAATCATCATAACTTTCATCCCTGAAAATTTCGAAAAAAGTTGCGAGGATCGTGTGCACTCCGAGCGCCACGGTCCCTGACATTTTTCTTGAAATTTCGGGAGATTGTTATGATTGCATTTAACAGCTTAAATCCAGAAGATTGGCTGATTTTATTGAAATTTTCTACCTCTAAAATTCAAAATTTTCTCTGTCTCTCTAGTGCATGAGTTTTACAACAATAAGCCCTACTTACACTATTCCCGTTAGACGAAGCCTTAGAATTAAGTCTTTCCGAGGTTTAATTATCGAGGAGATGGAACCTAATTTGAATGGCCTTTTTAACGAGGACATGGGTAATTCCTCTAATCCTCCTAATGATGAAGAAGCTCTCCATGAGGTTTCTGTAGAACACCTTTCGAAATTGGATAACCAATTTGATGATTTTCAGCAATGGATGTCTCAAGAGTATCCTGATAGTCAAGCTCTTCCTTTAATTGAGGGTCTAAAACATATGCTTCAAAGTGATAAGAATGGAATTGATATTTTGCGTGGTATTGCACACATTGTGGATTCGAATGTGATGCCTATGAAGAGTTGTGCCGAAACTTTAGGTTATACACAACCTCCTACTCAAGTCAATCATTCTATTCCTTTGACAACTTCTATTGCTAGCATACCTACCTTTACATCAAACATAATGACTACTTCTATACAAGACATTCCGCCTATGATTACCAGTCGTGGGGGCAATCCTTCCTCTTCAATTAATCCTCTTCCTTCATTTAATCCAACTTCTTCATTCATTCCTTCAATGAGTGTTCCTATTACATCTCCACAAATGAACATAACGCAAGGGGGCAATTCATTCAACCATTCCATTCCTCCTTGTAGTGTTCCTCTTTTCCAATCTTCTCCTATGACTAACTATCATAGTGTCCCGCCACCTTACTCTTTACCTTCTTTCAATAACATAACACCTCCATCTCAATCTAACACATCTAATATGAACTCTTCGACTGAAGCGACCATTAACAATCTTGCACAAACTGTCTCTTCTTTACAGCAACAAATTGCCTCTATGAATCAATCTAAGTTTAGTGTGCCCACATTTGATGTTGCGAGCCCACTTTCTCTTGACATTGTTCGAGTTATCCCTCCTAAACATGTTGAAATCCCGCATTTGGAGCTTTATAATGGTAAAGGTGATCCTCTAACACATGTTAAGACTTTTCAAACAATATGTACCGATTTTGCTTATGACCAAAGGTTGCTTGCAAAACTGTTTACTAGAACATTAAGAGATAAAGCCCTACAATGGTATTGCTCGTTGCCTTCTTATTCTATTACTTCTTTCGAACAACTTGCAAATGCTTTTATTCAACAATTTCAAAACAATATAAGTCCTAAAGTTACTTTGATTTATTTAATGCATTGTAAACAAGGTGTTAAAGAAAAAGTGACTGATTTCATTGGTAGATATAAGCATTTGTATGCTCAAATCTCTTTTCCAGTGCTTGACAATGATATTCAAAGAATCTTCATTTCTAATTTACAAAAAGATATTCGAGATAAACTTCTATTTTCTGAGTTTACTTCTTTCCAACAGTTGTGTGCAACTCTTCACAATTATCAACTGACTGTGAGTCAAATGGAACAAGCAAATCCTATGGCTCCGAGTGATAAGGGTGATAGTAGTCAACAACCATTTGGAAAGTTTAAACCGAACAAAGATTCCATTAAATTCAATGAAAACATCATCAACAACAATGTGAATGTAGCATCAGGTGTGCCTCCTATTTCTAAATTTTTCAAGAAAGAAAGAAAGTTTACTCCTTTGAATGAATCATTTCATAGTATTATGAATAAGTTATTGGAACAAAATGTTCTTACTCTCCCTCCTATAAAGCAAATCGATCCTACAAAGATTAATTCACCCTATTTTGATAACAAATCTTTTTGTCAATTTCATCGTCAACCTGGGCATGATACTGAAAAATGTTTTGCTTTAAAGGGTAAAATTCAAGATTTGATTGATAATAATACTATCTCTGTTTCTGGAGTGAATGATAAAGGCAACACATCTGTAGCTCCTCCTAACCAAAATCTTCAGATTTTTACTGATCCATTACCTTCTCATACCTCTAATGCGATTGAGACTAATGATTCCTCTTTCTCATCTGATGGTCTTGTGTCTTTGACTCCGAATGTGATTAACTTTGTAGAGCAGCAAGAAAACCCTAAAGAACCTTCCATCACATTTGATTCTAGTGAAACTATCAGGGCACCTGATGGTCCTTTATATATAGTTGCAAAAGTCAAGAATACACCTTGCCGTGGAGTGCTTATTGATCCTTCGTGCATGGTTAATGTTATTACTGAAGAATTTCTTTTTACTTTGCAATTGAATCAAGTGATCTATGACAAAACAGATGTGGTTGTGAAATTATTTGATGCATTTTCTTCTCCTGCAATTGGTTCTATTACATTACCTATTGAGGTCCATAATAAATCCCTTGATGTGAACTTTGCTATTATTCCTTCATCTGAACAATTTCGTGTGAAGCTAGGCTATCCTTGGCTATCTTCCATGAAAGCTATTGCTTCTCCTATACATAAGTGTTTGAAATTTCCCCATAATGGTGAAGTTGTTACTGTCAATCATAGTCTCTTTAAACCAGCTGAAAGAACTTCTAGCGTTTCTATTGATTATTTTTGGCCTAAACAATTCCAATCTCTTCCTCCGCGAAGTGATCATCTTTTTAAATCTTATCAAAAGTGGAAAACAGATATGATCCTATCTCTAAGTGAACCTAGAACACCTAAACTTGATATTCCTATCGTTCTTGAGAAGGAAGTTCTTCCTTTGAAAGATAAAACTAATGTCTTTCCTCAAGAAGATTCCCAACCCATTCCTATGGATGTGACTATGTCTATGTCTAATAAACTTTCTAAAAGTAGACCTATACCTCCTCGTCATGATGGACTTGGTCTCCTTCCTAAACCAAATATTCCTCCTTTATACAGAGCAGTTCCTCCTCCTTTTTATAGAGAGAAGAGACCTTCCTCTTCTCCTATTATCCAGCCTAAGAGACCACAACCTAAACACCCAAGTGATAAGGATGAGAACATTCCTCCTCCTCAATCTTCTCAACTTCCTACTAAAACTAGACGAAATCGTTCTGCGCGTGAACGCCGACGAAAGCGTCGTCTTAGAGCTCAGGCAGCTGCTTCTCAAACTTCACAATCTCCAAGAACACCTTCAACAAGCATTATTCCATTTTCTCCAAAATCTCCTAAACATAAGATGCATGATGGTCTTGACCCTGTGCGAGTTAAAGATCCTATTTTTATAAATCTTGATATAGATGAAAATGTTATTCATGATGAAAATGTTACTTCTCTTGCTTCTGATAGTGAATATGAACTTGTTGATATTGATAACCATCTATCTAATGAATTTTCTAAAGCACTTATCCTAGCTCCTAGACAAGAACAACGTGGCTTGGAACATGAACATAGCCCTTGTTTGGATCTTGTGATAGCTCCATCTGCTATGTTGGATGTTCCTCCTCTAGCGTGTTCCCTGCCTTCCCGAAACATTGATCAGCAAGATCGGGGGGTAGGTGACGTGCTAGACTAGTTTCATTAGCATAGTAGATTCTCTCCTCCTCTCTTTTGTTACTTCTTCTATGTGTTATTCTCATTCTTCTATTTGTTGTCCTTAGTGTTGTCTACTTGAGGATGATGCAAAGCATTGAGATCTCTATTGGTCTCTCTCATGTTGACTCAAAAGACACATGTGTTCCCTTCTTCTAGGTGACCTCCCTTGATTGGGGAATGAAGAACAATTATGCATACATACATATGATACACATGACTTATCATACAGCATACTGACCCCGAGGAAAGCGAAGTCACCTTGTGCTTTGTGTTTTGTGTCTATTATCCTTGGGTTTATCTCACACTTGGGGGCTAAATCTTTGTGATAATGTGCTCCTTTCCTTCTCATTTTCTATGCGTATCACTACCTTAAAGAAATCACCCCCGTTGAGGCGTGTGCGATCACTTTAACATAGGGGGCATAAACCCCGTCTATCCCTTCAGAATACTTGAAAATTTCTTGGCGAACTTAGCTTTGCCTTGAAAATTTTTGGTATTTCTCTTGCATGACTCATAGGGGGGGAACCTTACTACTGACAGTCATGGTTCTCCCTCGTGATCTTCCCTTTTACTTTGACAATCGAAGTCGTAAGATCCTTAATCCACTAGGGGCTTGGTGTATCTTGCCTCCTTGACGTGGTGAAAGTCTTGCAATGTTGTTTCCTTGTACTTTACCGGAAGTATGAGCGTATGCTTATACTCCCGCTAAAGTGGGGGCTAAATGTAGCATCCTAAAATTGCGACACTTGCAATTTCGACTGCATTTGGGTCTTCATGACGGCGACGCAACACTAAACCTGAATGGAGACCCCGAAACTTGTCCATGACATCAAAAACTGCATTTTCTTGCACCCTGGCCTGATCCTCCTTGCACCCTGCTGTCCCGGGAGGTGGGACCAGAGCGCCCAGCGCCCTGGTCCCTGGCCCTATTTTGGGCCCAGTATCTTATGGGGCTTCGGGTCTTTTAGTTTGCAAATTGGAAAATATTGTTTCCTGGTCGGCCTAAGGTCGGAAAAATCAGTCTATCAACCCTAATTGGCAAGCATATAAACTACATTTCCTCTCCCATTTGAGAGGATGGAAAAAAAAGGCGGAAACGATATTCAAACATTCAAGCATTCAAGCATTCAAGCATTCAAGCATTCCTTCAAGCAATTGAGCATTCTAAGTCTCCATTCAAGGCTAAGTGTTGCATTCAAGACAAGGATTCAACCATTGAAGAGGAGATCACATACCATATACAACATACAACATACAACAACATCTACACCTTCGCATGTAAGAATACAAACATTCTTACAACAAGGTACTAGTACTTGTTTTACAATCATTTACATTTACAGCATTCTCATTTCTTGGTTAATTCCAAAATCGGGGTTTGACCTAAGGGCAAACCCCTAATCCCTAACCCCCCAATCGTCTTCGCTTTTCTGTGTGTAGGTTGCAGGTACGCGGCTGTAATTGAAGATCTGGAATCCTTGTGCAGAGACGAACAAATCCCCCTTCGTTTCGCGGATTTTTTGGAGGACAGTGTGCACGTCAGGCGCCATCGTCCCGTCAACTTTCGCTCAAATTTGCAGGACAGCACCGTCTCGACATTTTACTGCTAATTCCAGGTCTGCAGGCTCATCCTATATCCCTATCTCAGTTTATAAGTGAATCTTTCTCACTTTCTATGCATTCCTAGCTTAATCTTTCTATCCACATTCTTTACAGAAGAGGGTAGCCTTGCTGTCTTAACCCTTGAAACTCATTTAAAATCCAATCTTGCATTGTGTGGGATTGGATCTTGTGGGTTTCAACCCCTCTTTTGAATGTAAAGTCTCTCCTAAGTGAAAACCGACAATCCTAAGTGACCCCCCTCTCCCCTTTGGAGTGGTGGAGGGAATACTTAGGGTTCGCTCGCGATCTTCCGCTTTACAAATGATGCACATAAACTCAAATTATTTTCAGCTACCTTGAAGAATGCATCACTCAAATGGTTTATGAGTCTTGGATCACAATCAGTCCACATATGGGACAACATGAAGGAAAAGTTTCTTGCAAAGTATTAGGAGTATTGCAAGACTAAAGAGGTAAGAGATGAGATCTTTCCTATGACATAGTGCAACTAGGAAATAATGGAATATTATTTAGAGAAATTCCTTTTTAGTCTTCAATGATCCTGGACAAAATGGTTTGATTAATGGTACCATTAAAATATTGTTTGTTAGGGGAATTCAAGATGACTACATGGAAATCTTGGATCTTATGGATGGGGGTGATATTTCTAAAGCATGTTTTGAAGACATTTGTGAAGCATGTAAGAATTATTCATGATCTTCTCAATCAATGAAAGGATATACGGGAATAAATAATTTGGTAGGAGGAAGTACATCAAGTATCACTAAAAGAGAACTTGGTATGTTACTTGAAAACTAGAAAATTGGTTTGACCATATGGGTAAACATATAGATGTGCTTTATACTCAGAAGAAACAAGAAGATATTGAAAAAGTGTTAGCAATCTTTTGTCCAACTTGTACAAAGAAACATGGTAGTTAAGAAGGCCCCTATAACTAAATCAAAATAGGGATGAGATATCGAAACAATCAACACCTATTCTCATTATTTCCACACATATCACACACCACATCTTCTTCAATATAATCATTTTCTCAAACTACTTTTGCTTTCTCTTACTTCATGTTCTTATGTGGCTGTTTAGCTCCATTTTCTTCTTAATTTTAAGCAATTGAAGTGTTCCCATGGGAATTTAAAATTGTTGGGAAAGGATTATTTAAAATCTTTTTCTATTTTAGTGGAGCAGATACTATTTAAGAATTGAAAACAAGCCGTGGGAAAATAGGGAGGACTAGAAATAAGCAGTAACTGCTTATTGCCAAAAATGTCATGTGGCTTCACAAATTTGTTTCCCTCTTTTTTCTTTAACATTTTATTTCTATTTTTCTTTATGCACAAATTATTACTAATATTATTAATACCAATTTTAAGATGTTGCATACTCATGGGGTCACCAGCTCCACAAATATTTCCTTAAAAAGTTGAGCAATGACTACTAGCCAAAATAAGCTAAGAAGTTGCATGGGAACATGCCCTTATCACACTGTTTCTTCTCTACTTTTGTTGTGGATGTATTCAAAGGGAATCCTACCTAATAGACTCTGTAGGTTTACTAAGTTCGTGGGGGATGGAATTTCTTGTGTTAACACTGCTCATCACTCAGCTAAAATGGAGGGCGTCATATCTGAGAGCTTATGCACCCTCACTTTTGTTGCAACCATAAAACCTATCTGGAATTAGATTTACAAGTACTATTCCTCACTTCTTCATAAATCTCTCTTCTCTCGCACAAATAGATTTATCTAATAATAGCTTGAGTGGGGATATTCCTCCTTTCATTAATTCTTCTTCTCTAACCTACCTAGATCTTTCTTGGAATATCCTCATAGGTAGCATACCTCCCTGCTTTACAAAACTCGATTCTCTTGCACAATTATATTTATCCCCTAATGGCTTAAGTGGGAATATTCCTCCTTCTATGTCTAATCTCTCTTCATTAACTATCCTACATCTTTGGCATAATGGACTAATAGGAAGCATTCCCTCCTCTCTCTTTGATCTCTCTTCTCTGACTAGCCTAGATCTTTCTTATAATAAACTCACAGGAAGCATTCCCTCCTCTCTCTCTAATATCTCTTCTCTAACTAGCCTAGATCTTTCTTTTAATAAACTCATAAGAAGTATTCCTTCCTCTCTCTCTTATCTCTCCTCTCTAACTAGCCTATATCTTTCTAATAATCAACTCATAAGAAGCATTCCATCATCTCTCTCTAATCTCTCTTCTCTAACTAAGCTACATCTTTGGGAGAATCAACTCACAGGAAGAATTCCCTCCCCTCTCTCTAATCTCTCTTCTTTGACTAGCCTAGCTCTTATCTCTCTTCTCTAGCTTATCTAGATCTTGATGAGAATCACTTGATTGGTTGTATCCCAAATTCCTTGGGCAATCTCTCTTTACTGGAGGCGATGTTTCTTTCAGACAACCAACTGAATGGATCTCTTCCCCCCTCCTTTTCAAGGCTCTCCTCCCTTACTTATCTTAGTACTGATGGGAATTCATTCAACCAAGATATTGCTTCCTCAAAACTACCCTCCACGCTTGAATTTCTCTATCTCTCACTAAACAACCATCAGATAATTTTAGAGGTTTCCTTTCATAACCTTAGCAAATTATCAAATTTGTCCTTATCAAATTGTGTACTTAACAACAGTACCACATGGATTCCCTCATTTCAGTTAACACGATTACATATGACATTATGCAAGTTGGTGGATGGTCGAATGCCTCATGGATTTTAACTCAATTCTCACTTAAAGAGTTGACAATAACTGATAGCAATCTTGTTGGAGAAATTCCCTCTTGGTTACAGGATATGAGATTACACTACATCAATCTCACAACAAATCATTTGCAAGGTTATCTTTTGCTCAATACTTCAGCTTGGAATGCAATAGAGGTTGTAGATATGTCCAACAAAGCATTTTCTGGACAGATACCACCAATTTGGCCACCTCATATACAATGGTTGTTGCTCAATGATAATTTTCTAGTAGTAAATATTCCCCCAAGCATATAGGTTAACTCTTTATTGCAATTGCTAAATTTAGCAAATAATCATTTGAATGAAAAAATCCCTTCAAGCATAGCTAAATTTTCCTCACTTCAAATTTTTAATCTAGGGAATAATAATTTGGGTGATACCATCTGAGTTTGGTGAGCTAAGTCAACTACAATCACTAGTGCTAAAGAATAATCAACTGAGTGGGGAATTCCGTCCTTCAATATCAAACTGCTCAAAATTTCTAGATATCGGGTAAAACCTATTGAAAAGCCAAATTCCAAAGTCAATAGGAAACCTTTTACATTTGCAAGTGTGAGCGATGATAAAAAATAATTTTGAAGGTAGCATTCCTACAAAAATCGGGCAATTGAAGCACCTCCAAATCTTGGACCTTTTGCAAGAAATGTTGATATATAGAATCTAAAGAGGAATTTATCATGGTTCAAACGTATCCAATTTCTTAGTAAAAATTATCTAAGTTTTGAAATAGTGATAACAATCATGTATGAGGATGGATTAAATATGAATTCTAAAGGAAGAGATGAGCACTATCCATATATTTTCTCCACCATGGAATCAATTGGTCTCTCCAACAATCAATTGAGTGGTAATATTCCTTCTGAATTAGGAAAGTTGAAATGCTTGACGTTTCTCAAGCTATCCATGAATAGTCTCAATGTAACAATTCCAAATAGTATCGTGCAAATTAGTCAACTAGAATTATTATACCTTTCTACAAATCATTTTTCTGGACAAATTCCATGGGTTCTTGGATCTTTGAGCTACTTGCAAATCTTAAACTTATCAAATAACAATCTTTCAGGTAGAATACCACAAGGAGGACACATGCCAACATTGCAAATTTTGTAAGATATTGGCTGCAATTGCCTTGGTAGACGACCTGCTATAAAAGTAAACTTGAAAATTTAAATGTTAAAAAATTCTTAACTTGAATTAGATCATACTTTATTGTCATTCAGGTAAGATGTTTTAATAGAGAATTAACATTTTTAGCAATGTCAAATAAACGTATGTATAAAAATAAACCTAAAAATTTAAGAGGAAATTTTTTTTTATCATATTTTATTTATCATTCAAATAAGACTTTTGATTGGCCAATAATATTTTTATGGTGTAAAAGTAAGAATATTATTCAATGTCTATGTATTCAAGTGAATCTAAAAATTTAAATAAAAAAAAAGTGAAAATTGAATTCAAATTACATCATATTTTCATGATTCAAATAAAACATTTCAATAAATAGTAACTTGTTTCTAGTGTCAAAATATGATATTGTTAACCTTTACATAGCTTTGTATTCACAAATATGTTAAGTTGATTCAACATTATAATTATAGGATATCACTGTACCTTATTTTGGGTTAAAGTTTTGTGTGTATTATTTTACTATATGATTTGATTATTTTGATGCATTTATTAATTTAAAATTTAGTATATTAAAGTAGTATGTTTAAATTTCTTGTTTATAATCTTGTTGTTTTTTACTTGAATAGCTTATTCATCTTCAACAAAATTGTAAACATATAATTCTAATTTAAAGTTCAAAATTTTATATTTTAAATCTAACAATCCTTTAATCTAACAATTACTCACTCATGGAAATGACAAATTTTAATTTCATATATCTAGCATGTCTATTTTAAAATGTCATCTTAAGATATTTTAAAGAATGTTTCAATGACAAACATTGAAAACATTCTTCTTATTATTTGCATATGTATCATTGAATCACATCATAAATAAATGAAAAATTAACTTTCTTCTATCAATTTCCATTCATTATCAAGTTAACACTTCAAGTCATTATGAAAAAGGAACATTACACAATACCATGAATTGTGCCATGAGTGCTCCATGATTGATAAAACCACTAATATGGATCTGCCTTGCAAACTTGGAAAAAACTCACTAGTACAAGGTTGAAAGTGTACTTGGTCCTCCAAAAAATCTGCATGCCAAAAAGGGTTTTTCCACCTTTGCAAATGAGGTCAAAACCTACAATTACAATTGCGCAACTGCAACATACACACAAAAAAGAGGGGAAGAAGCATTGTGGATAGGGGTTTGTCTCAACCAAACCCTAGTTGAGGAATCAACCTTGAAAGAAGTAATTGCAAATGCTTAAATGTAAATGATGGAAATTTATACCTTGTATATCTGCAAATTATTGATGATGGTTGCTATGCTTCTTGAATGCAATCACAAATGTTGCATGAAATAGCTTGTAACATGACAAAACCCTAACACACACATGCTTGCAAATCAATATTGTAATGTCGCTCCAATGGATGAATGAAGAAGACACATGAAGAAGAGAACTTGATGGATTCTTGAAGACTTGAATGCTTGACTATGATAATGAAGTCCTTACTCTTGAATTTTTGTATGTATTCTATGTATATATTTTGTATATCAAATGAGGGAACTATGTCTTTGTTTATACATGCCTAAGAGGATTAATTTTCATCCCACCAAAGGCTGAAAAAGGAGAATTTAAGTCCCCAAAGAGTAAATTATGTTCAAGAGCTGGACAGATGCATCTTAGGGCCACCCTAAGAGGGAGGATAGGGGTTCCATGCCCCTGTCCAAGGGGGGACAGGGGTGCCATGTCCCTGTGCTACCCTATCTTGGGGCCTAGATAGAGTCTTGAGGTGTTATCAAGGCTGAGATGGAAGAAGTTTAGAATGAAGGTGTAGAAAGGGGTCTCAATCGAGTAGAGAGATGTAGTCGCATAGGTGAGAACCAAAGATGTGGTTGAAATTATGAGGGTCACAATATTACGACGCTACATTTAACTCCCACTTTAGCGGGTGTATGGCCTACGCTAATACTGCCAATAAAGTAGAAAAAAAGGGAGATGAAGATAAGAGATGTAGAGCAATACCACAAGGAGTATAAGACATCACTAATCTTGAGGAACAAAAGCCCCCAATATCAGGATCTTAACTCACCCAAACATATGCAAGGGCACACAAAACAAAAGGAACCAAACCAACAAAATAAGACAAAGAACAAAAGACATACGGCAAAAACCAAAACACAAGACCACACATCAACTAGCCGAAGAGACCTCAATACTCAAGTGTCTCAACAACTAAGCAATATGCCTTCCTTAATGGAACAAATCCTCTCAAGGAAGGGACATTTACTTCATGAGAGATCATTCCATGCTAGGAGGCATATCATACTTGTGAATAACTGAAACCATAGAAGAGGTAAGAGAAGAATTGGATTACTCATTAAAGATGCTCTTTTCCAAGCAAAAAGGAAAACCAAAGAACAATTAAATGCTCACATAAGAATAAACCTATGCAATAAAGGAGATCTAATAATGAATAATGCATAAGGATAAAGTTAAATCCATATAAAGAAGAAGGAAAACGAACTTCATGTTGCTACCCCAATAAATGTAAAATTGAAATAATACCACCACATATAATAAAGAGCCCCTAGTTAAGTTGGCTACTTATGTCAAAAGGTGAAGAGAAACATGAGGAGAAAAGAAGTGCCAAGGCACTATGTCTATGTCAAGAAAGACAACTAAATCAATTGTAAGACAAATTTGTGCACGATCATATTTCTTTTGTACAAATTTATTAAATGCATGAAATTTTCCAAGTGAATGTGAATATGAATCATGAAAAATGCAATATTCCTCTCCTTTCACTTGCTTAAGTTTTTTATTTTGCTTTTTAGGAGGAAAGGAAATGTTCTTATCATATTTCAATCTCCAATAGATTCTTGTATCTAGTCTATCATGATGATAAATGTGTTTTAATTCATTTTCTTGACATGAAGGAGGAGAATTATTAGAAGAAGAAGGTTTATCATCCATGATTCTAATTTTGCCACTGTCTATGCCTTCTTGAATAGATTTTTGAAAGTCAGGGTAATCATCAGTATTGTGATTGTGCGTTCGATGAAATGAGAAAAAGGACGTTTTGAAGAAGAAGAATTCTTGTGGGTTCTTTTGATTTGTTGCTTTTGGAGATAATTTTTAAAGTTTTGGAGCCTAAGGAGTTCGTACATAGAGAGAGATCTCATTTCCTAGGCTTTTTGTAGTAGCTTGTGTGGGAGGGTTTATAGGGACATGAATTCCTTGCTCAAATTTCCAAAGTCTTTGTCCTCTAGAACCTTGTTTTGTTATTATATGAAAGCTATGTCTGTAAGAATGTTGCAAATGACTAGGTGGGGGAATAGGATCATGAATTTCTTTTAAATTTGATGTGTAAGGGGGAATAAAAGGATTTGTAGATGAAGAAGGAATATCATGTGAAAGGATAGTCTTCTTTCCTTTATCAAGCTTATCCTTTTTGGGAGATTGGAGATGAATATAATCTTCATCAGCTAAAGACTCATCTTTACTTATTTCTATGTGAGGGGAAAGATCATTGTTTCTTTTAAATTTGATGTGTAAGGAGGAATAAAAGGATTTATAGAAGAATAAGGAATATCATGTGAAAGGATAGTCTACTTTCCTTTATCAAGCTTATCCTTTTTGGGAGATTGGAGATTAATATCTTCATCAGCTAAAGGCTCATCTTTACTTATTTCTATGTGAGGGGAAAGATCATGAATAAAATGCATAACATCATCCTCTCTACATGAATTTTGATGTTGAAGATAGGTCCTAGGAGAATAAGGAGGGTCTAAAGATGTAAGAATGTTAATATTTTGATTTTTCCCCCCTTTCTCAAGGGTTTGTGTAATAGAAGAAGATGGGCCCATATTTATTTCCAATGCTTGCACTTTTTCAAGAAGATCATTGGTTGAAGTATTAGCTCTCATCTCATTCACACAAGATTCTCCGGGAGAGGTACAAGGATTGGAATATCTAATATTGGGATCTAAAAAAAAGACTTCAGATGATTAACATATGAAATGCATTTTGTTAACAACATCACCATAATACATCAAAAATGATACATGAAAGCTTTGAGATCAATTTGAAAAGAAAATGACTTTGAAAACCTAGTAACACAATATCACCAAGTGCTATGAATGAAAAGAAGCAACATGAAATGAAAGAAGCCATTATCAAACACATGATTGTAATAAATATATATTAACAACAATGTAATCATATGTGAAATGGCAAATAAATCTAATGCATTGATTGCCATTGAAAGTCTCTTAATTAAAATCTTAATTTTCGGAAAAAGAACATCTAAGATTAGGACCTTTTTATGAAAATTAATTTGGAAGTTAAGAGTGTCAAAATTTGAGTTTGTATTTGACCTTAAGGGGTGTAACAATTGATAAAATATGCCAATTTTTTGGATTTTAGCATAAAAATACAGTCAATTCCAACTCCCAAAATTTTAGAAAAAAGCTAGGGACCGAGTGCAAAGTGTACCTAGTTCGGCCAACTTTTTCTGAAATTTTCAGGGATTATAGAAATTATGATTTTATTGTGGAGTCCAAAAAAACAGCTGATTTGGAGATGTCTAGATCAGTCAAATTAGTAGTCAAAGGTCGAAATAGGAAATTCTTCAAAATTAGGGTTTTGCTTTTTAACCACTTAATTTTCAAAATGAAAAGACAAATTTGAATTGCAATTTTGAAATACAAATCAGATCTGAAACAAGCAATTAAAATGTTACACTTCACAAGCTTAATTTTCTCAAAATGAAAAATTAGGGTTTCTATAAAATTAACCTCTAAAATTTGCAAAAAGATCAAACTTGGAAATGAAAATTTGAAATTCAAATTGCAATTATTCAGATTTATCCATAAAAAAACAGAATTAAGGTGTGAAGACGTCAGGTTCACCAAAATTTAAAGTGGAAAATTGGACCCTAGTGGTTCCCCACCTAGGAAAGAGAAAGGAAACCAGTAGGATGATTTTCACTTAGGAGATACTTTACATTCAAAAGAGGGGTTGAATCCACTAGATCCAAATCCAAGGAGAATAAAGATGTGAATACCAAGTAGATTGCAAGGGTCAGAATGCAATTTGCCCTCTTTGTAAATGGATATGTTGACTTGTTGACTATGTAGAAAAGGGAGACAAATTGGATGAAATAAGGAGCTCTACCGGTTTGGGATCACGCTGTAACTTCAGATTTGAGATTTTTAGATTGACACAAATCCGCCTTGCAAATTTGGAGAATATGCAAGGAATGTCAGCTAGGAAAATAGACCAGAGTTACCTTCCAGAGCAAACAACATTGTTCAAACGGATTGTTGGATCTTGTGCATACTGATTTATGTGGTCCTTCTAGAGTCAAAAGTTTGTAGGGAGATAGATATTTCATGTTACTGATTGATGATTATTCTAGGATGATGTGGGTTACTTTTTTTAGGGAAAAGTCTGAGCTCTAGATAAGTTTATGATTTTCAAAGCTATGATTGAGAGAGAAACAAGTTTGAAGCTGAAGTGTTCGAGATCTGACAGAGGTGGTGAATTCACTTCTGGTGAGTTCAATGCATTTTGTGAAGAGCATGGGGTAAAGAAACAATTGTCTGATCCTAGAACTCCTCAGCAGAATGGAATTGTGGAGAGGAAGAACATAACCATTCAAGAAGCTTCTAAAACCATGATGTTGGAGAGAAATGTTTCACATGTCTACTAGAGAGAAGCTGCGAGTATTTTTGTTTACACTCTTAACTAGGTGCATATCAGATGTGATACCAATAAGACTCGTTATGAACTTGTTGGAATCAAGGAACACTGAGAGGGGGGATGAACCAATGTTATGCAATTTTTAATCTTCTTAAATTGTCCCTTTAATACACTTAATACAAATGAACAAGAGAGACAAGCATAAGAAACACACACACATAACTACCACCATAACACATAGATTTTGTATGTGGATAAATCAGTCAACAGAAAAACTACGATGAGAATCCTAACCTCAATAATATGATACTTTGTTAGAAGTATGTGAAAAGTTTACATAGGAATGCACATGCATTTAGGCACACTACGCAGAGCTCACTGCTCAAATACAATAAGGGCTACCACCCTGGAAGGCTCACTGCCTTACCAAAGAGTTACAAAGGTAACATACATGAAGATGAACAATGAAATAGCATCTACAAATGCCTAGGATTGTTTTGGTTTAAACATAAAGTACAATTGTCTCACTACTTTGAGACTCACCGCTCTGTTTTACTAATCTGCTTCAATCGAGAGAGAAAATCCTTCAATGGTGCATGTGAAACTATGCACAGTCGCACATACACACAACTTGCATACATTTTGATATTTAAAATGAAATTACCAAGCCTTATATATATCCACAACATGAATTAAGATTAATTCCATGTCGGTCCAAAAACTACATAACACACAACATGAAACGTGTTGCCCAAGTCAACTCAAACCTATTCAAAACAACTGAGCAGACCAAAACAAAATTTCCACATGCTTCCCATATGTCAGTTCATCGACCTCAAACACAAACACTCACCAAAACTGATCCACAAGATCCACACATAGAATCTTCACATGCTATTTCTAATGAACATTGTTCTTGCCAAAAACATGATTACCGGATCTTCTAACTTGCACAAAACTTAATGTCGGAGGCCACAAACCTAGAATAAGGTAAATTTCATAACCACAATACATCTCCCAGATCTGCAAAGAAAAATACTCAACCAAAATAGTTATACCCAAAGTATTCTTACTTTATCAACCACTGTGTTCTACTTTCCAGACTTCAACAAAATTGGACTTTAGACTTCTAGTAGGATGAATCCATATAGTTCGGACAAAATTTATAAGCTTGTTTTCCATGAATGACAACTCCCAAACACTTATCTCTACCGGTATGGTGTCTCTTGCCAACAAAACTATGGTTTGGTCATGCTCCTACTATTAAATATTTTAGAATTTTTGGAAGTAAATGCTATATCAAGATGGATGAAGGTCTAGGGAAGTTTGATGCTAGATGCTATGAAGGAACATTTCTTTGTTATTATACCAAAATCAAGGACTACTAGTGCTATAATAAGAGATTGAGAAATATAGTTGAGACTGCAAATCTTAAGGTTGATTAAGGCAAGGAAAGACATCTGAGATCCTTTGGACATGATTCAAATGATCAAAATGACAACTCAGATAAAGGGAAGCAAGCTCAAATTCAGAACCAAGTGCAGATCATTCTGGAAGAAGGAACACGTTTATTTGTTGAAGAAAGAACCCAAGATGAAGTTCAAGAAAATCCTAAAACTCCCATGTATGTAAGATTGAATCAGTCTAAAAATCAAATCATAGGAGATATAAAATAAAGGTGTTCAAATAAGAAGAAGAGTTCTTGAAGATCAAGTTGAGTATTGTTTGATTTCAAATATTGAACCTAAGGATGTGAATGAAGCATGTAAAGATGAATAGTGGATAGAAGCAATGGAAGAAGAATTGAATAAGATTGAAAAGAATAATACATGGAATCTTGTTCCCATACCTAAGGAAAAAAATATAATTGGAAACAAATGGGTCTTTCAAAACAAATTGAATGAGCAAGGTTAAGTTGTTAGAAATAAATCCAGACTTGTTTGTAAAGGATATTCACAAATGGAAGGAATTGATTTTGAAGAGAAATTTTTGGCTTTGGAAAGAATTGAAGTTGAAAGATTATTTCTTGCTTATGTTGCTTACAAGAATTTTAGTCTATCAGATGGATTTTAGTTGGCTGATGAAGGTGATATGGTTTGTTGGTTGAAGAAAGCATTGTATGGGGTCAAGCAATCCCCAAGAGCATGGTATGCCAGATTGGATAAGTATTTGTTGAAGCTAGGATTCAACAAAGGTACTGCTGATAGTAATATGTACTTTAAGATTGATAATGATAACATTCTAATTGTTGAAGTTTTTGTTGATGATATTATTTTTGGTGGAAATGAGAGCCTATGTAAAAAGTTTGTTTATGAGATGCAGAATGAGTTTGAGATGTCTATGATTGGAGAGATGAAATTCTTCTTGGATTTTCAAATTACTCAGCTAGATAAAGACATTTTTGTATCTCATTCCAAGTACATGAAAGAGTTGTTGAAAAAGTTTGGTTTGGAAGATTCAAAGCCAGTTATTACTCCTATGGTGACTGGATGTAAGTTAACTAAAGATGATGATTTTCCTAAGGCACATTAGACTAGATACAAATCTATGATTGGTGGATTTCTCTATTTGACTCAGACTAGACTTGATATCATGAATGGTATTTGTCTTGTTACTATATTTCAAGCTGATCCTAAGAAATCTCATGTTGTAGCTATCAAAATAATTTTTAAATATTTTAAAGGAACAATTGATTTTGGTCTGTGGTATCCTAAAGCTGATGATTTTACTTTGAGTGCTTTTACTGAGTTGACTGGGTAGGAGGTGTGGAAGATTGGAAGAGTACTAGTGGTGGTGCATTTTTCTTGGGAAAAAGATTGGTTTCATGGTTGAGAAAAAAATAGAATTCTATCTCTTTATCTACTGCGGAGGCAAAATATATTGTTGCTGCAAACAATTGTACTCAAGTAATGCATATGCAGAAAATGTTGAAACATATTAGAGTTGTGTATGCGGAGTCTATTGCTATCTACTATGACAATTCAAGTGCAAAGTTAAAATTTCTAAGATTCTGGTGTTGCATTCAAAGACTAAACATATAGCCATCAAGTTTCACTTTTTGAGAGATAAGGTGAATTAGAAGGAAGTCAAATTGGACTATGTGTCTACTAAGGAACAAATTGTAGACATCTTCATGAAGATTTTGATTAAGGATATTTTTGAATATCTCAGAAGAAATTTAGGGGTGATTGCCCCTCCTGGTTAGAATTAAGATGCATTGGTTTGCGTAAGTTTTGTGCATTTCATAATTATATCTTATGATCCGGATTGAGGGTTGGTGGCTACTACTTAAGGGGAGTAGTCAGTTTTGTGAATCAGATGTTCAAATTTAGTTTTTTGAGTTAATCTTATGGTTTGATCACAAATATGTACTTTTAGCACTAATGTCAAATGGGGAGAGAGTCATGTGAAAAACTATGAAGAGATTTGGGGGAGAGAGCTATGTGAAGAGATTTTATTTTTCTTTGTCATTGATCATTTTTCACATCATATGTTGCCATCAATACCAAAGGGGGCAATTGTTGGAAGCTTGGTGCGATTGTTTGAAGAATGTTGCAAATATGTGCTTAAGAGGTATTTGAGAGATTCTTTGTCATTAATGTCAACATATTTCTCTTTCTGTGACAATGATGGAGTGAATTTTAGTTAGTTTGTTTAGTATGTTGAAGATCAGACTTTACAGATTAAAGGGTTTGTAGGTGATTGTGTGTAGATGATTTAGTTCAAGCTTCAGAGGTTTGTATGGAGATTTTATTGACTTATGGGTATCTGTGTTATGTCGGATTTTATATTGTTTAGTGGTGACAGTGTTGCAGCGTTTTGCTCCATATTGTAATATTTTGTTCTATTAATTTGGAGGTATGTTTGGGGTGTTGGTGTGTATCCTCCATTCAAGTGGTTTGTGGTTTAGAGGTTCGCAAGTGATTTTTCAAGGTTGACAATCATTACAGTTAGTGTTCCTGAGGTTCAGTTTGAATATACTGGTGATTCTAGTAATTTGTGTAGGTGTGGGCGTTGCTATGACAATTCATGATGGTTGTGGATGTTTCTAGATCATGTGCCTTCTGTGTTGGTGGTTCGCATTGATCATTGATCTTGTAATTGATGATTTTCTTTAGTATATTGGTGTTCTTCATTTTTTTGGTCGACTGGATGCTTGTAGTGTGTTGCAGATGTTCGAGGCATAATTATTGGAGGTGTTTCATGTTTAAGGTGATGATTTGGGTCCATGTTATGTCTTCGCTGACATTTCTTTGGTCTGCATGTGATAATTTGTATCCAATCAACACATATATCTTTGTAATTGTTTTATGTGTGTTGAGTCAACCTTGTTGATTTTTCCAAGGCTGATGTCATGTATAAATAAATATATTAATCTTGTGTGAGGCATAGAAGAGTGGATGAGTGTGAGTATATGAAAGAATAATGTATTGATCTTTCAAGAGTAGAGAAGAAGTGTGAAGAAGAAAATGAATGTTGTTATGTGCTTAACCGAAACTGTAACTAAGAATTAAGGATTTCATTTCTTAGTTCATGATTTTTGAAAGTAATATGTGATTGTTTGTAACACAGTGAGCCTTCCCTGGGTTATAGCCCTTTTCATTTTGAACAGTGAGCTTTAGGTAGTATTCTTGAATGCATATGCATTCTCCATTGTAATGCTTCTAACAAAATATCTTTCATGGGTTCACTCCTACCATGGGTTTTCCCCTAACAGGCTTTTCACATCAAAAATCTTGGTATTATGTGTGTTTATGATACATGTTGTTGATTTATGCTTTTATGTTTAATTATCGAATCTGAGATCAAGTTCAAGTTGTGTAGGTTTTTGGTGAAATTTTATTCACCCCCCCTCTTAGTTGTCTACCCTATTTGCATCAATTGGTATCGGAGCTATTTTCATCATATTCTTGTAGATATGGCAGAAGTTGAATATAGTAAAAAACCTATTTACTTTATGGCACCTAGATGTCCTGGGCCACGTAAACCCACGCGACCTGGAATGTCTAATAGCTATTCTCTAGCTGGGCCAGGTCAACCAACCTCTTTTTAAAATCAATCAAGATGCTATGATGGTTGACAAAAACCTATGCCTTATTATCAACCATGGATTAATCAACATGTACCCCAACCATGACAACAATCTTGAAAGTCACAGCCACAATACCCACAGTACCTACAATAATTTCCACCTTATCCTCCACCTTGTATCCTCCACCTCGTATAGTCAGTCCATATCATCAACAACAACTTCTTTCACCTTCGTCTAACAATAAATTTCCCCAACCAACATAGCCACCAAAAGCAACTCCAATGTCTACCCAACCCACATTGAATTTGAATAACAAAGTAGCACAACCGGTATACAACAATGAAATTGTAGGATACCCAACCTATCTAGTCAATACATTGGAAGTTGAGGGTGTATAAATCAGGTCCAAAAAGAAATTACAGGGGCTAACCATTACAAAAGTTGAGGACTTTCCAGAAGATAATGTTGAAGAATCACCAAGGCCTCTATTTTCTAATAGATTCAACGAACAACCACTAAAACCCATAGTTCCTTCCACTACTTTTGATTTTATGAATGAACTGTAAAATGTTAATATTGAAATTCCTCTTTTGTAGGACATTAAAGATGTTCTAGTGTATAACAAAGCAATAAAAGAATTAGGTGTACGAAGGCAAAAGAATAAACAAGATCCTAAAATAGTCCAAGTCATTGAACAACTTGGTGATTTAAAGCTGGGAAAGATCTTTGTTCCTAAATATGTAGATCCTGGGAGCCTGATGATTAAGGTAATAATAGGTAATGTTCTTCTCCTAAATACTCTTGTGGATTTAGGGGCATCCATAAAAGTTATGAACAACAAAACCAAGGAACGATTAGCTCTACAAGGTTTAAGACCAACACCAATAGTTTTGCAAATGGTAGATTTTTCTTTGGTAAAACCATAAGGTAGGATAGAAGATATTATTATTTCTATTGATTCTTGGGAATATCCTATCGATTTTATGATTTTATTGCCCAAAATTAAGTTGTGAGAATACCCCTTAATTTTGGGAATACCTTGGTTAGCAGCAGCTATTGCTTTTATTAATATTAGGTCTAGGAATATGGTGATCTCTAATGGGGAACAACGAAGAAATTAACACTATATCCACCAGTTCAACCTTTATTGGAGACTGAAGGTCCCTTTTGGGTTGATAGTGATTTAGAAGATTCATTGCCAATTCTAACCATTGATCAAAGCCACAATATGGCGAGACCTTAAGGGGACAATGTTTTAGAAAATTTTCTAAATAACCAATATTCACTTGGTAATGTTTTAGAAAATTTGGTTTCTTGTCTAGGTACTAATTGTCCATTTGGGGACTTCCCCTCTGCAAATGATCGGTGTTCAACAATTTATTACATTGCATCAATTGTTGCCTCACAATTGTCTATATAGCTAGTTATTGCTTTCTAAAAGTCCAAGTCCTTCACTTGCCATTGATCAAATGTTTACTATAATTTCACCTATGCAATCCCAAGCTATGGATATATTACATGGAAAGACTCTCAATATAAATCCCAATTTGAGTCCTTCTCAAATAGACACTCTAAAATTGCTATGTTGCACATCAATAAAGAAGTATTTGTATGGGAATACCAAGATATGCATGAAATCCATCCAGTTATATGCACACATCATATTTATATAGAGGAAGGAAGTAGATATGCAAGGCAACCCCAAAGAAGATTGAACCTTGTCCTACAAGAGATTGTAAAAGAAGAGCTTCAAAAACTACTTAATGTGGGATTTATCTAGCCCATCTCCGATAGCCAATGGGTATCACCTCTTCTAATAGTTCCTAAAAGGAATGGAAAGTGGAGAGTTTGTGTTGACTATAGCACCCTTAACAAGGCCAAAAAAAACAAAACAAGAATCCCTTACCATTGATTGATCAATTTCTTGATACCCTTGCAGGGAAAAAGTTTCCCCTTCCTTGATGGATTTAGTGGTTACAATCAAATCCCTATAGCCCCCAAAGACTAGGATAAGACCACATTTAGCCACTCTTGAGGTACATTTGCTTATAATTTTATACCTTTTGGTTTGTGTAATGCCCTTGCTACTTTTCATAGAGTAGTCCTAAGTATTTTTGTGGATTTAATTCATGATTGCATAGAGGTATACATGGTTTTGTTTACCGTTTATGAGAACACCTATGAGGAATCCAAATAAAATCTTGAAAAGGTACTTAAAAGATGTATTTAGACTGATCTCTCTTTGAGTCGTGAAAAGTGTCATATCTTGATGATTGAAGGTATTGTTTTGGGTCATTAGATTTCTTCAAAAGGCATTGAAGTTGATCCTAAAAAGGTTCAGATCATATAGGAATTACCTATACCCACTTGTCCTAAGGATTTTCATAGCTTTTTAGGACATGTTGGATACTACAGAAGATTTATCCAGAACTTTAGTAAAATAGCCTCACCACTTTTTGCCTTGCTAAGTAAAGACATTACTTTCTCATGGAACAATGAATGTCAGTGCACATTTGAGGAAATTAAAGGAAAGTTGATCTCCACTCCTTTGTTACAAGGACCCGATTGGGAGTTGTCATTTAACATTCATATTGATGCCTCAAACAACTCAATGGTTGTTGTTCTTGGCCAAAAGGAAGATTCAACCTTTTATTCCATTTATTGCATCAGTAAAAAAATTACAAGTGTTGAGGTAAATTGCACTATTATTGAAAAAGAATTTTTGGTTGTTTATATAGTAAATAAGTTTTGTCAATACATTAAGGTGTTCCTAAATACTGATAATTCTACAACCCAATTTTTAATGAATAAACCTATTGTAACTAGTAGAGTAATTTGATGGTTGTTATTGTTACAAGAATTTGACATTACCATACTTGATAAGCTTGTTCAGAAGAATGTGGTTGCAGAATTTTTGTCCAGGTTACAACAACTAGATGAGCCAATACAAGTTGATGATGCTTTTCTTGATGAGCATATTTTTGCAATTTTGGCAAAAATCCCATGGTTTGTTGATATAGAAAACTACCTTGTCACATGCCAATTTCCACCACATTTCTTTCCATGGGAATGTCGCAAGTTGGTTGGCCTTAGTGGTTAGTATACATAGATATATGGATTTCACTAAGGCATAAAAATTGATAATTTGATGCATCAATGTGTGCCCGAGGATGATTTATTTGACATACTTTGTGCATGTCATGTTGAACCTTGCGAAGGACATATTGTTTCTTAGCGAATTGCTACCAAGATTCTTACTTCTGGATATTCCTAGCCTATAATCCATCAGGTAAAATAACACTTTATGTCTAGACTTGTTTGTATATTTTGATATCATTTTATCAATATAATCCAATTAGTGTAAAATAATATCACTTTTTAAATAGAATTAAAATGATGAATAACTTTTATTAAATACTCTTAACAGTTTTAATATTACTTATTTTAGAATTATTTAATTTATTTGCTAGTTTGATTTGAAATATATAATCATAAACAATATAGTTAAAAAAATTAATTTGAAATATTCATGAATTTAGATTAGTTCAAAAATATTATAATAGATTATATTTTAATTGACTTCTTTATATTTTATTTAAAAATAAGTTAATTAGCATTACGTTTTCTTAAAATCATATTGTATCTCATCTACAATGAGACATAAGTGTGATACAATAAAACTCTAAATTAATGAACATTTACACTTCCCTCCAAAATTAGTCAAACAATCATCTAATTCTAAATTTCTTTTTTATTTTTGAAATTACTTTATCCAATTTAAAAAAAGAACTTTTCAAAGAAATTGATATATATGTCTAATGTCAATTATAAATTAAGATTCAAATTATATCTCTATCACTTTCCTTTTTATTGTTAAAATCTCATAAATTTTAGAATATTGATTTGTAGATATTTATAGAAAATTATTCAATTGTTTTTATTTGACTTGTTTTACAATGATATAAAAGTATTTTCTCTTGTATATTTGCAGATTTTTTTACCAGCATTTTGATAAATTCTATCATAAACATGGGATGCGATGCAAAAACATCATAAACCATCTATAATCTATTTCGATGGGATTGTAGTAACTTCCAAGAGTATTTTTTCTTTTAGATTTGTAGATTTTTTTATCAACATTTTGATAATTCTATGATCAACAACAGGGGATGTGATGCAGAAACACCGTAACATATTCACAATCTATTTGATTGGGATTGTAGTAACTTTCAAGAATATTTTTCTTCTAGATTTGTAGACTTTTTGCACCCATTTTGATAAATTCTATGACCAACATCATAGATGTGATGAAAAACATTGTAAAACATCCATAATCTATTTAGTTGGGATTGTAGTAACTTCCATGATTTGTTTGGTCATAACCTGTATAGTAATTTTGAGTAGTCTGTTATGGTGTTTTAGGGGAAACTGTTGTAGATTAAAAGTCTCGCTTCCTATATATATAGAGAGAGATAGATAGAACGCTTATAAGAATGAGTGTGTAAAAAATATATGTATGTTTGAGTAGTTTGGATCTGTAAATTTTAGTTTGAGTTTGATTGATCTAGTTTGAAATTTTTGTTGCGTCATAGTTTGTATTAGATCCAAATTATTTATGTGTCCTTGTTAATTTCTGATCAAATGCCCTCTAGGGTGAATAGTTCATATTTGGTGGTGATGTTGTGATTGGGAGTGTAGGAGTTCTGGCCGATAGCGCTCAGTCAAATACTGTGGAAATTTTCAAAGACTCTCTAGACTCTAGTTTCCAATGTTGAGACACCTTTTACTTTGTTGTAAAGATGCTATATTTTCTGATTTAACTCCTCTTTTAAAATTTGTGCTTCCGATGGAAAGTTGGCTATTGTAATGTGTGCGTGAGGTTGCAACCTCGGGGAAACTCTCTAAAGTCAGTCCTAGAGCTGAAGGGAAAAGAGTGTGCTTGCAAAGGAAAATTGTAAATCATTGAGGTCGTCTGGTCTCCTAGTCCCAGTGAAATGTGATCTCACTGCTTCCATCATTGTAGGATGCAATAAAATAGTTTTGTTAAAAAGGAAATCTTTATCTGATGCTTTTTCAGATCTTCACGTTTTTCTTGTTGGTTTTTCATGTCCATGGTAAGTGTTGCATGTTGTTGAGAAGCCTCAAGGCCATTTTCATGAAGCAGTCTCCAAGAGGCCTTATTTGTTTTCCATATGCTCGTGAATATTCTTATGAACCCATATGTGTTCTTATATGATCATGTACATTTGTATGCTCTTGTATACTCATGGACCCCTCTTGGAATGATTTCGAATTATAATTAAGAGACTATGTTTTTTTAAGTGTATAAAATGGATCTTGAATCTTTGCATAAGAGATATTGTTTTAGAAAATCATTTACAATTCTATTACTCTTTTCAATGTTATTTGGCTATTCTTTCTCATGTTGGGTCAAAAAATTTCGCGTTGTGGACATTTGTATTGTAATGTTGTTATGCTTCTTTAGAGTTTTTCTTATTTCTATCATTTTCTAGGAGGTTATATGCTATTATATTGCTGGTTTATGTTGATAGTTGTTTGGTTGCATAATGTAATTTTTTCCATTGCTTGATTCAATTTTAAAAAATTATATTATTATCTTCTTACTATTTTTCTTTATTATGATAATTTTCCCTTTCTTTTCCCTATTGAATTGCAAGTTGATTCACCCAAACTTTCATTCACCCAAGGTAAGCTCTACTTTGTCTTTGTAAATTCAATCTACTTATAACCTCATATTACTTCATTATCAATATCAAATCCTAACTTATCTAATGTTTTAATAATGGTAATATAACCCTCATACATATTTGCATCCAATGTATTTTATTTTTTATGTTATTGTAATGGTGAAATTTGTTTATCATGACCCTTTTTCATATAGTTTTGTGCCTATTTTGAGCAAATATCTTGATACATGTACATTTTATGAGATGACACATCCATATAGATATGTGCTCCTATTGAGTTAGCCCCTACCTTATCCTGTATGTGCAGGATCATGGTGTGCCAAAACAAGCCCTTAAGTGACAATGAAATTTAAAAAAATCAGAGTTATGCAACTTGACATGAAAATTTGAATAAGTTGTGAACATTATTTTTAAAATATGTAAGAAGAGAATCTATAGAAAATTGAATGTATTTTCTAAGATACTAGTGGTACTAAAATTTCAGGAAAAAAATAAGAAGTAGACGTGTGTCTGACCACCCTAATCACAATCAAATCATAATATTTTTTTTACTATACTTATAATATAAGTATTATACTCATGTCCGGACGTGATACATATTTTTTCATAATTTTTTATAAAGTGAATAATTATTTATGATTTTTTTACTAGAGCTTTTTAGAAATTCAGAAACTCCTACATTTGACCACCTTAACTTGGTCAAAACCTTATGAATTTTTTTTTATTTTTAATTTTTCCCTATAGTAGACGAAGCATAGGATGTGATGCATGTTTTAGATTCAAAAAATGTTATATCATTTGAAAGTTATGAGTGTTTTTCAATCAGTCTATCAATCAAGAATATTGTCAGAATTCAATTAGAAAAAAAATAAAATTATTTATTAAAGTCGAAATAAGACAAGCCTTATATTGTTGGAAAGTTGAGAATGTCCTTAAAAAACCCTTTACGTTTACCAATTTTGGCTCCAAAAATAGTCGTCAGCCACTAGTGTAAAGTCTGGAAAATCAAGGAATACTGAAAAACACGTTTTTTCAGTTGACTTTCCAGGCTTGTCACTTCCAAGCCAAATCCCAAAGAATTCTCGAGCCAAAATTTGAAATTTGAAATTTGTACAACAATAATCGGATATCTGATAAAATCGGGTATCTGGTACAATAAGATATCCGGTTATATCGAATATCCGATTTTAATAAGTAAATTAACTAACTAAATTTGCACATAATTAATCTATTTTTTATTAATATATTAATATAAAATATTTTAATATATTAATTTATAAAAAAATTAAGTATATGATATTAGGGAGAGGGACAGGGGGGAATGGGGTTGAGAGAGAGAGAGATAGAGAGATTAGGGGAAGAGAGAGATGGGGAGAGAGAGATTAGGAGAGAGATTAGGAGAGAGAGAGAGAGAGAGAGAGAGAGATAGAGAGATTACGGGAGAGGGAGAGAGAGGGGGAATATAGAGAGATAGAGAGATGGGGAGGGGGAAGGTAGAGAGATAGAGAGATTAGGGGAGAGGGAGAGAGAGATTATGGGTCCTATGGTATCCTAAGGGGTCATATTGTGTCCCACGACCCCTTAGGACACCATATAACCCCTTAAGACACCAAATTATGTCATTATGGGTCATATTGTATTCTAAGGGGTCATATTGTGTCATATGACCCCTTTAGGACACCATATGACCCCTTAGGACACATATGACCCTTTAAGACTCTATACGGTGTCGTTATGGGTCATCTGACCCCTTATGACACTATATGGTGTCATTATGGGTCGTATGGTGTCCTAAAGGATCATGAGACACCAGACGACCCCTTATGACACCATATTAGGTCTTTATGGGTCCTATGGTGTCCTAAGGGGTCATATTATGTCCTACGACCCCTTAGGACACCATATGACCCCTTCAGATACCAAATTATGTCGTTATGGGTCATATTGTGTCCTAAGGGGTTATATTATTTCATATGACCCCTTTAAGACACCTTATGACCCCTTAGGACATAATATGACCCTTTACGACTCTATACGATGTCGTTATGGGTCATATGACCTCTTATGAGACCATATGGTGTTGTTAGGGGTCATGGGACACCATATGACCTCTAAGGACAACATATGACCCCTTATGACACCATATGGTGTCATTTTGGTGTTGTTAGGGATCATATGGTGTCCTAAGGGTCATGGGACACCATATGACCCCTAAGGACAACATACGACCCCTTATGACACCATATTGGGTCGTTATGGGTTCTATTGTGTCCTACTACCCCTTAGGACACCATATGACCCCTTAAGACACCAAATTGTGTCGTTATGCATCATATTGTGTCCTAAGAGGTCATATTGTGTCATATGACCCCTTTAAGACATTATATGACCCCTTAGGACACAAAATGACCCTTTAAAACTCTAT